>NC_139020.1:108880157-109236729 GCF_964662115.1 Mustela nivalis | reverse complement strand
GGGGACATGGGGAAAGAACTAAATTAAAATGACTGATGACGGAAGTAAAGAAAAGTCCCACACTCACACTCACAAAAATCCCCACAAGCTGCCCTTTTTAACCCTTTTATTTGTGAGCTAGGTAAACATTTCACTTTTAAATGATGCTCTTTGAAACCCCGATTATCTACTGGAAAACTGGTTTTTCATTATAGAGAATTAGCTTTCAAACAAGGATTTTGCTGATTGATCCATTTTTACATTTATCAATACTCTGAAGTTAGGGTACTTACTGTGTTTATAACAATTCTAAGTTATTGTGATTCATTTAATATCCAGCGATGCCCATTTGGTCAGAGTCGGGTTTATTTACCTTCAGTCCTCACTAGCCAACCCAGTTCCAGGCATAATGTACATGAGGGCTAAATGCACTTAGTTATCATACAATTAATCATTCAGTTGGTCAGCGGACTGCATGAACACTTATTAATGTATGACTATCTGTCACACACTTTGCTGCATTCTGGATAACACAAAAACGAAAATGAGAGTCAATGTTCCTGAGTTGTTTGTAGGCTAGATAAATGCATCCACACTGAGTTGCACACTACTTGAAATAATTCCATCATGCAGTTACAACTGCAGTTTCAAATCTATGTATCAAAAGGTAGTTAACAGTTAAGAACACAGATGCAAAAATTTTCAGGAATATATCAGCAAATCGAATCATCATACTTCCATCCACAGTTGGCTGAGAACAGTGGTCTGACAGCATCTGAGCAGGATGAATAAGAAAAAAAGATTCTGAAATCATGGAGATCTAACTGCACCTATACAGTAATCTGGGGCAGAAGGAGTGATGATATGAATTAAATTTTTTTTCAAGGGGGATGCAGAGGAGAGAATGTGTCTGAGAAATAGCAGGGAGGAGACGTTGTCAAAATTTGGCAACCACTTAAATTAAAAATGCATTTACAACCTGGAAAGTTCTGGGACCCCTAACAAGAAGAGTAGGAGGTGAAAAAAAGTCAGTGTGGGAGATGATTCGGGTTAGGCCTCCTACAGGTTGTTTCATGTTTCCATTTATGTGTTAGTTTTAGTGCTTTTGGGAATTTGTGTTGTCTACCATGGAGTTTCAACCATGAAAGTAGAAAAGAAGATAAATTAAAATACTAAGGATGGAGATTTAGAATCACCTGTGTAAACACCAGGGTTGGCTGATACATTCCTGATAAATGCATGTTAGTCAAAGCTATGAAACTAAGTAAGCATCTCTAATTAAAAAAAAAAAAGAAGAAGAAGAAGTGTGGAAAGAGAAGGAAAAAGGGTTAAAGACAAAAGCTGTGTTAAAAATTACTTTCAGGGAGCAAAACGAAGTCATGTCAGAGAAGAAGGGATTAGCAGAGATGTTGGAGAATGCTGGGTGTGTCTTAGAAGCAGGGGGGGAAGTAGCAAGCCAGACTCATGGTGAAGTAAGTGGCATGAATGTGAATATGTGAAGGTGGGTTTGGGACTATTCAAGGATCATTCACTTTGACTCTACACCACCCCATCTCTGGATCCTAAAAATACAATATTATAAACACCCAACCCCAAATAGTTGAAATGATTATCTCAGAAATTGTCTGGACATTGTAGACCAGATCAGAATGTTTAAGAACCATTATCATCCATCATCATCAGATGTTCACATAGTTTAAAAATATGACTTATAAACACTTTCATGTATATTTCCCCATGTAAATCCTAAAACAAGTCTTTCGGGTAGATCTCTTATTCCCCATTTTCACAGGTGAGAAAACAGGAAGTCAGAAATCTTAAATTACTAATAACAACAAAGTGTAAACCACAGATCTTCTGAAATTATCCAATATTCTTATTCTATGTCATCCTGTCTTCACCTTGCACAAAAGGGACCACAGAGTTTCAAACACAGAAAGCATCCTTTTTCAGATCCTGATACACTGGGACGCCTTTAGGAGACAGGATGTTAGGATAATATTCCAAATGAAGAGAGAAAGTCTTTGGGCATCTAACTGGGTGTCTCGATAATGATAATAATCATCTCATTCATAATGGGTTTATAGGGTAGAAAGTGGCTCCGTTCACATTTTCCTGACATTGAAGGCTCCCAACACCTCATTGAATCAGAATTCCTAGCTCCATTTCACAGATGAGGAAAATGAGGCTCAGAAACGATATGTAAACTGCTAACAACTATATAGCCAGATTAAGACTGCAGTCAACTATAGTTCTTTGCATTCCCAGCTGGAATTAAATTTTAAGAGAAGACTCTGTAAAAGAGAGCAGCTATTTTGTGATGTTGCAATGAGAGTTAATGGTGGTGGGGGTGATGGTGGTAGTGGTGGTGTTTTGGGGTTTTGGGGCTTGGGGATGTTTCCAAGTTGCCAGAACAGTGAAGGGAATAGATTGTAAATTTGAGGCTCAGGTGCAGGTAAATATGGAGAAACTTGGAGCGATGTTGCAGGTCCTAATTCTTTGAAGTGATCAGAAGGCTGAGAGTGATAAATTCTGCCAGGTCATTCTGGTTTGACATGCTCCCTTAGTCACATGGCACTTCTTAATTTCAGATAGGTTTGGGGATTATGTGTTGATCTCTATCAGAAACAAACCATTGCCTCCCTTAAACTTAAATGAATCTTTTATGAGGTAAAGGACCTTATCTAGGCTGGTGCCTGAATAATTTAATGGTTTTCTGAACTAATTGTACCTAGAGGCATGAGCGTTGAATAAATTAAGTGAGATAAGCTATCCTTATCCCCGTGTTGGTAACACATTTCTTCTTTCCGCCATCTTCTACTGCTGTCATCGTTCTAGAAAAGTGACTCAGTCTCACCTAAAGGGAAATGGAACTGAGTGGTTGGTAAGTCTGATGACATGTGGTTTGTGACTAAGCATTCCCAGAAATGAAGGGTTGATCTTTTCCCCTGTGGCAATATGCAGTATGGCGGTTGTTTTCCTGAGACTCTACTGACATGGTTGCCAATTTCCTTAATCCAACTTCAGCCAGTACCTAAAATGATGATGAAGGACAATAAGAAAATGGCCTGTTTGGCAGCTGTGCTCATGCCCATCATAAAACATTGCTGATTTGTGGTGAGAGAGGAGTTGATCCCAAGAATCTGATGAATTGATCTGACAGCAGGAATTTATCAATGCTTGGTAATTTTTAATGAATTTGAACCACTCAAGAATATAAAAATGCAAAGATTGGTCTAATCCACTCTTCTTTACCTTGGCTGCACTTTGAGATCAACTGTGGAGTTTTAAAATATTACTAATGCCTGGGCAACAGGAACTGAAAGATTCCTCAGGTTCTAATATGAAGTCAAGTTTGAGAACTAATTTAATGAATACACTTTCATTGAAAAAATTGGTTTTCAAAGCTTTCTCACGTCTATTATCCAATTTCATTGCTGTAACTATTACATGCACTGGTCCAGGTAGATTATTCCCTTTGCTTTACCAAAGGTGTCAAAGTCACACAGCTCATCGGCAGCCGACATCCTCATTCTAAGTTGAAAACTTTTTCTATGTAATAGATAATGCTCTCCTCGGGGAGAATGATGGACAAGAGTTAACGGTGTTCATGCTTCAAAGGACTCGATTTTGTAAAAGTTATTCTTTGTGGGAGAATACTCAAACTCTGAAGCCTTTTTACTGTTTGGTCAAATTTTCCATATTCAAAAAAGAAATATAGCAGAGAATTGTTTCTAATGATGACCTGTATTAAATCCAGAAATAAGAAGATCTTATTAAAATGTAGATTTTAGGGGTGCCCAGGTAGCTCTGTTGGTAAAGTGGCTGCTTTCGGCTCAAGTCATGATCTCAGGGTCTCAGGATCAAGACCGGCATCGGGCTTCCTGCTCAGCAGTGAGTCTGCCTCTCCTTCTCCCTCTTTTTTCTCTCTCACTTTCACTCGCTTTCAAATAAATAAATAAAATCTTTAAAAGAAATGTAAATTCTAGACCCAAGCCCCAGAGAATATGATATGGTCAATCAGAGATGGTACATTTGAATCTTCATTTTAAGGTTCTTTACAGTGATTCCTACATTCAGTGAAGCTAAAGAAACATTGCACAGTATAATTTTCCCATCCAAGTACTAACCAGGCCCGACCCTGCTTAGCTTCCGAGATCAGACGAGATCGGGCGCGTTCAGGGTGGTATGGCTGTAGACTGCACAGTATAATTTTCAAACAGAGCTGCCCACTGTCCCAATGGCAATCTACTGACTCCTTGCACTGGGATTTAGAATAAGGCTTAGCAATCTGTTAAGGCTTTCTTAGCTTATTGTAAAGCAAGAACCTAGAACACTCCTCAAAATCTGACAGTTGAGGCATTAGAAATATTCCCCCTAGAGTTTCAATATGTCTGAGGATCAGACAGACAAATGTGGTAAAAACCAGAACTGTAGAAAACCAAAATAAATCTTCATACTGATATACAAGTACTGGTTATATATAGTCGAGAAATACTCTATGTTTCTTATGCAAAACAATTTGATGTTTTTTATTTATTATAGAACATTACCATGGCAGATCACAAGATACAGTTAAAAGAACATTGAATTTATTATCAGAGGAATTGAGTCATGTTTTCACCATTAATTATCCATCTGATTTTAGGCGAGTCATTTAACTTGTCTGATTTCAGTAATTTCATTTCTAAAATGGGATTAATTCCTGCCACACCAATGTAACAAGCTTATTGTAAATATCAAATGTTACACTCCGTAAAAAAGGGTGTTGTAAGCTAATTAATTCTATACAATTATTTTTGTGAAAATATGATTATTTTATAGTAGACACTATGGAGTCTTCCTTGGTGGCCTTGAAGAATTAGAAATTTGCTTCTCAGTGGATTTCTTTCTTTCTGGCCGACTACCTGCCTGCCCACCTTCCTTCCTTCCTCTGCTCCTTCCCCCCTTCTCTGCTTCCTCCCTCTTCCTTTCTTCTTCCTCTCCTCCTCCCCCTCCTCCTCCTTTATATTCTTCCTTTCTTTTTTTCTATAGAGATGGATGTGTAAATCTTGGGAGAAAATTCTTTTAAAAATATTTATCAGTATGGTAGAATCTGGAAAAATGTTAGCTATCTTTTATCTTGAAACCACCATGATATATTTTATTCTAGTTAGTCTTAATTTGTTTACTAACATATAATGAAATATCATGTAGCCATTTAACAGTCATGTTTTCAAAGAATGTTTACAGATATGCTCAAGATGATTAGTGAGAAAAAAGCAGCATATAAACTGTATATGTGATATTATATTGATATATATTATATCAATATTATTATTATAAGCTACATGAAATAAAAATTGACAAACATTTTTGAGCACCTACTATACATAATAGTGAAAATTTCCTCCAGTCTTTTCTTAACTGTTGGATGAAAAATATTCTATTATATAATAATACTGCAATTCGACCAATCTCTCTTTAATGACTATTTTGATTGCTAGAATTTGTTGTTGCTACTATTTTAGAATAAGATCTCAAGAAAAACCCTCATACCCAGGATGATCTTCTCTAGGTTCTTTGAGCCTACACCTCACATTGAGCAATGAGCAGTGCTATAAAATTAGTGTGTGTGTGACATATTTCTTGATATTATGAAATTACAGAGTTATTTTAGTTAATGCCTATCTATAAGCAACCTAAGATGGTGGAGAGAAAAGCATTAGTTAAAATGTAAGCCACCTATGTTGACATAGTGCCTAGAATCTAAAGAAGAGGGACAAAGGGATCACAAGAGCATGTAGAAAGAAAAGGACCCTAAATGTTAACAGAGAAAACCCAACTGGTAAAATATGGAGCTGAGCTTCTGGGTAGCACTTTTCACATCAATGCTTTACTGAGCTGACTGGACAAAAACGATCAAGTTACACTAAGTTACTTCTGCTTTCACAGAAGATGGTCTTCTTAGAAACTCTTTGACAAGTATAGATATTTTTGTTGTAGTTTTCCATCCGCCGATGAGCTGTGAGCCTCCCTCGACCAGTCTTGTCACTCACTGGGAACTTTCTTTGTCAGTTTATACAGGTAAAAGAATTGTTGTATACCTTTTCTTTCTCTTCGTGGGAGGAGGAGGAATTGAGCCCCTAAATAATTTTGGAGGTAAATTGTGTTCTCTAAAGAGAAAGATAAGGAGCTTGAATTACCACAGTTTTAAAATTCAGGTTCAATATATGGTTCTATGAATAAAAACAAATTATTCAGTGAACTTTCTTACACATAAATATTTACCTACATCTATGATAAGATTTGGTAGTAGATTCTAGGATGTGAACATTCTTGGTCAAAGTGTATGATCATTTTAAATTTCCTTGAACATTTTGCTCTGCTAATTTCCCAAATGACTATACTAGCTTGTATTCCCATCGGAGTGAGTAAAGTACTCAGTTGGCCTTAAAAACAAAACAAAACAAAAACACCACAGTTTTCTTCAAATCTTTTTTTTTTTTTTTTAAGATTTTATTTATTTATTTGACATAGATCACAAGTAGACAGAGAGGCAGGCAGAGAGAGAGAGAGGTGGAAGCAGGCTCCGGGCTGAGCAGAGAGCTAGATGTGGGGCTTGATCCCAGGACCCTAGGATCATGACCTGAGCCAAAGACAGAAGCTTTAACCCACTGAGGCACCCAGGCACCCCTTCAAATCTTTTATAACCAGTATAGTTTTGTTTCTCCTTTACCATAAAGTTACCTCCTATTTGCCTTGGATGTCCTTCATCAAATTAAGGAAATTGTCTTCTATTGCTAATATGAGGACAGTTTTTATCATGAATACGTGTGGGATTTGTCGAATATTATCTCTGCATCTGTTTAAATGATAATCTTTTCTCATTTATTCTGTGTATAATATGAATTGCATTGACTAAATACCTAATCTTCAACCAATCTTGCATTCCTGGGAAAACCCTTTTTACTGTTATTTTCCTGGCATCCTAAAATGAAAACTTAAATCTTTTCTAGTATATGCTTGTAAAGCCAAATGTCCTTTTATGCCAGTTTTAGCTGGATACTATAAATTTTAATATGCCATATTTTTGTATACCATTAAATTATTTTATAATTTACATCATGATTTATTCATTTAGTACATGAGTTATGTGAGAAAGTCACAATTAATATGGAAACATTTGAGATTTTTACTTTTTTTGTAGTCTATTCTTCTAGTGAACATATGCTATATTAATACTTTGAAATATTAAATAAAGTTTGTTAATAATATGGTTCAAAATTTCTCCATTTGTACTGACTTTGTCTACTTATTCTACCAATTATTGAAGGAATGTTTTAAATCTTTCACATTGACAATAATTTGTAGTTTGTAGTCTTACTGCTATTGGGTATAGACAGATGTATAATTGTTACAAAAATTATTTCTTATTATTTCTAACAATGCTTGTTGCCTTAAAGTCTGCTTTATCTGATAGTAATAGAAAAGGAGTAGGTAAATTTTGGTTAATATTTGCATACTATATTTTTTTCCATTCTTTTATTTTTTAACCTCTCTACATATTTATGTTTAAGATGTGACTCATAAACTGAATGTGCATTTTTATTTTTATCAGATCTGAAATATGTAGTTTGTTTATAGACAATTTATCACTGATATTTTTAAGTTTAAATCTACCATCTTGCTATTTGTTTTTTGTTTGCCCCATCTGTTCATTTTTTTTCTCTTTAGTTGTCTTCTTTTTGATTAATCTTTTTTAAAGTTATCATTCCATTTTCCCATCTATTGACTTATGAGTTGTACATTATTTTTCTCTTTTTTTTACTGTTTAATCTAGGAATTATAACATAAACTTTTGAATTATTAGTGCCTACTCAAAATTTGTGTTTTATCCATTTCTAGAAAATGCAAGAAATTGAAGACACTTAAATTCTGTTTTTTTTTTAAGATTTTATTTATTTATTTGACAGAGAGAGATCACAAGTAGGCAGAGAGGCAGGCAGGAGAGAGGAAGGGAAGCAGGCTCTCTGCTGAGCAGAGAGCCTGATGCGGGACTCGATCTCAGGACCCTGAGATCATGACCTGAGCCGAAGGCAGTGGCTTAACCCACTGAGCCACCCAGGCGCCCCTTAAATTCTGTTTTTACTATTTAGCCTTTTTTACTATTATTGTCAAGTATTTTGATATATTTTAAACCCTGCCTTATATCACCAGTATTGTTTCATATTATTGGTATTCATTTCATTATTCTCTTCTATTTACATTTCTGTCTGGAATAATTTCCTTTTTGCATTTCAGTTTAGGATTGTTTCCTTCTGCCCGAAGGACACCTGTTAGTATATCTTTTAGTACATGTATGCTGCCAAAGAATTTTTGTAATATTTATTTGAAATTTTCTCTATTTTCAATGTACTTTTGCAAGATATTTTTGTTTGGTATAAAATTTTAGATTGCAAGATTTGTTTTTAGTACTTTTAGAATCTTATTCTCTTGTCTTTTGGTTTTCATCATTTCCTTTGCAGAGCAACCTTATCTGTTTTTCCCTTCTTTGAAAGAAATGTGTCTATTTTTCTGAATGCTCTTAAAATTTTCTTTTTGATTTTTGTTTGTTTGTTTTTTAGTAGTTTTCCTCTGATGTGTCTGAGGATGTTTGTGTTTTATACTTATCCTGACTAAGAAACAAAGAGCTTTTGAATGTGTGGATAACTTCTCTTGTTAGTTTTGGAAAATACTTTTTTTTAAAAATGTGATTCACCTGTTGGTAAATTTTTTTATAGTGCTTTTTCCCCTCTTCTTATTATTGTATCATATTCCTAGCCTAACTAGTAATTTTGAATTGATTTTTTGACATTGTGTATTAAAAATATTGAATCTCTGTATATTTTTTTTTTCTCCTGATTGGTATTTATTTTCTTTTAGCTCATAGAGAGATGACAGGTAGATCATCTCAATTCTGTAAGGGATTATGATAACTTGAGACTC
The DNA here is from genome assembly GCF_964662115.1 of Mustela nivalis. NCBI lineage: Eukaryota > Metazoa > Chordata > Mammalia > Carnivora > Mustelidae > Mustela > Mustela nivalis. The sequence goes on along the minus strand of NC_139020.1, from coordinate 109,227,783 downwards.
ACTTTCAATCTTTGTGAGGTCTGGGCTATTTCCAGCTTCCCCCAATTCCTTCCCCCAACTCCTAAGCAAGTCATGTGAGAGCTGTAAACTTTAGTTTTCCTTTTCCAGTTTGTCACCAGGAAGCTCACATTCAATTTAATGCTCAAGTATAATAACCATATTGACCTTGCCCTGTATTTTATCCTTAACTCTTATGAATAAATATTTCTCGTATTTTTAATTTAGTTCTCTTATTGTGCCTTTATGTATTAATGTAAAGATACTGAAATCCTTTTTGGAATTTATTCACTCAGCATTTAGTATCACCTGTCTATACTACTAAGGGCATAAACTGGGCTCTAGATAGGTCCATGCATATGAATTCCACAGTTTCTGACCTAAAGGGGCTTCACATCTTAATAGCAGGAAAATAAGAAACAGATGAGTGGAATGTGTGAGGGTAGAAAGACTAGCTAACAGTATATAAGCCATGTACTGTAGCAAAGAAGACAAAGAAATAAGGCAGTTTGCTTAGGATGATGATGGAGACCATGAGGGTCACATTTGAAGAAGCAAGAGAAGAATGAGTTGGATTACCAGGAGAGAGAGGGGCCTTACTAAGGTAACAACATGAGTAAAGGTAGAAGAGAAAAAATTGATATTTGAGAGAAGAGTCTGGTAAAGGATGGGATGAATAATGTGGGAGACACTATTAATGGGAGCCGGGGGGGCGGGGATGGGTAAGGCTGACTTAAACACTAGTTTCTGAGATTCTTAAGCCAGTGATTCTATTGCTTGGAATAGGACTGCATGTTTTTCTTTGGTGATCTTAAGATTTGTGCTAGTTCTTTAATTACCTCCCAAGAGCTGTGCTCACTAAATCAAAAACAAGAAACAATTGGTGCCTCCAGGGCTACGAGTAACCAAGGAAAGAGAAACACACCTGCCTTTTTGGTCACCAATACTAATATTTTACTTTCTTGGGTCTTGAATGTTAAGCTGAAGCCACGAGTTGGAACGGAATGCAGGTTGCTGTAGGGTGATGATTCAAGCTGACTGTTAGCCTTGCAAAACTGAATGTGGGTGGTTTTGTTGTGTAATCTTTTGCCTTAATCTTTATGCCTTTAATGAAGAGCTTTGACTGTCTCTTTATGTGTATAAATGTGTTAGATGTAGGACATGTATGGAGTTTCTTAATGGAACCTCATCAAATTTAAAGTCATGATTGAAAAATTGCCTGCCTTAGGTTAAAAAAAGCCCTCTTTAGTTATGGGAGAAAACAAAATTTAAAAAGGAAAAGAATTACTAATAATCAAAGTCAAGCTTAGCCAGTGGTATTTATTTTATTTGGGAATTTTAAGACCAGAGAATCAATTAATTTCATCAAATTTACTTCTCATTGCAAGTGTGTTTCAGATCTGGAATTTAATGTACAGAGCTAGTGCTCACATACAGTGTTGGAGAGAAATGTGAGCTCCGAAGGGGAAAACTTGATCAAACAGTAATTAAATCACAGGCTGAATATGTTATTTGACATTTTGAGAAACAAGGAAAACTAAACAGTTTCCCAAGCCGAACAACATCACTTCAACTGTTTCTCAAGATTTCAGTCAGTATTCCTTCCACAAATTATTGAGTCTCTACTATATGCCAGGCCCTCTGCTTGCCTCCACAGACAGGGATGACAAAAGACCGTCACAGTTTCTGATTTTTCAGAGTTTAGAGTCTAGTCAGGAACATCAGATGGTGGTCAAATAAGTACACATATGAAACAATAATTCCAAATATGAGGAAAATGCTGTGGAGAATAAAGCAAAATTCCATAAAAGCCAGTAACAAAGGGATAGTCAATAAATATCTCTAATGTTTGTGAGCATCGGGAGAGAATGACATATGGGAAATGAGTACCCTGAGTTGCTTGATGCCATGGGCAGAACAGAAGTCAGAGTTCAATTCTTGTTCTCGAAACAGTGAGGGCTTTTCCACCATGTCCTGCAAGACCAGAGGTTCCTAGGAAGTTCTTGACGTTAGGTGCGTCCCTCTCCCGCCTCGACTAATACGTCCGCTAGTCCTCTCTATTCCTCTGCTCCATCTCCACAAGACCGTCAGAGAGACACTTCTCAAGTTCATCTCCCAGAGTGCCTAACTCCCCCAGCAGCTCCCAAAGAAGCTTCTCTTTTACAGGATTATATTCTGCTCGCTCCCTTTCTCGGTCCCGGCTGACAGGCTCCTTGGTGATCCGCACAGCCTTCAACCAGCTTTACCAGCTTTGCCTTTCATCGCTCTTGTCCACACCCACGCACCTCAAGGTCCAGCCTCAGTTATATTTTATAGCAGCAACGTTCACTTCCCTGAGATAGACAGGCTGTTTTCTGAAGCATTCCCTTCCCTTCTCACTTGGAAAGTCCCCACTTGTTCCACAATATCCAGGGCAAATGTGGCTTCCATACCAAAGCTTTTCCTCCCCCTCAGGCAGAGCTAGTCACTTCTTTCCTGGTGCTTCCTCGGCACTTTGCACCAGTTCTTCCTCTCCTCACATCTTTGGGTTATTTCATAAATCAGATAATGAACTTCCTAAGGTGAACACAAGGTCTGATGCAGTTATATAATCTTACTTTGGATCCTTTTGGGTGGTTACCTAATACCATGTTTGCATACATTAATATATGATTGTGGAAGAAGAGAAAAGGTGAGGGGGTCCCTGAAAAATGGTGGCTGTAGTATATTCCTAATTTTTCTCTCTCTTTCCCTCTGCTCCCCACCTTATTATGCTCTCTCTCTGTCTCTCTTTAAGAAATGCACAGGTAGGGCACCTGGGTGGCTCAGTGGGTTAAGCCGCTGCCTTCGGCTCAGGTCATGATCTCGGGGTCCTGGGATCGAGTCCTGCATCGGGTTCTCTGCTCAGCAGGGAGCCTGCTTCCCTCTCTCTCTCTCTCTCTGCCTGCCTCTCTGCCTCCTTGTGATCTCTGCCTGTCAAATAAATAAATAAATAATTTTTTAAAAAAAACTTAAAAAACTTAAAAAAAAACTTAAAAAAAAAAAAGGAATTCACAGGTATATGATGTCTATAGTCAAGGTCTCAACTGTAGATTCTGTGCCTGTGCTCAGCACTCAATCTACATTACTCTAAGATGCAGTGGGCTTTTCGCAAGACAATATATTTTTTAATATAAACAATACAAGATTCCTTCTTTAAGAAAAAACAGAAAATTAAAAATTGATCTTCAAATGGACACAAAGGGCATTATCATCATCAACAACAAATGCCTACAGAATTTCTAGAATATGCAGACAGTTGTGTCAGCCTTAGGGAAGACAAGAGACCATACAATGGAATTGATGTCTCCTCATATGAATATCTAGATCACACTATCTCTTCTTTGTTTATAGTTTATCTTATCTACCTTGAATTTTTGGATTAGTTTATTCATGTATTTCTCTCAAGCAGAATGTTCTGAGACTTAGTGTTAATATTAGACCAAATTGGAGCACCTGGGTGGCTCAGTTGGTTAAGCGACTGCCTTCAGGTCATGATCCGGGAGTCCCCGGATTAAGTCCCGCATCGGGCTCACAGCTCCGTGGGGAGTCTTCTTCTCCCCTCTCATGCTCTCTCTCACTGTCTCTCTCTCTCTCTCTCTCTCTCTCAAATAAATTTTTTAAAAAATTAAAAAAACATTGGACCAAATTTTAGACTACAGATCTATCTTTGGTATTGGTTTTAAGCACACAAGACCAATATTGATGGGTAAGGAAAAAAAAGTTTAAATTGTCTCCCAAATTGATGGATTAAGTGGAAGAGAAGAAAGGTTGGTGCTACTTATTAAAATAACTGTGGTAACATAACAATTTATGTCCATGATCATTATTTTATCCTGGCAATTTATCTATAACCATCCTAATCAAAATAAAAGCTAATTCTAGTCTTGTTGATTTGTGACAGAGATGTTTCAAGGTAGAATTAGAAAGCAATGCACTAGTGGATTTCCTGGATTTGATTATAAATTCTTAAAGGTAACTCAGAGAATTTGGGCAGAGACAAAATATTTGAAAAACAATAAGATTTGGGTTTCTTCAAACCATAGAGGTTTTCTTCACTGAGAGAGCAAGAGTATGTTCCCGTCTAGACCCTTTGCTCTTACTATGGCTTCTACCCAGAACACACCACTGCTCAGGTCTTTCTGTGGCTCAGTGCTACAACTCACTCAGGTATCTATTCTACTGATCTTCCTTGAGAGACTTTCCTTGACCTAGGTAATGATGTGAAAAAGATGAGAATATAGGCATTGGTGGGTCCTGAAGAAAGGAGATGGACTTCCTACTTCAAGAGCAAAGCCTTTGGTTAGAATAATGGGTGTTTGTCTTGGCAGGTGGAGCCCTAAATAGCATGAGCGAGATGACCATGTTTCTAAGCCTGGTATAGAGACATCTGCAGGCCAGAGATGGACATTGGCATGGCAGAGAGAAACTTCTCATCATTAACACGCATGGATGGTTGAGTGAGGGCGAAATGGGGTCATGGAATCCTTAGTAATATCTGACTGGACAAGTGACTGAATGTACCTGAGCAGCCCCCACCACACAGACACGTACACACCAATGCAATTTAGACTGTGTATCAGGCAAAGGAAGCAAAAAACCAAAATCAACGGAGTCTGTTCCCCTATTGGCAAATGAGAGCTTAAAGTAGAAATTAAGTCAAGGTTTTATAACAATAAGGGAAAATTAATTTCTTATACATTTAGGTTTCTGGACTGAGATACACACATTCTACAAAAGAAAAATTAAAAAAATAGGTGTGCTGATGGTGGAAAGAAGTGTGAAATTAGCATGACTGAAAAATAATGAATTTGATGGGAAAGTGATACACACAGAAGGCCTGACATACAAGATGTGTAAAACGTGATCCTGACCTTCAAGAAGATCACAGATGGCCCATAGAGATAAATGTGTCCTTCAGAAAATCAGGAACCATCCAACACATCATAGGCTAAGGGTAACAACTGTAGAAGTTCCGATGCAGAAATAACCAGTTGTTAGGAAAGCTCCAACAGTAAGAGGTGGGACTTCATTTTGGCCATGAGAGAGGTATAACACTGAGACAAATAAAACATACAAACAATGATGTGGCAGTAAAACTGTGTGCATTGTGTTTGGGAAACTGTGGAATAGAGTTGTATTTTGGCAGGTGTGTTAGAACATAGTTATCTAAGACACGATGGAGAGGTCTGCCTGGTCCAGGGAAGAGGAGGTATGGAACACTCCATTGAAGACTGAACTCCAATTTATAGTCAGTGAGGAGCCATCAGAGGTGCCTGAATAGGGGGAAATACTGTCAAATGGAATGTATCAAAAAATTAATTTTGAAGTGTGCAATTTTGCTTCTAGCAAACCAGACAGTCTTGTTACATAAGATCAACCTAGAGCATCTGGATGAGAGAAATGGTACTCCAAAAAGGCAGAAAAATTACAGACTGGAAACCAGCAAAGTAAAAAGAACTAAACATGAAAGATACTCTGATGATACACCTGCAGCTTTATGTTTCTATTAGAAACCATCTCTGTAGACTCGTTTTGCAAATATTACAGATCCTTACTCTTACAGTCTGAATGAAAGTATAGCCATGAGAATGAGTGAGTAACCCATGTTTACTATTAAAGTTTAGTTTGCTCACTGATCTTGGGGATTATGTGAGACTCAGGGCTGTCCCTAGGAAGCGATTTGCAGAGATACTCTTGTGCCCTCCATGGGCATACAGAGTATCCTTTCAAAAATGTAACTCCAATTTGTCACCTTCTGCGTCACTGTGACCCTACACTGTTTTACTATCACAGTCAGAGTAAATAAAACTCATGCTTCTCACTGTGGATTCTTTGGCTCCCTATGATCTGATTTGGTCCATGCCACGGTCTCTGACTTGATTTCCTTGTACTCCCAGCCCACTGCACTCCACTGTAGCCACACTGGATTCTTCCCATTTCTTTAACAAGCCAAGTATATTCCCATGCAGGTCTTTGCTCTGTGACCTCTTCCCAAAACACTCCTCAGATCTTCCCATGACTCAGACCCTCGACTTATCCAGGTCTCTGCTCCATTCTTCTTCCCCAAGAGATGCTCCTTGGCCATGCTCTGGAGTGATCCCTGCATCTTTAAGCCCACCACAAACTCTTTATTTTTTGTCTAGCTTCAGTATTTTTATTGCATTTATTAGTAACTGACACTGTAGTATTTACTAATTTGTGTGCTTATTATTTATTTCTCTTACTTAAATGGAAGCTCTGTGAGGCCTTTGTCTAATACCTCTGTAAGTTGCGGCCTGGAAGGGGCTCTGACACCTAGTAGGAGCTTGGCAAGTGTTTGTTGTATAAATGAAGAAGTAAATGAAAAATACATCATTATTGCTGTATCATCATTCTTTTTTCATTTTTAATTCCGGTAGAGCTAACGTACCGTGTTATATTAGTTTCAGGTATACAATCTAGTGATTCAACATTTCTGCACTATCGTCATCATTTGTAATAACCAGTATTGATTCAGACTTTACCCATGTGCCATGACTAGGTCATTAAAGGCTGTTACTTGGTTATTTCATTTATTCCTCACAACCCCTTCCCTACTCTCTGAGTCACTTAGAAGTGAAGCAACTTTTGTGAAGTTACTCAGCTAGCAAAAGGATGAATCAAGAGTTAAACACTAAAAAAAAAAAAAAAAAAAAAAGAAAGAAAAGAAAAAAAAAGAGTAAACACTGCTAAGCTCTAGTGGTATTGGTTTACCATCAAGTATACATGGGAACTAACACAGTGTATAATGGCATAACACATGAGTGATATCACAGTGCCTGCAAATTAGCAAATGAAGATAGCTAACTCTCTTGAACATGGATCCCCATGTCCATGTCCAAAGAAATCTTTAGGGAAGATTGCATGCCATTGGTTGCATGCCATTGGTTGCATGCCATTGGTTTAAGGTCTAGAAGCCCCCAGAACAATGGTTTTTGCTGTTGTTGTTGTGCTTGTTGACATCTGGCACCACCGATGGTATTTATTTATATATTTTTTGTATTTCATTTTTATTTAAATTCTATTTGTTAACATATAGTGTAATCCTGGTTTCAAGAGCTGTTTTCTGTTTATTTGTTTGTAGACTTAAAAAAATACTTTTGTTCTTAAATATATGTCCTGGGTTTTGGAATATTTCACTTCCAATGGTCTGAAATTGTGGCTGTTTTTTGGAGGATGACTCTTGGTGATGGGGCCCCTTTACTGGGAAACATGAATGGTGAGAAGTGCCTGTGAGTTTACATACTCCTTGGAATGTCGTAACTGATAGGTACAAGGTTATGAAACTCAAACTCCATGGCCTCAGAGTGGGACCTCTTTGAGGCAACCGGACATTCCAGAGTTCACCTCCAAGTTCACGCTGAAGCTGTTCTGCCCAGGGCTTTGCCTAACACTGAACCCCAGCCTGGTTGGCATTCTTCCCTTCCCTGTCCTTTACGTCTCTCTTACTGCTTTCCCTTGAAAAGTGTCAACAATTCACTTGTAAATTATGAATCTTTATTTCTGGGCCTTATAGTGGGGAATCTAACCTAAGAGAGTAAACTACGCTGTTCCCCCCTAGTGCAAATGAGGCTAATTTGGCCACACCTGAAGTGTCTTTCCCTAAGCGTCCATACCTGTCTCACCACTCACGTTCTTCCCAGACTTATAAATGTGAGATTCTTACTCACTGGAGCCAAGTGCTAGGGAGGGTTCACAGTTAAGAAACAGCATTTTGTAGGAGAATCACCTTGGGTGTGTATAGATTCTAGTTCCTGGTTTCCTGGAGCTCAAGGCCAGATTTGACTTAACTCATTTCCGCCCCACATTCCTGACTAGTCCACAAGCGCAGGGAAGAAAGAAGAGCTGAGTCACTGTGGCTTAAATCACTTGTCTATTTCTTTGCCCCTCAAGCTTGCTTTAATTGCAGAAGCATTCAGTGGGATTAACTTTGCAACAAAAAAGCATTCTGGGTCTCCTTTCAAGGCAGGCCTTGGGCTGTATTGGAACAGCAGAAACGTTTAAAACCTTTCAACAAGGTGGGTATTTTGGAGCTCTAATAGGACTATCTCCCCAGCCAGTCCCACGGAACTCACCTTTCCCTGCATCGTCTCTGGGCCTTCAATTGCCTAATAGCAGTATATGGGGGAAAGTGTCAGAAGCTAACTTGATCAGGTAACTGGGCCAGGCCCAGGTGGGGTTCCCAAAAATCAGGGAGGTTTAGAGAACAGAGCTGCCTCTTTACCTTGGAAGACCTGAACACAGAGGGCAGATTGCCCTTACCTAACACCCTGGGGAGTAATTTTCACTCTCAGGATCTTGCTGGCATGCTATTATTTGGTTTATCCAAATTGGGGCATGCTTTGCCCAGTGAAGGGTATCACAGTGGACATGAAGTCGAAGCTGGGAAGTTGCTCTAGGCTGATCACTGACAGAATGCGTGAGCTTGGGAGGTTGGCTCAAATTACCTGGCCAACAGGGCCCCTACCTGTAGAATGAAGTGGTCCCATCAACCAACCATTGCCAGTTTTCTATGATCATGTCTTTCATTCAGTGGGATCCAGTGTTTTTATGGACATTGGATGGTTTCTGTATCAGCCTCAGCAGAGAAGACCAGGCAATTCCTCATGTGGCTTTCTCAGGGCATTAGAGCGTCCCTGCTTCTTGCCCCATATCTTGGAAAGAGTAAAAACTGTCAAGTTGATCCAAGAGTAACTGACCAATTGTCCAAATGTTCGAAGGGTGTCTAGCCCCATTAGCATTTTTTTAAAGTAAGCTCTAGGTAAATGTGGGGCTTGAACGCATGACCGCAAGATTAAGAGTCCTATGCTCTATTGACTGAGCCAGCCAGTTCCCCATGCCTGCCTCATTAGCAATGTTTAAATGTTCCACTGAGCTGTGGAGCACCAGAAGAATAACTTGTTCTGAAATCCTATAATCTTTTCAAAGGCAAAAGTTCCCTGAAATAGATTCAGTGGCCTCTCTTTCCTGGTCATACACAAAAATGGCACTGCAGGGACCCATTTATGTCCCTAGTGTCATGAAAGCCATGGATTGACTAGATCCTTATACTCTCATGCTGTTAGGGCTTTGCTTGTTCAAGCTTCTTCTCCAGCAATGCCTTACATTTCTCTAACCAAAAGCATCTCTCTTTCTTCCAGATTCTCCCAAATAGTTCATACTATAATCTCTCTCTGGAAAGCTTTATAGATATTTGTTTATGTTTCTGTAACTTCTACTACCTTCTCCCCAACTCTAGACTATATGCTCCTAAAGGTCAAGGGCCAAGTCTTATTTTGCTCCTGAAGGTATCTCCTAGAGCCTGGAACACGTTAGAAATTATGGACTTTCAAGTTAAGTAGTATTGGCACAGGTTTTATTCAACTATTTTAGAAAACACAAGAATCAGAGGAAAGATTTTAAAGTAAAAAAAAATATATATATATATATATATGGTGTTTCACTCCGGTCCTTCTGTTTACTTTCCATTTGGAGAGTAAATCTACTCTCTATTTGGCCTTATTCAAATTATTTCAAATATTCAAAGTTCTGTAACAAATCCATATCCAATCTGTAACATGGCAATAATCATCACTAAAACTTACAGAACTGCGTGAGGGTAGAGAATCTGATGTAAAAACAAACCTCAATAAATGGCAGCTGATGCTAGATTATGTTTATGATTATTGTTTACCTCTATGCCACCAAAACCCAAACATAATAGCAACAAAAGCATTGGGGTGATCTCCATAAAAGTGGGAGTGAGAGTCAAACAATTTACCAACCCATACACAACAGGCATCGACCCCTTAGGGTGTACACACTTACCATTGAAAATGGGGGCCTGCCCTAAAAAAATCAACATTTACTGTTCTGAGGCTCTGTTCTGAGGCAAGAACATTCATTTCTTGCATCAGGGAATGCCTGGGTTTTAAAAAGGTATTTTTGACAGTGTAATTGGAAGTATTTTATTTATTGTTTTCTTTTTCACTTTTTTCCCTCCCAGACAGTAAGAAAAGTGTTATATTCTATATCACAACAACTAAAATGCTTTTTAGTGCCGAGAGACAACCCCCCACCAAAAATCAAAATGAGTAGTGATGTCATCTATACCGTGTCTTGGAAATGGGAATATGAACTAGTGCTGTAGAGCCATACCTCTGCTGGATAATCAAGGAAGTTTGGCTGTGGAGGGAATGTTTAAATTCATCTTGAAAGATGGGTGATCTTAAAGATATATGGGGCGATGGGTGAGAGTAAGGTCAATGCATTGTGTTGGAGAGAATAGTATAGCAAAGCACAGAAGCATGAAAATCCAAGGACTGTCTGTTCATTTTACAGTCATCGAGGGACTGCTGTATTGAGATTCATCGATGAACAAAACAAAGAAGCCTGTCTAGTGAAATTAGCAGGGAATATTGAGTAGTCAGAATTGATTGGGCGTCATTAGACTCGAAGAGTAAGCCAACCGCAGACTGTAGATAGGCTTTATTTTTTTAGCAATGGCCAGCAGGTGAAGGGTTCTCCCTTTCCTAAGGGGTCTGGGTGCACTGGACATAATCTGGGGAATGACAGATTCTGGAACTCCCTAGTACAAGACCACAGGCTTCTGTTTTCTGGACATGTGTTTGTGTTCTACCCAAGGGGAGTGACCCACTGAAAAATTATTTGCTAATTCAAAGACAGTAAGACCATGGACAAGAGCTCTGAAATACATGAATGACTTGGTGGGACCTCTCATTCTAGTCCTATTTTGCTTTATGAACTTGAACATACCCCTGACCTCTCAGAGCCTCAGCTTTCTTATCTGTAAACTATAGCCAATAATATTTGCTCTGCCTATTACACAGGATTATACAAGCCAAAAAAGATAAGTTATATGAGATTTCTTAGAAAACTTTGTATCAGTATGTATGAAGAACAGAAGGATTTAAAACTTATTTATGCAATCAAAGTCATAAGGCCCTTGATCAGATTTTCTTTAGCCATGCTTTTCTTGACTTAATATGTGTGTGTGTATATAGATGTTACATGTATATACATATATTCATACATATCCTTTTACATATACATACATGTAACATCTATATACATGTAAAGTTATATATACATATGTATATGATTTCTGCATATATATGAATATATATATATATATTTCCTGAGAGACTAGACAAGGGTGTTTCAGCTGGGAAAGGCATGTTCTGGAAGGATGTTGTTGAAAATACCTATAACTGTTGCACAAATCTTTGCTTTTACCCCAGCAATTCCCATTAACAACTCCCATGGCTTTCCCCTCATTGGTATTAATTCTACAGCTTCTTAATTATAGTTACGTAATGTCAGTATGCAGCCCTATAGTCTTCCTCAAATGGTGGGGGACCTCATGGAGAGCACATAATTCTAGAATACTCATGGTAGAAGAAAACTTGGGGCTCTCCTCCTCCCTTAGGGACAGAAAAGACCAAGAGCTATCTGTCTTGTCCAAGGATTCACATGTGCTCACAGCACTGGGACCACTAGAGTCTGAGCTCTGTACTCTAGAATCCTGTCGTTCAGCTCCTCTCATTTCTATCCCTGTCATCTCTTCTTTATTCCAGATTTGGATTCCTGATGCCTCTGAATAGGAAGTGGAAAAGAAAACCTAAGGTTTTCCTTCTGAAGTATGAGAGAGTTCTTCACATAGAAAGCCCTTCTGCAAAACTCTGAAACTCAGACTAGGAGCTTTAATCCTTTCTCAGGATTCCTCTATGGCAAACATGTGGAAGTCTTTTCCTTAGTAAATAAATAAGCAAACAAATAGATTAAGTAAATAAAATTGACAACTAGAGACTGTTTAAATTGTGTTTTTGGCTTAAAAAAAAAATCCTTGGCAGGTATTAACTCACCTGGTTCTCATAACAAAGTTATAAGGTGTCCCCCTACCTCCATTTTATGCACGAGGTCCAGTAGGCAGGAGAAGCTAAGTAGCTTTTCCAAAGTCACCAGCTGGTGGTGGGAACTTAGAAGGTCCGACTGCAGAGCTAACTCTCATTCATATTTCCTACCCATGCTTTTCAAGGCCAACATCAATTTGCCTGTAGTGTGGGAGAGGTGAGAGAGCATCATTAAGCTCAGACATTCTCTGGCTTTGGGAGATTATCCAGCTGGGAAGAACGCTTGGCTCAGTTTCTCTAGGAGGTACAAGGTTTACAGTAAGAGTGATGACTTTCTCAGATCAAGGAGCCCCTAGGTTTTTCAAAAGGAATTTTTGGAAGACAGGCAAAGGAACTGGCTGTAAAATTTCTTTTCCTTAAAAAAATTTGTGTAGGCAGAGATGTTGTTAATCCTTAATCCAGTCATGGCAGTGAATATCCTCTTTTGCGTTCAAAACCAAAACCCAACGATCAAGATCAAAGCAAGTGTCAGAGGCAGCAGGAGGTGCTCTGCACCATGAGCATAAAAGCCACAGTTGGTTCCAGGACTCCTGGAGTGTCAATGCCAGAGAGTGTTCTAGGCCAGGGCTGTTGGTGGCTGAACAAAAGCATGGCGGTGGGACAACAGTAAAGCAAATAGGGAGAGAATGCCCAAAAGTATTCAATGTCAGGTTCCACTGATAAAGACAATCAAACAGAACCAGAGCAAGGGCTTTTGCTGAGGCATGGAAAAAAGACCTTCTGAGTAGAGGCTGTGTTGTGTCAGACTCAAAGTGGAAAAGAAGGTTGGGACCCAGATTTCTTCCTCGTTGTTGGCGAGCAGGATGCAGCCCTGCTGTGAGATGCTAGATAGTCCTGTTTCCTGCCTGGACCTCAGTTTCCTACTCCAGAAACCAGGGAAATTAGACTAAATGATTCCCAGGTTCCTCTTGGTCTGTACCTCTAAGATCACAGTGCTGTGTCTTTCTTAACCCTGAATTTTCCGCAGCGCTTTGCAACAGACCAGAAAGTATCAAGGGAAGCCGAGCAACCCTTTGGATAGGAAACACCAGAGCCCGAGAGCCACCTCTGTGTAGACGTTTGATGAGTTCAGTTTGTCCTGATTCTCAGACCATAACAAAGTTTATCACCTCTGATTCCCTCACCACAAACATGCGTGACCCATTCAACACAAGGAGAATTGGCTCTTACACAAGGGCACCATGGAAATAATTGGGATGGAGTTCATAAGAACACAGTCTTTCAGCCAAGAGACAGGGGAGCTCTTTTCCTCAGGAAAGGAAAGAACACTTTACAACCCTGGGAGAGAGGCAGACATTCACCACTCCTGCCACCCTCACGAAGGGAGGTCAAACTGTTACAGAGGCTGTGATGATGAGCAAAGACTGTGGTATTGTACCCCAGGACAAGCAGTAATGAGGCTAAGGAGATGAAAGACAGAGGGGAGAGGCAGCCAAGCTACGTTCTTATGAATAGGATATTATACGAGAAAAGAAAAAGGGCAGTATATACGAAGACAGAACTCCCATTGATTACTGAATTCTGATTGAACACTAGCCAGCCATGGGACGGTATGATGCCTTCTGACTGGTCCTGGTGAGACTTCACTTAGATATGACTTCCTGCTCTGCATAGGACTCTCTAAGCTATCGCAGGTCTGAGGGCGGGCATCTATAAGAATCAAGTGGCAGGCCACTGCCTCCAAGGAATGGCTTGAAACTCCTGGCAAGGTGCAAATAATGCTGGAGCCCTAGCCACCATAGGGGGATTACCACTCTCCTAGGAATGTCAAGGTTCCGTGGAGAATGAAATACCACGTGGATGTCTTTGGTAGAGAAGAAAGGAGACAGGCAAAGAAATGGGAATGTTCCAAAAACAACGTCCACATCATTTTGCTGAGTTTGTGCTGCTTATGAGTAGATCAGTTTGGAGGAAACAAAAAACAAGGGGAAGGGACATTAAAATGCCCCAGCCCCCAAAATAGTAAGAGAAAATACACACACACACATACACACACACTTCCCAGTAATGCGAGAATCATTTTGAACACCAGATGTTAGAAATATATTTCCTAGAGCTTCTCCTGCCTGCGTGAGAGTTTCACAAAAGTGAATTTCCTAGAATATTCTTTTAAAAGAATATTGGATATTTATGAATACCAGCATTCGTCCTAATATACCAGCCACGCCGTTACCTTGATGGCACTCTAATTCCAGAATCCTCGAGAACAGATGCCGGAATATATCCGAAATGCATTTGGCAGGAAGCCCTGAGAAATGACACAGCAGATTTCCCATTTGTTTCACAGCCCGGAATCTGACAATGGGTTGATCTTTGTGTTCTTTCTCTTTTCACTCTCAGTTAAAATCCAGGCTTCTCTGAACCCCGGGGAATTGGGAGTGCTTTCAAGTGCTTTCTCTAACTTTGACGAAGGTATTGGTTAGTTGAAGAAAAATTAGATACAGTTTGATGTGGACCCAGCTGAAAAACAGTAGGGCAGAATGATCATCTTATAAAAGGTAGCACCCAGAGTTTAGAAATATAAAATCATTATTGCAAATCATTATAATTCCTTTTACTGACAAAATTGTGGTATCCCCCTGTATTATGGAACAAATGTCAGAGGAGTTAAAGTGCCATAAAATTCTTAATATACTTTCTGCTGTTCCCTATGCAAAGCTTTCTTTACTAGAAATCTCTTCCTGTCTCTTGACCCTGAGCATGTAACTTTTGCTCGAATTACAAAATATTATACCTCCAAGGTCCTAGGCCTAGAATTCTGATCAGAATTGCAAAGGAGAAATCTACCTGTCAGTACTTGTCATCCACTTGGCGCATAAATTCAGGATCAGTATGCGGAATTACAAATCTCATAAATTTCAAGTGCACACCCAACATTGGCTTTAAAAACTATACTTTAAACTAATGAACTATTCTTATCTAAAAATATGTATCTTTTTTTTTTTTAAGTTTGAGGCTGTAATTTGTCTTAAAGGTATAACCTCATATCTGCTTCAGCAGAGTTGTTTTTATGACATCCTTCAGCTCTCTTTTAAAGGATATTACTGAAATACTTACATGTTAGGGGTTCACACCCCTCAGATTACAGATGCTGAAACTGAGGTACAGAAGGTTAAGTATCTGGCCCCAGTCACCAGACTTCTTTCAGTGAGATGTTCTTTCCACTCTCTTTGTATTTCCATGAAAATCTATATGTCTGCCTAATCATTTTTGGCATAAGCCTGAAGCACCAAGAAAAAAGACGATGCCAATCAAGTTCAGAAAAATAATAATGGACACTACGACTTTTATGGGTACAAAGAGGATGCTGGAAACTGGGCTTATGGCTGGAAGTGTCCTATGTTCTAGTTTATCTAGTAAGAGAACTATAGGATATGAAAGAGAAAAATCATTGAAGGGAGAATGCCAGTCTGTGGGTGCTCAAATCCAAGATGACGGGTGTTTTCCTCTGGGTCAGGAAGGCTCCATTGTGCACCCATCACTCACGTACAACCCTTTATTCCATCCTTTATTTTGCTACCAGGAGTGCCTTGTTTGCCAACTAGGGTTCCTGGGTTATCTTCTTAGATAATCCAGAAGCAGAAATATGGTCCTTGGGACTCAGACGTCCAATGCAATTTTTAGATAATTCAAGAATGCTTAATTGACATTAGGTCTTTTGTATTCTTTAACTATTAACATCAAGGAAGTGATTTGAATAACATCATAGCAGGAAAAAAAAAAGTCACTGTCCATGATCATATGGGTTTAATTCTTTGAAAATATTTTAGTTATTTTGTGAATGAAATACAAAAATCAAAGGCAGAATAAAAACTTCATCAGAAATTTTAGTAAGAATTTTAGTAAACCTAAAATTTTGTTTTCATGATTTTAGTGGTACATATACCCAATATGAGAAATAGCGTCTGAGTGCAATTAACTTCTCATGAACTATCATGCCTTCTGGAACATACCCATCCTGTAAATAACTGATTTCAAATACATCTCTGATATGTTCTAGCTTATTATTGCTTCTGATTGTTCATCTTGCATTTGCATCACCAAAATGTAATACTTGAAAAAATTTTGGAACGTTTGATGGCTTATGATTTTGAGGAAAAGAGGATGACCATGTTGTTTCCTCCAGAATTGCAAAATGTTTTTATTTTTACATTTACAAACCCCAATTGGAATGACCAAATTGATGAGTTGTGTTTTTACATCATCCTTTTTTTTTTCCTTATTACCTCTGATACACACCTGCCTTCAGCATTAGTCCACTTGTGAAGCATCTGGGGTAGATTTCAGTGCACAGGAATTATTAAAGAATACTGTTTCATTTCATTTTAGAAAGATAGGATGGTCAAGTTCTTGTTCCCAAGTTTCACATGGTAAAATTTTCCTGACTGAAAATTAACTATATGAATACCACTTATCCTTTGTGTCTCTAGAACCATATTATTGCTCAACCGTTTAGCCTTTTGTTTGAGAAAATTCATCTAGGAGATCATCATATGAAAACTCAGTCTGAGATTGAACATACACAATCTGTTTCACTATCTTCATTACGGTCCAAGGTGGCACTCTCTCTTCATGTTCATTTTCCGATTTAACAATTTTAAAACCTCTTCCTCTGTCAATTTCTTGCCATTATGGGGAGAAAATGAAAAAAAAATGGGTATTCTTATGACACTCTAAAAGTGGACTCCAAAGATAAAGATTGCGAAGACATTTATACCTCCTTAAAAGATGATGCAGTAGTCTTGGGCAACATAGTGTAAAAACTAGATAATTGTACAACAGTAGATTCATCTTGCCACTCTTCTAGATTTCTCACTACAT
This sequence comes from Mustela nivalis, assembly GCF_964662115.1. Classification (NCBI taxonomy): domain Eukaryota; kingdom Metazoa; phylum Chordata; class Mammalia; order Carnivora; family Mustelidae; genus Mustela; species Mustela nivalis. The sequence continues at coordinate 109,211,014 of NC_139020.1, read as the reverse complement.
CATTGTTCTAGGCCAGTTGTCCTATGGAACTGTAATGAAAGTCATTTGTATAATACTTTACATTGTCTAGTGGGCACATAAAATATAAAAGGAAACTGATAAAATTAATTCTAATAATATATTTTACTTAATCTGTAGTATTACCTTTTAACATAGAATCAACATAAAAAATTATATGGAACTATTTTATATTCTTTATTTTTATTCTAAGCCTCTGAAATCTAATATGTAGTTTGCCCTTAAAGCATATCTCAGTTTTAAATAGCCATATTTCAAATGATCAGAGTCACATGTGGTGAGTGGCTACTGTATTAACCCTGCTTTGGACAATGCCACCATTCTTCCGTTTTAAAAAATTTTAGTCTTTTGATTTTTTGGTTCATTAGAATTGAGAAGTATGAATAAAGTAATTTCAACAATGGTAAAGAGAGAAAATGTCTCAAGATATGGAAAGGTAAAATCACTACATTTTCAAATTGCATTTTAGATTTATAGAGGGTCTAACAGACCCTGTGGTAATTGTAAGACATACATTTTATTGTTTTTTTTTAAATATTTTATTTATCTAACTATTTTTCAGAGAGCGAGAGCACGCACAAGCAGGGAGAGCAGCAGGCAGAACAGGTAGAGGGAAAACCAGGCAAAAGAAGACACAGACTTCCCACTGAGCAAGGAGCACGATGTGAAACTCAATCCTGGGACCCTGGGATCATGACCTGAGCCAAAGGCAGATGCTTAAATCACTGAGCCATGCAGGTATGCTATGTTATTGTTTTTTAAAAGTTGTTTTGGAATTTTTAAAACAACAATAAGGGAACATAAAACTGAAAAAAGAGGGGGGGGCAAAGAGTTTAACAGACATCTCACTGAAGGAGATATACAGAAGGAAAAAAACTTATGAAAAAATGCTCCATATATGTCATCAGAAAAATGCATATTAAAACAAGGAAATACCACTGTATCCCTTTTAGAGTGGTCAAAGTCCAGAACACTAACAACACCAAAGCTGGTGAGGATATGAAGCAAGAGGAAGTCCCATTCATTGCTGATGGGAAGGCAACATGGCACGGCCACTTTAGAAAACCATTTGACAGTTTCTTATAAAACTAAACATATTCTTACCATGCAATCCCCCAACCACACTCTTGGGAATGATCCAAGAGTTGAAAATTTATGTCTATGCAAAAACTTGCCTGATCACTATAACAATTAATTATTCAGCAAGTGGACTTTTTGCCATTTAATGTTGGGAACCAGAACTTGACCATCGTGTTTTTCTAAAATGACATGAGACAGTATAGTAACTCTTGTGCATGAAAATTTACTCCATTTACTTTACCTTCAGCATCTGTCTACTTATAAAATGTAAGGAATAAGAATTCTGAAACTTTTGGTGCCTCTAATTTAAGCTGAACCTGCTTTGCATGTGAGAATGTATATATTTGTAATGTGAGTCTATAGTCCTATAAACAGGTAAACACATTAATATTTAAGTACTATATATTATATACAATGCTATTCTGTCAAGTTATTTATAACTCCAAGGTATTAAGCTGTTTTCATGTCATCTCATGTTAGCTCATAAAAGAACAAACTTTTTCATTTCTTTAGTAAAAATCATTAAGCCATTTTGATAGTATTTTATTGGCTGAATAAATGTATGTAATTGAAAGGTGAGAGTAACACTGAGTTTAAAGGGGAACATACCCAGAGCCCACCATCTGCAGTGCTATTTCCACATATAATAAGGTAATCGGCATCCCTCCCCCACCCCCACTGCTAAGTCATTGCCATGGGAAAGTCCCTGAACAGACATTAGGAATATCAGTAGTGTAGTCCCTGTTCCAAAGCAATTTCGTTCTGCTTTCAATGAAATAAAGTGTTACATCTGGGAGTATCCCATGTAATAAAGGAGGACAGCTTCCTAGTCTTTCCTTCCTTATAGATTGGTTAAAATAAGAAAATAATGATCACTTGGTCTGAGATAAGAAACATCAATATTTGAAACTCTAATGCTTCTTTCAGTGCCTCTTCTTCTTCCTCAATGATAAAAATAGGACGGACGGATGGATAGACAGACAGAAGACAGACAGACAGACACACACACACATCCCATCAACACCATTTCTCAATGCATTTTTATTTATTTTTTAATTTTATTGCATGTCCTGGCAAACATAAGTGACTTGGGGATTTGCCTCTGGCTCACCAAAAGCCCACTACACAAAATACCAAAGACAAGCAACAGAAGATTTAAAAAAAAAAAAAAAAAAGTATCACATCTATAAGAAAGAAACTTTCAAAACATTAATAAAGCATATAAAACATTTGACATTTAACTTTTGTACAATTATAAAAATAATAAAAAAATTCAACCTTTAACATTCAACATCCCACATAATGTACTTTAGGAGGATATCAAGAAAACAAAAGACAAATGGATTTAATGAAGAAAGTTCTGCTTCTCATCACTTCCAAACAAAATCCCATCCACTCTTCAGCAGACTGCATTGAGCTGAACACCTCCCACTCTGCCAAGATCTCCACTAAGTCCAATTCCACTTGTCGGTCCTGAATACTCATTCACTCTGTATCCTAGCTGCCACCAAGACATGAGGCCAGCCATTGTGCCTAGCCTTGGCTAGTGCCAAACACGTACAATACAGTACAGGAATTTCTGAGTCCCTGATGCTACCTGAACAGTGCCGAAATAGCTCAGAGGAGGTCCTAGGTTCGTTCAGACACTCAGGACAGTGGGGGAAGCTATCTGCCCTCTGAGCATTGACAATATACCTCTTTTACTCTTCCCCTCGGTAGGTTTTCCAAGCCAAGCTGCATACTTACTGCACAAATTAACAGTTTGCCCTTTACCATTTAAGCACAATAAAACTTTGAAATCAAGGACTCACTTTCTTGAACGTACAAAATAAAAATAATAATAAAAAACAACATTCCCTTCCCCCTATCTTACAGTAATGGTATTTTTGTTTTCTTTGTTTGACATTTGTAGTCTTACTAAATGATGTTTCCATGAAAATATAAAAACAATAATAATAATAAAAAATAAAGTTTCAACTGTGGTTCTGGAAAACCTGCTAGCCCAAGAAGACAATAAAAATTGAGAGACAAAGTATGCAATTTCACACACAAAACATATATACACTTTCCTGGTGAAACTCACACATTATACTTTGAGCAACATTAGTTCTTTTGCACTTTAAAACGACAGTTGAAGCTTATGTGCAATCACAGCTCTTTATCAGAATGCACAGAAGGATTTTAGAGCTCATTAGCCTATGTACAAAATATTTGTTTTAGAGTTTGGAAGAAAAAGCATCTTTCTGAAAGATCTACAGGAATATTATCATTTACACATTTTCCCAAAGTCTGAAGACAACCATCTGTTTATGTGGTTCCAACAACACCTCCACTGGCTTATCCCCTGATCTGTGGGGACATTTTATGTCTGTGACAGTCCGGGAGAGAAATGGACGGGAAATTGAATTCTCACAGTTATTTTCCAACAAAGTCAAACTCCTATTGATCAAGAATGAAAAGTGATAGGGCGATCCAACTGATGCCACAGGAACACTGATCTCATCATTTTAGATTTTCCAGATCACTACTCCTGTTTTAAAATTTGAAGAGAAAATGATAAACCAGCCTCTACATGCAGAATTTTATACAATAGAAGAGTTTTCAGAAGAAACATATACCAAATAATATTAGCTATGTTTCAAAAGCTCTTTTAAGAATTTCAATTCATGACTCCCTGATGTCTCTCACTGCTTAATGGAGATTCGCTATTTCTGTATGATTCCTGTTTTTCCTGGATATTCTGAATAGACACTACAATTTCAGTTCTAACAAGCAAATGTATCATTGACTAAGTCCAGGACTGAAACTTAGCCACAAATATTTTCCAAATACAAACCAAAAGATAAGGCATCTGGTATTAGATGAATGAAAGGGGGTTGTTGATATACCCAGATAACATGATACTTGATGTTTTTGAACTAGCTGCCAGGGAACTTTTAAGAATTTTAGCCATGACCCACATTCTCCACACCCAACCCAAAGCAAGAGAAGATATTTCCTTTCTTCTAGGGTGTGATAGTGAGAACATGGGCTTTTTCTTCTAACTGGACTAAATAACCCCAGAGTGAACAGCCACCACTAGTAGCAATGTCAGCGACATAAGGTGCACCAACACAGAGAACCATGTACATAAGAAGACTTTCTCATACACACATTATGCAATGGTAAAAACAACTGGATCCATCCAAAGCTTTGATGTGGCAATTGCTTCGCATCAGAAGAACTGAAAGGACATTTCTGTCATTCATATGTACTATCAATGTCTCGATACCTATTACCATACATGATACCCCTTGAAAGAGGGGCATAGATAAGCCCTCCGAACCAGTAAATTAAAAAAATAAGCTGATAAGTGCAACTCAATTTCCTTTCCTTTAAATTACATTTAAACAATACTCCATGCCCCCCACCCAAAAATATATACTGTATATTTATATATTTATATATATAGTCTTAGACTATAAGGGTGAAAATGCTTTATAAAAGTCAATGAGAAATCTTTGCAGCTTAAGGAGATACCCACTGCTCTTTTGCTCACTTCCACCTAGCCACGATAACTTCAGTTCTGCAAGCAATAGATTTGAAGGCTTAAAGCCAGAATCAGAATCAGGTACCAGGTAGGACATTGGATCAAAGATAACCTCTTACTTCTTCTTCCCTTGAGAAGCCAAACTGAGAAGAGGAAGGAGAGGAGCTAGGGAGGACACGTTGAAGGTCAAGCACTAGTGCCTTGTAGGGAGGCAGACAGACAGACAGACAGGGAGAGCATGGGAGGAGTTCATATGGTAGTGCTCACTCCCCCTCCTCTTTGATGCGCTGTTGTTTGTTGCGACGAGCATCCATGTCAAAGTTGAAGTCATTCCACTCGTCACGGGGTGGGAAGGAGATGGTCTGGCGCAGGGTGAAGCGCACAGCGTCAATAACGCGCTCGCCCCGGGTCTCACTGGAGCCCACGCTGACGGTAGAGGCACCACTCGGGGTCCGCAGGAGGTGGGGAGGGGAGGAGAAGTCGTGGAGCTGCCGGTGGTCCAGGATGCCCTTCCAGATGGCATGTCGGAACTGTTCAGGGATTTTTAGACTTGCCAAATCCTATGAAATAAGGAAGGGTATCAGGGAGAATTAGGAGAAAGAGACAAATTGACATTTAGTCCACATCATTTTGTCATTCCCAGTGTTCTGATTTAACCCATGTGAATTTACTGCTCTCTACAAAATAGGATTAGTTCTCAGATAACCTTTGGCATTATATGTAACTAAGCAAAAGGTACAGCCTTGAGGTGCCATTTCTGCTTGTGGATAACACTTCACTTATTCTCTCCTGGTCTCAGTTTCTTTGCTGGTAAAAGAGGGATAGTAGTTAGATCAGACGGCAAATATCCTGCAACAAAAACAGAAGATAAAGGTACCTTCCAACTCTTAAATCTACCTGGCTCTCATCCCTAGAAGAGAGAGATTAATGGATCATCACTACTGCTCAAGTGAGTTGATGAGAAGAAAAGATTGCTAACAGGTAACGAACACTTTCTACATGCCAGGCACTGAACTAATTATTTTACATTCGTGATCTCATTTAATGCTCAGATTAGTGGTAGGTACTCTTATACCTGTTTTATAGGTCGAAAAGCGGAAGGTCAGAGAGGTTGGCAAATCTAAAGTTACCCAATTAAGTAAATGAACTGGGGACTCAGGACAGCCTCTGAACCTAAAACTGCCCTAATGGCCAGAAGGTCACTTGGTGTTTGGATAAATCAGGGTATCCAAATGCAGAATATGTGCCCATGTTCTATGAATGTGAGTGGAAGGCATTACGAGCATGCTCTTTCTTAACTAACTGCAGTGACATCTCTCACACTTATCACACAATCCCTTCATTAACTGGCTTCAGTGATGGTGTACTCTTTTATGGAGCAGTGTGGTGGGTAGAAAGAACACTGTGCTTGGAGTACGAAGCTCTTGACAGAGGTTCTTATACTGTCACTGACTGGCTCTAGACCTTCCTCAAGTCACTTTCCCCCTATTCACCTCAGGTTCTTCCTTAGTAAAATGGCACAGAATTCCTATTTTAGGTCAACACACAGTATTGGTTCAGGTGTAAATATGGATGTGAAAGTATTTTGGAAGTTATGAAGCACACTACCTAAAGCTTAACCATTTGCATAATTACTATATTAAATTTTTATGAACCCATCCTGGCATCTTAGAGGGGATACTCAGGACAACTTCCCAAATGAACCATATTCTTTTTCCAGGAAGAGATTCCAAGCAACTCAGACAGGGGTTGAGAGACGAGCTGGAAAAGGGTTTCTATTTCCAGTTATGAGATGGGAGAAGCTGAGGACAGGTTGCAGAACTTAGAGAGCCTCCCAGTTACTTCCCCTTTTGGACACCTGCAGTATGGGTCCTCCGATTTCCCAGTCTAGCAGAAGGATATAAAAAGGCAACCCACACATAAATACGGAAGTGTAAGTCTTTATGCTTCAGAAATTCTCAGTAAGTCCAGAACGCTGTACACTATCCCCCATCAAGCTGTGTGATTCTCTGGAGAGATCAGAACTCAGAACTGACAGGTGAGGAAGCTGGGCCCCAGACATTGACATGAAACCTAGCCAATAGCAGCAGAGAAAGACTTGTGGAGGACATCTACAGATGCAGATGAGAGGGATGCAGGGAGGAGCCTCCTGACACACTCCCCAGTGGGGACAGTCAGCAAGTAGAAGGCATCATTTTTACAATGTAAGAAAGGACATATTCCCTGTTTTTATCACATAGGGCTGTCAGGCACAGGGCAGCTCTCTTTCCCTCAACGGATGGACGTTATTGTAAAATGACATGAAACTTGTCAAAACTTACTCCTAAAGCTTGCATTACAGTTTCCACTTAATTCATTCCATCAGAGAATAGCAGCCAGGGTGATTTATGGGGCGGGGATGAGGGGTGGGCCGAAGGGCGGTAAGGCATAGTCTCATCATCATAGGGCTGGGGGATTCTCATGCTGCAGGGGCATCTCTAGCATCGGTGCTCAAGGAGGGGAAAGAAGAGATCCCAACTAGAGAAGCAGCAGCAGAGGCAGACAGTATCTTCTTCCACCAGTTCAAAAGGCCCTCTGGAAGCTGGAAAAGAGGACAGTAAACCCCAAAGAGAGAAGCATGAAGGGCAGCCTAAGAAGAGAATCAGATTGCTGCAAACCAGAACAACACAAGCTCCCATGTGAGCAGTTAAAGAAGCAGTGTAGGAAGGAAGAAAAAGTCCCCTTCTATCCAGCTTGCTCCAAAAGACAAGGGACATCAAAGCCAGAAGGAAGGGCTTTTGAACCCCATTTGATAAACTGAGGCTCAGAAAGGCAAAGTGATAACCCCAGGTTCTCATTCTTATAAAAAGTATGGATGGGACCTGAACCATGATCAGTGATTTTTGCCAGTGATCAGGGATGGCTTGACCTTATTCTGATAGAATTGAAAACGAATGAACACATAGTTCTAACAGAGAAATAGCTGACTCCTCCTTAAAGTCTGACTTTAAGGAAAGGTAGAAGAAGCCAGTAAATAGAGTTAAAGACCAGAAGCTTCCATCTCAGGGCTCTATTCCTGGTTCTGTCATCATCTCATGATGCAAATGATTGTACTGTCACCTCTCCATGTTTTAAAGTGAGAATAATATCACCTGCTTCCTGCTAGTTTCTTTGGAGTCTCATACTGATTAATGAGAACATCTAGAAAATTCTTGGAGTTCTTCAGAGATTGTAAATTTCATGGAGGCAGGAATTAGATCTCCTCTTTCCCACTCTGAATAGAATTTGTGTGCAACAGACAACTGTTGGCTGAGCTGATGAGCTGAGGAAGACTGATTGCTATCCTTCTCAGGTATGTAGGCGGAGACCTGGGAGTCTTTCTAATCTGGTAATGGTTTCCACTGAAATTGAGGACTGAGGGCATGCTAAAAACCAGTGTTAAAACCAGGGGGAACTGAACTACCAGGTGGATGTCACCAGAGGGAAGAAAGGAAGAAATAAAACTCAAGCGAAATGTCTAACAGTTACTTACATCCATGGAGTAATGCTCAATCTGATAGATGGTGGTCAGCCCCTGGGTCGTGAAATAGTCCAGACATGATGAACAGCCCAACCTCGCTAAGAAACTGCAGAGGGAGGAGGGAAGAGGAAGGAGGAAACAGAAAAAGAAAGTTCACCCCAACTGCATTGGCGAGGTAAAGGAAAACCCAACATTTTGCCCTGGGATGCCCTACAGGAGAGACTAGGGGGGATGAAATCAATCCGTGTGGGCCTTGGATTTGAGGTTTGGGGATAGATAGTGACTTGAACTTTAGGTCTATAGAAATTAAAATCAACTCCGAGGATTCCTGCAGAGCAGCCATTGGTGGAATTCTTGGCACTCTACATGGGTAAGTGCCTTAGGAGCCATTGCAGGGGGTGAAAGGAAGGAGTCCAGGGGTCAGGTTCCCAGCGCTCTTGCCTCCTGCCTCTTCACTTCTGAGAGAGCATCTCTGCTAGAATTGCTTTGTATCAGTGGGTTTTTGAGAACAATGCATGTGGCTAAGAAAAACTGGAGGCCACTATACCCTGATGTCATTACTGCTTTCTCATTTATGTCCTGCTCAGAATACAGACCCCTCCTTTAGTGTGCTGGCCTCAGATGGGTGAGGCCACCATCACCGAACCACAGGTTGGGTGGCACAAGCTGTGCACTTTGCCATCCGTCTGGCTGACGCTGTTTGGTACTGTTGCATCAGTCACAGGGGGACCAACGCCCATTATTCCAGCAGCCAAATGAGAGGATCATTCTGCACATGAAGCAGGGGCAGGCAATGCGTGCTAGGCAGGAGACGTGGCACCCACTCTTGCCTTTGAGGCTTTATGCTTTGCTTTCTTCTGGTTATCTGTGTGCTCTTGCCTAGAACGTGCGTTCTCTGCCTATGGCAAAGCAGCAGTGACCATCGAGTTCTTGCAAGTCTCTGTCGTTTTTGCATACATTCAAACTTTTTAATGCACATCCCCCTCTGACATAACGAGGCCGTGGTGGCTGAGAGCTATGAGTCCTGGAGAACGGGAAAGGGAGCGAGATAGCAAGTTTACTGCCCTTCTGGGAACCCCAGCCCTGAGCACCAATTTGAAGGCCCCAACTGACCGTGTAAAAGTTTGGGGGGGTGTAAGTGAAGATGGGGGGAAACAGGCATGAAAAATGATATGCCTATCAACTCACATTTTCACTTTTTCCCATGCAGATCATTGTGCTTTTCCTTGATGCAACACTGCTGACCACTCCACAGATCAGAGGTAACAGTGTTGAACTGCCACCAGAGGAAGGGCTGCTTCCTTCCCTTTTTTTTTCTACCAGCTGTGTCATGAACTCTGAGACTGTCCACCCTCCGCCACCCAGAGTTGCTTAGGACAGGCCCCCAGGGGCACATGCTGTGGACTCACCTGACAAGGCTGCAATCTGTGGGGTACGGAGGTGGGGGAGTGCAGTGGGAGGTGGATGGCATGGAGAGTGGGGGAGGGAGGGCCTGGGTGGGGCTGAGTCCATTCATGTCTCCAGCCATTGGCATGTGGGTGCCCATCATAGGAACTGAACAGAAGCAGGAGGAACAGAGAGGGTTACTGCCGTCATCAGTACCTGCTTCCCAGTGGTCCATCTTGCCTGGTTTAATGTTACCTAGGGCTGAATTCACCAGCCTTCCTAGCCAGCCTTCTCTCTCTCACTGCACCCCTTCGGGCACCCTACATATCATCCAACAGAACAGAACAGTCACCAAACTCCGAACTAGATGCACGCTTTTCGACCTTCACATGTTCCCTTAGAATCATCTCCCCCCACCTCTTTCCCTACTTCTAATGCTCTAAATGCTCATTACTCCTGATGCTAACATATTCCTCTTTGCATCTGTCTTTCGTGGGTTATACTTCTGTCTCTCTCATTAGGCTAATGCCTCAAGCTTGGAGATTAGACCCTGTACATATCTCAATCCCTACAAACCCTAGCACAGTGCCTGGCTTCAATCACATGCTCAGTAAACTGATGAGCAGTGAACAAATGCAGAGAACTGTGAATGAGACAGTGACCTCTGGAATATTTGTCTAGGGATAGGAGGATTTACTGCAATATTTGGGAGCCATAAGCCTAATAAGGAAGGATGAAATTAAAGATTCCAGCTCTTTCTTAGGGTCCATTTCTGGATTGTATTCAGAGATACCAGCAACCCCAATTGTTTTGTTTTCTCTTTTTTAAACTCAATTACAAACTGGAAACATTCACCTATAGAGAAGAAAAGGTTAATACTGATAATATTTATGAAGCAAATTTTGTCGTCAGGTCAAAAAAAGAACAAAGGAACATATCTACAAAAAGATTAATGCAATTTGGTTTTCTTTGTTTTTTTTTATTGAATAAAATATACCAAAAAGGAGAGGCCTCTGCCACTAACTGGGCAGCTAAGGAGCATGGGCTTATCATATCTCATCAGTTTTCCCTCTGACTTTGTCAATGACATTAAAGAAAAAGTGTGAAGTATAAATGAGAAAAAGTAGGCAAACTATAGCTTTTATAAACCTGAAGGAACAAAAGGACTCTACAATATCACAAGGAAGAAAATGAGGTAAAATATACATGGTGCTTTTTCCTTTTACTGTCAAAGCAGCAGACCTATCAAGGGGAGAGGATTTGAGCCTTAGGATGAATGCATCCTAAATGAGAGATCAATCTGGCTCTAAAGTATTTGTTGCCAGACCAGGCAACAATACCTCATACACTCTATCTCATTTAAATCTGAATGTTTGCCATCAGATCATAGAGAGTCACAATCCTAGCTTCCCTTAACTTCTTAAAACAAAACAAAATGGAAACAAAACAAAACAAAAAAAAAAAACAACAAAAAACCCTAGTCTCTTTAAGGCAATACTGAAAAGCACATTGAAAGGCTTGATCAGAATAATAAAGGATTTCAAAGGACAAGATGGAGGCATTGTTGTCTGAGGGGCATTGCAGGATACAAATGCAGTGTTTGGGCTTCTGCATACCTGAGGGTAGGAGACATCCTTCTCCATTTTATCCTCCTTCTGGTGTTCTCTAGTTTGGGAACTCACTCCGCTGGATTTAGTTCTAGTGAATAATTCTATTTACAGCAATGCTATATAGCAATCATCATCCATTTGGACACCTGATTCTCATGTTATCTCTTACAATTAGACTTAGTCTTTGCATGAATAAGTAAATGGGAGACTCCCTTATCTATGCCATTTCCTCAATGACTGTACACAAGATGAAGTACACAAGCTGAGAAGGCCAAGGTCATCGGGGCACAGAACCATAAGAAGTTAAATGTACAGAGTGATAATTTTATGAATGGAAACAGCATTTTAGACCAGAGAGGCGTTTGCCCACAGTTGCACAGCTAATACTGCTATGGAGTCCAGACGCCACAATCTATTTCTCTGGAATTTAAGTCTATCACACCATGTTACTTCTCACATGGTGGATAGATCTCCTTTTTGCTTTCTCAAAGGAGGTAGGAGGTGGGCCCCAACCAGGTTGACAGGAAGTGGATTGTTATCACAGAGGTCCTTTACCCTACTGAAGGAACAACCTCTTGTATCTCTACCACTGTGCTTTGTAATGAACTATACACTTCCAAAGTGACAAAAAGTTCACTGTAAGAAACTCAAGCCATGAAACTGTGATGTGTTCTGTCCTGCTGTGCCTCTCCTTAGTTTAGGAGCAAGCCTCTCCCCCATCCTAGAGCAGAGTCTTCCCCTACACTAACCCCATTGACCCCTAAGGTGCAGCTAAAGGGAGAAACTCTTACTGTTGGCTCCCATGCCGTCAGGAATGGTTGTAGGGGTGAGGGCGTTGCGCTGCTGAGGGTTGATAAGCTGGCTCACGGAAGGCAGCTTGTTCATGCTGTTCATTTTGTTCAGGGGTGGGGAGCTGTTACCGTATGTAGACTGAGACTGCATCGAGGTCCTAGGAACACAAACATGAGAATGACGGTGAGCATGTGACATTAGAGAGGCAGGACTAGTCATATCCAACAGGTCTCAGATTAAAACGTGACCTTGAGCTATACACTTGTAAAAATATTCCTCTAGGACCTGTGACAAGAAGTTATTTGTGTTTCTATCGGAGAACTTTTTTTTTTTTTTTTTTTTTTTTTTAACTAGGGAAGGATTGCAAGGCAATCATCAAATCATATTTTTCCTGAATGTATAGAGTATAGAGTTGAACATCCTCCTAAAGAATCTCTTTTGTGAGGGAGAAAATAATTGCATCTTATTTTGGCCTCCATGTTATTTTTTCTCCATCCCTTTACCCAGTCTTGCCCTACAAGTCAAACAAGCTTGGAAATCAATGAGGGAGAAGAACCCTGTGAAGACCCACAGGCTTACAAAAGGCATGAAGGTGCCAATTTCAAAGCAGCTGAGCATCTTCATGGGCAGCTTCCTGGGCCATTTGGGATACGCAGAAAATAAGTGCAAAGCCAGTCAAATGGGGGAATTTATCAGCATAGCCTGCTGTCATGCAGAAGCCCCAACATGGAACACTGCTTTCTCAGCACAGAAGTTCATGGGCCATGAGAGAACCCCTGGGGTTACCCATAGCCTCTCTACACGGGAGAAGCCTGGAGCCCTGTTGACTTTTGATACGTCTCCTGGGAGACAAAGGAAAACAAACAATTCCATTTAGCATAATTTCGATTTGAAAACTTACTGGGATTGGTTTGTTATACTAGGCATGTTATTACATACTGTTCGTCACTTTTGTTCTGAGTATAGAACTGGTGCTATCTACTATAATTGCAACAGGATATAGCATCAGAAGATCGAAGTTTAAGGCTCCCTCTAGAATATATTAGAAACCATGGGTCCTGTGTGGGCCACGAAACACCCTTGCATTTTTTTTCTCACTATAAAACTATATAAACTGAACACATATACACTTACTTGAGTTGGATGATACAGGTAGAGAAACTGGCAAAAACTAGTCCCATGTGTGTGAAGCTCATAGTGTAGTAGACACTTGGGGATAATAATCCAACCTACCTTGTCAGGTTATGGAGAGAACTGGAAAGGAGAAGGGGAGGAAGAACTTTATAGACTATACAGCATTGGCAATGAGTAATTACTGTGACCACAGAATGAAGATTGGGCTTGAGCCTATTTCTAACCCATGGTGAGAAATGCTTCCCTTTCACAATCTTCAAACAAAAGACATTATTTTGTGCCTGTCTCTCTCCTCCCTGCATAACATATTTATGTTAGAGGAGAGAGAGAGGGAAAAAAAAAAAGTTTTCTGAGTTTATTATAAGTATGTAAAATACAAAATTTTGAGGGCTCTACAAATGTACCTAGGTTCCAGACAAACACGGTGTAATAATGTCTGAAGGACGAGTAAAAGGGAGCTCTAGGACTTGAGTGCGACTGTGGGACGACACTTGGCCTTTGTGGCAGCTGCTCCGCATTCTGCATAATTACACAAAATGGGGAAGGCTCCATTCCTTGTCTCTGAAGAGCCACGGCTGGAGGAATTCAAACAATATGCTTGTATACATTTGCATAAATAAGAATGACAGTTGATGTACCATTAACAATTCAGCTGCATTTTACAATTACTGATTTTAAAGTAAGAGAGCACGGACTTTTCTCTTTTGATCCTCTGAAGAACTCAAAATTATAGGTCCATGTCGTATAAACAGGTGTTTATATAATAAGCCCTCCCAACTGTAAGACACTTCTGGTTACTAAGCTCTCCTTTATCCATTTACTGAATGACCGCCACATTCCCGTGGAGGAGAACACGGTCTGGCAAGGCAGAGGTGGGCGGAAATTATTCTATTTTACAGATATGTAAACATAAGTTCTAAGAATAAAGGTGTGTATTACTGAGTGATGACCATATTACTGAATGATGAGTTGAGAGGTCTCCTGGTTCCTAGTCCGAGAGTTTTTTTCTTTCATTCTGTGGCAATTTGCCAGAAATTAGACAGTAGTGTGCAATAAGTCACAGAGTCAAGAAATGGGTGAAATGGTAAGAGAAATGTGGGGGACCGAGGTAGAGCAAGGGCAAAAGATATAGCAAAGGCAGTTCCCCCAGCTGTCATCAAATCCACTCCATCCCTATGTAGAAGCCTTGTGTTAAGAGTCAGCACTTTGGATATACTTGCAAATCCATATCAAAATACATGTCTGAAGGAAGAGTAAATGAGTAAAAGAGTAAATAAAAAAAGCTCAGGGTAAGGTGGCCAAGCGATGCTTTGACAAGTACTTTTTCTCTCTGCCCACAACAAAGTACCTAAGATGGAGGACTGTGCAGACTCCAGAGGCAGGTTGGTCCTCTGTAACCCTAAAGAGGTCTCTATCTCTTTCATGCCCCCAAATCACTCAAAGGCAAAGCAAAAGTTAATGGAAGCATCACTTGAACCACTAATGTCCACCACTAGGAAAATAAAAATATTTTTAAGAGATTTGCATTTTCCTGGAGCTTTATTATAATACATTCCTTCTTCCAAATCCTGTCACACTTCCCTTCTCCATTTCTTTTTTGTGGGTATTTATTTTTTACCATTTTACTAGGTCATTTATTTTGAGCAACCTAAACTATTTTAGGAAATTAGCCCCAAATCCAGAAATGAATAAAGAAGAAACATGAATTTTGGAGTCAACCAAAGCACCCAGGTTTAGATGGTTTGATTTTAACTGACACAAATTAATTGGTCTGACATAAACTAATTGACTTTGGATATTATGCAAAATCTCTGGAGTTTCATTTTCTTAATCTGTAGAACAGATATTATACTAGAAGAGTTGTTGTGTAGACTAACATGAAGTAATATGGAAATGATATGGAAAAAATCAAAGTGTCCTCTGATATGTGAATGGTTAAAGATGTGATATATATGTGGAATATTACTAAGCCATAAAAAGGAGATCTTGCCATTTGTGACAACATGAATGGATCTAGAGTGAAATAAGTCAGATAGAAAAAAATGAATATTGCATGATTTTACTTATATGTGGAACCTAAAATTAAAATTAATGAACAAACAAAACAAAGCAAAAATAGAATCATAAAAACAGAGAACAAACTGGTGACTTCCAGAGGGGAGGAACGTTGAAGGGATGAGCTAAGTAGGTGAAGATTAAAAGGTATCAACTTCAGTTATAAAATAAATATCACAGAGATGTAAAGTACAGCCCAGAAAATATAGTCAATAACATAGTCATAACTTTGTGTGGTGACAGATGGTGAACTACACTTAGATCATGGTAAGCATCCTGTATTGTTATAAAAACGTCAAATCACTATGCTGTACACCTAAAACTAATATAATATTGCATGTGAACTATACTTCAATTTTAAAAATAATAGATTTCTTAAAATAACAAAAAATAAAAATATATATATACTACGTTCCTTTAAAAACAAAAAAAGATTAAATTAGATTACATAAGAACCCTGGACAATGTCCTTGACTTATAGGTGCTCAAGAAACATAGGTTCTTTTTACTCTTACGCTCCTGGACCAAATGTTTTAATACTCCAGTGTTCTGTCATGGGGATGAGAGATATCAGTTTAAGAATTAACAGGAGGAAGTAGCAACTATTCTTACTTGAACAAATCCAGGAATTAGGTTGAGTGGATGAATGAGGATAAGAGAGTGCAAAAAAGTAAAAAATTCTGAATGCCTCTCCTTTAATATGGAAGAGAGAGTTAAAGCCAAAAAGGACAAGGTCAGAGCAGTCTGTTTATAATTAAGTATGCAATGTCTGAAATACAGAGAACGTTCAGGGATCAAGATGAATAAAACTGTGACCATTTAAAGGTCCTGAAGAACAAGGGTTTTTTGGTTGTTGTTGTTTTGTTTTGTTTTTTTCCTTTACACATATGCTGTAATAGTCCTTGAATAGACAATCCCAAAGATTACTGGGGACTCTGAAGAGGAGAAAATATTTAAGGATAACAGGATCTGTGACACTATGGGTTTCTTATCTCCCCCCTCCTCCCCACCATATACACAAACACACAGCCTCAAAACTGAAAAAAGTGAGAACATAGCTATCCTCAGAAAAACAACCAGGTGTAAGTTCAGGCAGTTTTCTCTAGATGAGTACCAGATTTTTCTAGGAATCCAACATAACAGAGCTATAGACGTGCATATTTCATGTATTTCTAGTTCTGAGGAGAAATCCTGAAAAAGTCAAGTCCCAGTTCTTAACTTTAATGACTCAGGTTTCTGTGAATAAAATTCATTATCTTAGAGCTGTAAGTGACCTTTAAATTATCCAGGCTTAAAAAACAGTTTTCTTGATTCCAAGCCTAGTGACTATGTGGCAGAGAATCCAAATTCAAAGTCATCGTCTCCATCTTGCTGGTGATACCTACAATCCCATCAAAGGATTCCTTTTTTTGTCTTAAATCTTTCATTGCTAGTTAAAATGTAACTTTCTAGTAGAATGTGGTGATCTCTCAGGGTAAATCTATTTCAGCAAACAGTTTCTGTAGTGCAGAATCTGAAAGGGGAAAGAGATATTGCAGATAAAGCAAAATACCCCCTATATGAAGAAGGTCAAAAAGAGGAAAGCCATGTAACATCAGAAATGCAGGTGTTCCTCCTTGAAAGTTTGCCCACTACTGTCCTACCTGTAACCTTACTCTCTAGCTGGGTAATCTTGCCTCTAAGAACAAAACAACTGTAACTGCAGAATATTTTCCATTATTTCAAAGATATTAATTTATATAAGTTACTCTAAACACATAAAAAAACTTACATAAGGATGGGATTAAAAAAAAAAAAACTTGTGAAAGAAATGCAAATGTAAAAAAAATGAAGCATAGTCATTAACCCTTTCAGGGATTTGTGAACCCCTTAAAAGGATATTAGAAAGTTACTAGATTAGGGGCACCTGGGAGGCTCAATTGGTTAAGCCGCTGCCTTTGGCTCTGGTCACTTTCCAAGGATTCTGGGATTGAGTCCCACATTGGGCTCCTTGCTTAGCAGAGAGCCTGCTTCTCCCTTGGCCTCTGCCTGCCACTAAGCCTGCTTGTGTTCTCTCTGACAAATAAATAAATAAATAAAATCTTTAAAAAAGAAAAACTTTCTAAAAATAATTTAGTGAGTTAGTAGATTAATTGAAAACACCTTGCTAATGTAATGAGCTCATCTGATTTCATTAACATGTTTTTATGTCAAACATAAAAATGTTTTTTTCTTAAGCATTTTTCAAGCTATTCTATTCATTATTTTTATGCAGAAACAATTGTTTCTGAAGATTTTAAAAACAATTACTCAAAGATAGAAACTTGGTATAATTAAAAAAATTGGACAGCAGTTTCCATTACATATTCCTGGATGAATATTTGCCAAGGCCTATGTCACAGAAGACAAATTATTTAATAAACTTGGGTTTTATTTAAGTTTAGCAACTGAAGATGTAGCTTGAGTCTTATTCAGAGAAGTAGGCAAATGATACTATCTGCCTGGTTCCTTATGATGAAATGAAACACCCACAGAGCCAAAATATATTTCTAGTTGGTGTTGGCATTGAAATGTATTTCTAGGACTGATGATCTCAATACAGTAAAAACACCAAATACTGACAGAAATGGAGAGAGAACCAGTGTGACTGTTCAGTATTCTTGTTCTTTAGACTTCCACATAGTACTTCACAAACGCAAATGAAAGTATCATTATTTAAGGAATTAAAAAAAAAAAAAAAGAGAGAGACAGAAAAGAAAAACCGCAAGATGAACCAAGATGCAAAAGTTTATTGAAAATTAAAATCACACATCCATAAAGCAACAGCCTCAAAAACAAGAAATCATTGCTGTGATAACACAGAATAAAGGGCTGGTGATCTGGTGTGGGGAGACGTGGGGGAAGATTTGTAAAATTTGTAGTCTTCATACCATCATTTTAAAATACGTTTTTAAAATGGAAAGAAATAGGTTCTTTAAACTCTTTGAGAAAAAAAGAAAAGAAAGAAAGAAAAAGAAAGTCAGCCACCCTTTCTATCTTTTTAAGTTTCAGACCAGGAGTGTTGATTTGAACATGTGTTTGTGTGGACATCACTTAAATAAAACGTAAGTGTCCTGAACAAAAGGGTGTAAACAGAGCTAGCCATATGGCCAGTTCTGTGGTGGGGCTGAGAGATAGGGGCTTCAATAAACAAATTAGTCAGAGATCTTGTGGAGAAGACTTTGAACTCCATTTTGATCTAGAACTGCCCAGAACGATATTACTGGAGTGGTTTTACCCTCCTATTAAAATGACAAAATTAAGTTCGTTTGCCTTGGGGTCTAGGACAACCGCTTTGGATATGGGGCTCAAGGATTTCTGTGAGCAAGGAGGACTATCATATCAGATACCAACAAGGTGACTCTAGTAGGATCTGACAGTGTTTATGAACTTTCTATCTACACATGAGGGGAGGAGACTGATACTGCAAATTCTCAAGAAGAAGAAAAGAACACCCCCCATTGGCTACTTGTAGTAATTATAACCTCTCTGTCCAGCAGTACACTTGACACCTTAGTGTGTTATTATTTGCAATAATATTGCATGACCAGCATTAAAAAGGCCTGACTGAGGCTCTCAGTCGCCTACAATTTTCTTATGCACAGACAAGAACAACTTTTTTCTCCTTTTCTTAAAAAGACATCTTAAGTTTGAGACCTGCTCAAAAGTTTCTTTAAGAGTTTCAAAAACACAACAGAGGGTAACAGAAAAGGGTTCCAATACACATCTTAATGCCCCTCTTTCCAATCTGATCCCCCTCCCTTCTAAGAACAACACAAAAGCTCACAGACAAACGTGGGGGCTCCTGACTGCCCAGTGCTAGATCTAAAGATGCAGAATCTGCAGGAAACATCCTTTCTTTAAGTTTTGAGTCCCTTCAGAAGATTTTCTTACTAGTGGCTATGTGCCTTTGAGCAGTTAGGTCTCTGAGCCAACGTGTCTTCAAGTCCTGCTTACAAGGGCTGGACACACACAAACACACACGCACATGCACACCCACGCATGCACGTGCACACACGTACACGGGAACACAAGAAACACACGCTCCAAATACAGATATGGGGCTCTATGGGTACACTGATCGGTTTGGAGGGCTGGAATGTCTAAAGAAGACGTCAGACTGTTTCGGGGTTTCTCTCCGGGGCTCCACAAGCTCATTCCTGAAGCAGGCTGAAAGGAGACTGCAGAGAGGAACCAGAGAAAAAGAAGAGGTGAAGGCTTCAGACTTCATAAATTCACATCAACTGAACACAGAAACACCCTCCTACCTTCATGATCACAGTGAGACAGGACAGAATGCCTGGGAAGCTATTTCTACTCTTTCCTCATCATCCTCCTCTAAAATTTCTCAGAGAGGACTTCTCAAGATTTTTAGGCAGAAATGAGAGAAAGCCATGGTAATTAATCAGCACTATCAGAATCACCTGTGTAACTTAAAAATAAAATAAAATAAAAATTAAAATAAAAGTTTCTAGATTCCTCAAAGGCCAGGTTGGGGCCCAGGTATACATATTTTTAACAAGTTCCACAAGTGATTCATTTGAGGACTACTGTGTCAGGGTACGTCATGGTGCTTAGTACACCGCTTGGCACACCAGACTGGACAAATTTAAAAAAAAAGAGAACGCAGAGACAAGAACTCATTTTAATCTTTGGTAAAATGTCATCGGCCCAATTATGATAGCTCATTATTGCTCCTGTCTGGCCTACCTACGAAGCATGAAGAAATATGATCTTATCAGTCTGGGGGCTGCATCGTCATGCATTTGTGAAGAACTATTAATGAGCATTTTGTAGGTGCCCAGATTGAGATGGATAAATATCTTAATCCTTTCAGTCACAAACTTGGCCTTCAAACACACATATCAAACTCATGAAAGCAACTTTTACATAATTAAGAAATCAATTATGCCACAAGGATGCCAGGAACAAACCTTCTCATTTTGCTGAAGATTGTGCAACCCCGTGAACTGCTGGGGAATTCTTTCCCAGATGGCTTTGGAGTCACATTCAGTTACTCCTTGCAAAGCAACAAAGCCATTTTTACTTGCTTAGGGCTGGAATTCAGGAAACCAACCTCACCAGCAAGAATCGAGATCATCTTGAAGAATGTGCCAGCATGTAAATTAGCAGGGAAGCAATCTAAAGAGCCATAGTTTTGACTTCTTGTTTGGACAGTACACTTTGGGGCTTCTCTTGGAGCAAGGGCTCAGTGAGACAACATGCAGAAATCATGTTCTTGTTATGGTAAGAGTATATGGACCACAGGGGTTCAAACTTTGAGACCTAGAACTGAGATTAGTGGTGCAAGGAGACGTGAGAACTTAGAAAAGTGACTTAATCTATCTGAATTTAATTACTCTCAGTTTTTTTCCTCATTACTAAATCATAGCTAATAAATCTCTGCTCTGACAACTTTGTAACGTAGCTGTGAAATTCAGAAAGTAGCACTGTGTAAACTGCAAAAAGTGTGCAGGTCCTCGACCTGTAAGGTTGAACCAAGTGAAACTGTCAAGATCCACCTGTTTTTACCTACGGAACTGGCAATTTCAAACAAATACCCTGGACATGTGAAGGATTTCTAAATCAAACCTAGAAATACGATCTAAACCACACCTAATGATGAGGTAGAGATGTATGTATTCTGCTCTTTCCTCCATTGATAATGCTGAAAATACTGCTTGCTTCCCCCGCAGATGTGCAAGCTGAGGAAAAATTATCAATATTCTTGAAGAAAGTTATAGCCAAATGAGCTTAAAGAGGTAAAACTTCATATTGAAACCACAAGGATAAATGCCAAGTGATGCAGAGACCTAAAAGTGGGCAAAGACGCTTGCTTTAGTGTTATTGTTATAACTTTCTTAACTAATGAAGTTGAAGAAACATTGCAAAGAGCTTCTAAATCTGATTCTCATCTTCGTGTTATTATAAACTGGCCATGAAATCAAAGGTGTAGTTCACTGGGCCTCAGCTTCCCCAGCTGTGGTATGAGATTAAAACTATGACCTTGAAGATCCCACTACGCTCCCTCTCTGACCTCCATTACTGATTATCTATAATCATCAAGATATCTCAAGGAGAATGAAACCCTAAGCACTCCTCGGGATGTCACATATTTGTATTATGATTAAAATAAATCCATCGGTAGAAACTAAAAATAATTTTCCAGGGGAAAACAAGAGTTCGGCTAAGTAGAATTTTCACAAAATGATGTTGGCCTAAGATCAGAGTGGAAGCCAAGGAGGAGGATAAACTATAGGAAAAAATGAAAAAGCAATACTATTGGTCCAAAGTGCACACATCAAAAGATTATTCTAAAGGTCTCAAGCAGCTTCTCCAAAGCTGTCTTAAGAGTTACTTTCCCTTGAAAGAGTGAAGGTAAGCAGTCTAGTGTCAAGAATGGATCCAGTTTGTCTCCCATTAGATTCTGGCTTCCATAAACATAACTTCAGATGTTTATTCCCATGTGAACAAATCAACTAAAATCAAACTTCTTTGTAAATGGTATAAAGCCTAGTCATATCTGTAACAATTTGATTCATAGAATTCAGTGTAAAATTTAACCTCCATAAAGCCTATGATCATGAAGGTAACTGAAGGGATTTTTGAAAAAGGAAAATGATGCATAAATGAAAAGCAAGCAGAGAGAAAACACACAGTGAGAAACTAAAAGAAGTAATTCAACTGAAAATATTTTATTGCTGCTTAGTAGAAACTGTATATTTCCTTCCCACTAATTTTTCTGCTACTAAAAAGAGAAACACAAAATTGATCCCTTACCAGCATAAAATTGGTCTATATTTTTGGAAAGGAAATCACAGGCTATTATAGGCATTTTCCAACCTGATTTATTATTTTCAAATGATTGTCAGGGAATCAGATTTCCATTTTTCTTTGTCTAGTCATTCATGCTCTTTCTTCGAGATTTGCATGAAAATAAGAGTGGGGGGAGGGAGAATAAAACTCGGGAAGAACATAGCAACTGGAGAATTTATATAGACATCTATCAATCTTTGGAGTCCCGTATAAATGTAACAAAGGCAAAATCAGAACAAATGTCTGTATTTTGCAAAGATTTCCTTTTGCAGTCTGTCACATTTCTATGCACAAGTCATCACACTGAAGTTAGCTCTTGTATACTGGGAGGTAACAACTTGAAAACATGCAATGTTGCTTTTAAATGGATACTCCAGGGACCCATGAAGTTCTGTTCCCTCACTATTTATCTGTAGCTACACTTGCAAAAAAGGGACAATATGTTTCTAATATCTCTCAGGCTTTTTAAAATAACAATTTTAATATGCATTTTCTTCTTTGATGAAATAGACTGCTATCCAAAATAATTGCCCTTCAGAGCAGTGTCAGCCACTCAGACTGAGCCCTGGATAACTCATCCCCTGCGAACACAGGGTTATGTATCTCATGTCAACAAACACAAATTGCCCACGTCCCCGATGACTACAGTGGGTCTTCCTGCTTAAAAATCTCAAAAACTATGACATGAAACCATTCATTTTATTGTGTGATCTAGAGGAATTGTTTCAAATTGTCCTATTAATTTAAACAGAGCGGAACGAATTTCCAGAGCTTTCTTAAGATTCAAAATGTGGTCTGGTTAGGAATTCACCCATAACAGGTCTCCAGTAAAAATTTGTTACATGAATCAACTCAACCATAGCAGTCTTAGGTGATGATACGATTTCACCTTTAACCATACTTGGTGTCTGGATGGACATGCCTAACTTTCTCAGAAAAAAGAGATCTCTGTTAAAGGCTGTCGTTTTGTTAGATATAGAAATACCATTTTATAAATCACTGTGTGCTTTCCTAAAACATCTCCATGCCTCTCTATTTTAGGATATACGTATTAGCTTCCAAATATTCCTATTTAAAAAAAAAAAAAAAAAGCTAAGCCATGCAGTGCCTGGATGACACAGTCGTAAGTGCCTAACTCTTGGTTTCAGTTGAGGTAGTCAGGATCTCAAGGTCTTGAGATTAAGCCCTATGTCTGATTCAGTTTCCCTCCCCCTCCTTCTACCCCTCCCTCTCCTCTTTCCAAAAAATAAATATATCTTTGAAAATAAATCAAAGCCTTCAGAGGCCGTGAAGGAAAATCCACCCATCTACCTAGAACAAAAACTGGCAAACTACAGTGAATGAGCTAAACCTGGCCCACAGGCTAAGAACAGCACTGATGTTTTTAAAAGTGTGAAAATTCAAAAGAAGAATTCTTTCATGATACGAAAATGATATGGAATTAAAGTTGCAGTGTCCATAAAAAGCACCAGCCACTCTCATTCATTTACACACTGTGGTTGCTTTTGTGCCAAGAGGCAGAACTAGGTAGCAAGTTACAAGAGAACATATGGACCCGAAAATCAAAGATGTTTACTACTGGTGTTTCACAGAAAAAACATTTTGCCAACCCCTGTGCTAAATGGTCAGATTTTCTAAGCCACATCATTTAATAAGTATCAATTTGGTCTGACAGTACTTCTCCTGTTAGCTGGAAAAAAGACAGGGAAGACTTTCACAGAGTAACTAGTTCAGCATGATATGTGGCTATGTAATCCTTCTGAGGTCATTGTGGCTGAGCCAGACATTTCCAGAGTGAACTAGAGGCATTTGGGGAGTGTTTCTTAATACCATCACATGCATATTTCCCTCTTAAGAGAGAGGCACTTAGCCTCTCTTGGTCTGTAAATGATATTACTGGTCTGTTTCTTTGATCCCTGCTGCAAGATTTTACAAAGAACTAAATAAGTTTTACACTTGAATATATTAGCATATATTTCCTTCTGATATCCTAAAGAATATATAGGACTTGCATTGGGAATTCTGTCTGCAACCCCACGTTCTCATTCTCCTTTGGAATACTTTGTGTCCCCAAGAAACCTTCTGATTAAACTTCCCACTCAACCTTACTGTAAAACCTTATAATTATGATTTGCAAAACTTTCATGCTCAAAGTAAATGGTGAGATCCCTTCCAGGCAAATGAGGTCTTAAATGTTCAATGAGCCTGAAGTCCTTTAAGGGAGAGCAAACTTCTTTTCTACCTCTCAGCTGCCTACCCAGTACCCTAGGGCCGGCAGGTGCTCAGGGGATGCCTCTAGAGTTTCACAGATGCAGTCCAATTCCTTGGCTGCATTTATGCTGATTAAAAAGAGGATGAGGAGCCCTCTTTCTTGTACTTTGCATAGCTATCTCTCTATATAGCAGCTATTAACGTATCAGAAAATAACCATTACTTAGTGTTCATTTACATTTCTACTGTAAAAGGCAAGATGATTTTGGCTTCGTTTCTTTTTGTCTGAAGAGTAGAGTTGAATGTCCAAATTACTTAAATGGGCCCAAAATGTATACATTTTACATTATCTACAGAGACTCTGCCAGTATTTCCAGTATAGACCCTTAAGCCAACAAATGATCATTCTTAAGCATAAAAGGGTTAAGACTCAAGAGAGTCTTGATTTGACAACTTTCCTTTCTCCCATAAGAACTATTCTGTTCTGATTAATCATAAAACAGTTCATATCATCAAAGATCTAAGAGTCGAGGTAAAAATTAACATATAAACATATATACATTGCACAGAGATAATATGGTTGCAAAATCTGGCCCAATTTATGTAAAAACATATTGCTGGAAGACAACATGGAACAAGAAGATGCTACTTTGCCATTTGGCATCCAGACAGTCTCCCCATGAGCATGCACTAGGTCTCAGAACCCTCAATGGAGAACTCCAAGGAGTCACTTCCAATTAAACCTGTGTGCTATCCCCAGTCTACAATGGTTTTCCCAAAAGTGGATTGTGTGCCTCCCAGGCAAGGTACAGGACAATCCACTGGGATGAGGGAAGGTTATATGTTGTTAAATACACATGTTGTTAAATATACACGTCACAACTAGAGGAGAGCATATGCTCAAAATTCTCCTATGGATAGATGTGTATGGATGCGGGGTAGAGGGAACAAACTGTGTTAGCGTTAGTCTCTTTGTAATTCACCTGAAACGTTTTAGCTTCAATTTTAGAAGCTAGGTGGAACCTTCTCCAAGCTATGCAAAGAAACCCAGAAGGTTGTTGAAACTCCAAAGGAGTCACCTGTGGTGTTCTACTGTCTCACTACTCGTCTTCTAGGTCACCCACCCATCACCCCATTTCTGACCGGAACGAACAGTCACTCTTACTCACGCCTCCTGAAAGGACACATCGACACACTCACTGTTTCTGAAGTAGATGCTGGTGTTGCTGCTGCTGCTGCTGCCTGTAGGTCTCGATCGTGTGCTGAGGCAGATACTGCATGAGTTCCAGGGACTCCTTGATCTTGAGCAGCATTTCATAGGTCTCGCGGCCCCTCACCTGCGTGCAGAGCGTAAGGAGAGAGAAAGGAATGATGAAGAACTCTAGAATAGTCAGCAGTACTGTCAGTCCTCCTTATCTGTGGACTCAGTATTGCCAAATTCACCTGCTTGCTAACATTCATTTATAACACAGAAACCAAGACTCACGACACTCTGTGGCCTTTCACGACTCACACGGGGGACACATCGCAGCTGCTCAGGCACGTGCCCAGTTCTGGTGAACAAGGGCATGCTGTCTTGTTCCAGCTTTCATGTCACAAGTGTCCTTTCCATGGTCTATTCAGCGCCACATTTTCTACATTTGTGTATGTTTTTATTGTTATTTTGTTTTTTGGGTTTTGTGCAGTTTTTTGTTTTTGTTTTGTTTTGTTTTGTTTGTTTGTTTGTTTTTTGGTGAACCTGCTCTTTAAACTGCTCCCCAAGGTTAATATTGAAGTGCTGTCTAGGATTCCAGGTGCCAGAAAGCTACAACATGCCTTATGGAGAAAACGTGTTTGATAAGCTTCATTTAGGCATGAATTGTAGTGCTGTTGGTCATGAGTTCAGTGTAAATGAGTCAATAGTATACGTGAAATAAGGTGTCTTTAAAGAGAAACACACATCAAACAAGGGTATGTATTGACTGGTCACAGGAAATATTGTGATCTGAGACTCACAGGAACTTTATTCTGAACTTCCCCATGATTCAGTATTTGTTAGAACAGCATCTGCAGTGATTTTACAAGAAACAACTACTGAAAGTAATGAGAATTAACAGTTATTGACAATCTCTGGAAAGACAGACATTCTCAGCTGAGGCAAAACACACTTCTCTATTTAAGAGAGTCTCTTAAAATTTTTTCAAAGCACGAGCAGAACCAGGACTGGAGTGAGACAAGCAGGGCACGTAAGCACTTGCGGGGTCCTATGAGTGGGTGCCTATTTCAGTTCCGTTTCCTAGGCATTTTCCTAGTCCCCTCCCTAAGAGGCAAGAATTGTCAGAATTCAGAAATGGAAAGGTTTCTCTACCGTATGTCATGTTAGCTCCTACTTATCCCAGCTCTGTGGTCACCTCTGCAAAGCTTTCCCTGACCTGGGTGAATGTTCTGTCCTTTCTATGTGCTCCCACGCCATCAAGTCCAGCTCTGCAGAAGGATTTCTTTCATTATGTTCTGTCTCCTTGCTAGAAGGCAAATCCTTGGAAGGTAAAAATTCTATTCTACTCCAAATGCTCAGGCATATTTGACATCCAACAGATATCAACTAAATGCATGTTAAATTAAAAGGTCCCCTCCTCCCCTAATTCACACATTCCAGTTTGGCAAAATCTTCACTAAAGATGAAATGTGACTGATGACAAGGTACCACCTTCCTTAGTACAACTTGGTTCCTATCTCAGCAGCTGAAAACACATTAGTTCTTTTGGAATATTTGGTCTATCAGAATAATGTTGAACTTAAAGTTCACAAGTCCATTTACATATGTAGCCTGAGAAAATAGACACTGAGAATCTTGGCCAACTCACTGTCTCAGTGTTTTACGAGCAAGCAGTCTGTTGCCCCGAAGGTCAGGGCCCAGAGAAGGCAGGGGAGCAGGTGTGGCACACCCAAACCTGTCCAGTTGGTTTAGCTTCAATACAGGGGAGGCAGCTCCCTGTCAATCTCCTGGCCATGCATGCTTGGGTCTCAGGTACGCTAAGATGGTGTCTAGGGTTATGCTGGTTATCAAGACTTTGCCACTGCTCTGGATGGCCAAAACCTGTGGGATGTAGTCTGTGCATCCCACAGACTACAACCATAGCCTAGAAAGGGACCCCCTAGTGACTTGGAGAGGACTTACGTCCTGTCCTCATAGGAATGAACAATGCTCTTATACCACATCTGGGCTGAGTCTTCTGGCCATTCACATATAACTGAGGATCCTGTCTGGCTTGGCTTTCTGTAGAGCACTTTCTAAAAGAAATTGCAGTCAAGTCTATAATTGTTTTACTCTCGAATCTGTGAGCTCCTTCTGACACAATCTCAATCTTGGCCATGGGATGGTATGGCCACACTGTCTAGGGTAACTTTATCATTCTTAAACAATGAATGGCAACTTAGCTATAAATATTTGGGTAAGAAAAAAATATATTAGAGGAGGTGCTTTGACTGGGTAAGTTTTAAGTAGAGCGCCTGCACTACTGACAGATTCCAAAATAGGGGAGAGATCATTTCCTGATTTCTCAAACAATGTTTTTTTCTTGTCTTATCTCCCTAGTCACCATCTTCCCTTTCTCATTGTCACAGATAATCAGATAACACAGAGAAGGTAAAAATAAAGTAATCATGAAGACTCAAGGGAGACTCACTGGTAAATATAACAGCTCATCATCTGGGGACCTCCGTTTCTTAATGGATGTCATCTGGATGCCATGTGTGTTCTGACGAAAAGCTGGTGGAGGGAAAATGCAAGTTTCATCCTGGGAACATTTCTGAAGCACTAGTACATTTATTACACAAACAGTAGCCTCAGCCAACCTGTGAGATTAGAGTTTCCCATCCTAAGCCTCCATTTCCTTGGTAAGCACTGCATTTACATTGAGTGTAGGCCTAACAATGATGAGGTGGGGGGTGGGGGTGGGGAGAAGTAAGCAGGAGAAGGACATGCTGGGAAGCTGAAAGAGAGTCTTTGGCCTATGTGGTGCTGCAGGGATCCTCGAGTCTCAGGCGCCTGTGACTGTGAACAGCTGTTTGAGGAAGGAAGATAAATGGGTTCGGTCTTTTATGTTTCAGATCATTTATCTTCCAAGGAGGTAAAGGAAGGGGTGTTGTAGAAGCTGTTTTGCCCATGTGTTCAGCTTGTGGGTTCAGCCCTCCTGTGACAATGTATACATCACATAACTTCAGACAGCCCGTTTCACTTCCAGGGCCTTGGTTTTCCCTCCGGTAAAGTGAGCAGAGGCAGCTCATAAACCCTTTAGGTTTCTAACATGAGGTACTACAGCCAGGATCCAGGACATAGAGAGGATTCTTCTGCCAAAGTTCGGATGATCTATTCTTACTCAAAGTTATTAATTTGTAGGTAACTGAGGTACTTAGGGAAGCATATATAAATGATGCCACTAGACAGACTCAAGAGGAAAATTAGGGTGGCTATAAATTTATATACATAGTTAAGTATTGTATGTTTGTGTATGTGTACGATAAATCATACATATATACTTTTTTGAGGAATAATCAGGGAGAAAAGGAGTCTAACAGGAATGGAAATCATAAGGAACAGTGAGAAGTTGATGATGAGTAGCTCCTATAACATTCTGTTGTTCTGTAAAATGCAATACAATTTCTATTTCTTCTGGATACTAACCAGTAGTAAGATTAAAACGTGTTTTCATGAAATAAGTCACAGCATGGTATACTTTAAAATACTTGTAATGATAACAGGCTTATGCGAGGTGTCTTCTAGAATCAACTTCTTCTCACAAGTTAGATGCACATGTGGATCAGTGGTTTTCACACTTTGTTACCTGGAGGTCTAAACCCCTGTACCACATGGGCAAGAGACAGTTGAGAGTCACAGACCACCCCTGACTCCTGTCCCCTTCAAATAGTACCATTCTACTTTAATCTATATGCACCGTAGGGATCTTCTTTGCAATATTTCATTTAAAAAAAAAAAATTCTCACTGCCTAGCAAAGTGAGTTTGAAAACAATAGCCCTAAATCGTTAGTCTCATTATTAATGAAGAAACTGAGGCCCCAAGA
This sequence comes from Mustela nivalis, assembly GCF_964662115.1. Classification (NCBI taxonomy): domain Eukaryota; kingdom Metazoa; phylum Chordata; class Mammalia; order Carnivora; family Mustelidae; genus Mustela; species Mustela nivalis. The sequence goes on along the minus strand of NC_139020.1, from coordinate 109,181,805 downwards.
TGGTGATACGTGTCAAAACTCCATGAAACCCAGATCTGCATATTCCCCAGACGGTGCTTCATGAAATATATTTGTAAATCTCATTTTTTCCAAGAATTCACAAGGTAGATGCTATTTTCAGCCCTTCCGCACAATTACAGAAAGATAAACTGGTATCGGGGGCACATACGCTTAGTTTTTGATTCAGCAGGTCTGGGAACTAAGAATTAGCATTTCTACCCAGTGGCAAGATGATGCTGATGCTACTGGTCTGGAAGTCACAGTGTGAGGACCTCTGGACGAAGAAATCCCCACCCGGATGATTTGCTTATGCCAAGCTGTCAGGCACGTCTGGGAGTCCCTCCATTATCGGGACAGCCGCTCGCACTGGCTGCGGGACCTCAAGTCATTCTTGCCCCTGAAGCCTGAGGTCTTCCTATGCAGCTTCCCACTACCGCTCCCGGCCCCCACATCTGGAGTCGATTTCGCCCTACCCCGTTTGTCTACTACAGCTACTTACGGCGCTTCGTACCGTCACCGTTCTTTGCGCTGTCCGACACCTGCTGCTTCCTGATGCTGTCTTCATCCGCCTTCCGGTCTCTCCCTGGGCAAGCACAGATCCGGGCCTCAAAGCAGCGTCGGCCCAGGACTTGCCCACTACAAATCAGAGAGGAGGGAGAGAAAGGGTGACATGGAAAAGAACTGTAAAAATCCCTGGTGTTCTCTCATTTCCATAGGCAGTGCCAGCCATCACCCACCCACCATCACCACCGGCTCGCTCATGGCTGCTTTGAGGATGGACCCAGAAGCACTTGGCAGAACACAAAAGGGCTTACATGTCACAAACAATATTAGTAAATAACATTCCATTTGTTCTGCAAAGAACCTCCAAGCCATTAACTGAACAGCTGTATTTAGCTACAGATTTTGAAGGAAAGTTGAGTTAAGCCAGTGGATGTTTCTGGATAAAACCCCCTGAGGCAGCCCAGACTTACTCAAGGAAACTGTTAACTGCCTTGGGAGCCGCATGAAAACAAACACTGTCTAATCAGAAACGATTGCAGTCAAATGTCAGGAATTCAGGTATGAAGTGACTTGCATGCCTTCCCAGTTCTTTTCTTCCCCCCACCTTAATGCACCCTGTTCTGTCTCCACCTTCTTAGATCTTTTATGTCGGTGTTTGCAGCCAGGATTTAAAGCACAAAGGAAACAAATCAAGGGTAGCTCTTTGCTGTGCATGGGAAGGTAATGATAGAGCAAACACAATTTCACGTTGCCCTCTGCCCACGGTGTTTTGCAGAATGACAATTCTGCCTATGCCACTTACTCTCTGGTTTCCAGAGTAACAATGATTAAAATTGGACGGCGGTTCATCCCTCCAACACAACTGCTGTTACACATGAAATTGTACAGGACTGTCGTGAATTCAGTGCCAACCTGAACGCAGGAGGAAAAAGACTCTGGGTTAGCAATGGTTTGAACTGATGTTCTTCCTTCTCACTTCTCTCTAGTTAACTAATTCACTTCTGAATGAGGTGATACACTTTCCTCTAGAAAGACAAGCTCTAAAATCCATTGTAGATTTCTCTTTGACTTGTCTCTTGGGAAGCTTAATGTTTGCAACACTGGACACTAAATTAGGTGAAAAAGACTTTAAAACGTAATCCTTTTTTAAAAATAGATTTATTTTAGAGAGAGAGAGAAGGGGAGAGAGAGAGAGAGAGAATGAGGGAGGGGCACAGGAAGAGGCAGAGAGAGAGAAGCAGGGTCCTGGCTCAACGCAGAGCCTGACACAGGGCTCCATCTCAGGACCATGAGATCATGACCTGAGCAGAAATCAGGAGTTGGTCTCTTAACCAACTGAGCCACACAAGGGCCCCAAAATCGTAGAACTTTTTGATCCTACTGATCTTATTCATTTGCAAGCTAATCCCTATCACCTAATTCAAAGAGGGGGAGAAATGAAAGAATTATCTAAAATAGCAGCAACATCCAGGGATATTTACCCCATGTGAATAAAATAGGAAAACACAGATTTAAATGTAAAGTTCCATAAATACCACTCTGGAGCTAAAATGTCCTCTGGATTAAATCAGCTATTCCAAAGTGATCATTTATGAGCAAGGCAACTGAAGTTTAGGGAGGCAGAGCCACAAGGGAACTGCCCATACAGCAAATGGGCAAACCATGAGACTGGTTTCACCACTCCAGTGTTCTTAACACAGACCCAGTCTGCTTTCCTAATCTGCCACCTGTTCATCCAAACTTGAGCTAAGAGACCCCCCTCAGAGTCTCCCATTTGTAGGCCACTGGAAATAAATCGGCATCCAGTCCAAATCTACTACCAGTTCAATTGCCAGTTAGATTCTCTAGATGAGAAAAGGTCTGGTATTTACCCAATTGCAAGTTCAATTATCACAGGCTTTTAAGATGGGAATGTGGGTACACAGCAATTTCATCAAGTTAACCTAGTACAAATGTAGGAGTTCTGAAGGGGATAGAGAAGCAGTGTGGTAAAGAGGGAGAGGAGAAATACCAAAAGGATTGTATTTCATGACAAACACTGATGCAGAAAGAGACCCTCAAAACACCTTTTATTACCAAAACATGTTCTCCCAAGTCAGCCCAGTCCTTGTCTTTTTACCTGCGGTGGCTCGTAAGGTACCAACACACTCTGTCTTCCTGTGATGGGGTCTTCTACGTACTGTGCATGGCTGTTTCCTTCTACTCGAATCAAATGACTGGGAGGGGCAATCTGTCCTGCAGAACAAAGAAAGACAAAATAGTTAGTTCTTTGCATTCAAAGAAAGAAAGGGAAAGAGAGAAGGAAAATGAAGCTGCATGGGCAAAATATTGGTGGCTGAAGAAACGGTTTATTCAATAGAGGAAGCATACATCCTTGAAGAAAGGAAGAGAACTCATTGCAGGTATCAAATGAATGAAGGTGTGACTCTGTAACAACAGAAAGGCCTGGAATGCTCATCTATATTTAAGGGAATAGTCCCTTTGTTTCCTGTGCTGAAGGTTAAAAATTCAAGCTTTCCAGGAATTCTATGACTACGTCTCTGCTCTGATCCATAGAAGGGATTCTGCTATCTCCCATGGGAAAGAGAAGTAAAAGGAACTAGTTCATAAAAAACAAAAAACAAAAACAAAAAACAAACAAACAAAAAACCCTAAAACTCCAAAACCCAGCTGGAGAATAGATTTCCAAAACTGACTAGCAAAAATACTAACAAGAGATAATAGATGTATCATTGCCTGTTCTTTTCTCTGCCATAAAGTCTTCATATTTACACCTGCTTTTTTTTTTTTTTTTTTTTTTTAAAGATCTACACTCAATGCGGGGCTCGAACTCATGACCCTGACATCAAGAGTCACATGCTGAACTGACTGAGCCAGGCAGGAACCTTTGATTTTACACCTGCTTTGGTTATAAAGCTGAGAAGTGTACTGGTTTTCTGGTGCTGAAAAAACTCCAGGCTGAAGGATCAGAAAACGGAAGCATGCTTTTGAAAGGGCATAGGCCAGATTGCACAAAATTGGGACACTTGACGGAGCTCCAAAAGAAAGAAGCTGATCTGAGAATTGGAAGTGGGAGCCATAAAGGTGTTCTTAATCTTTGGGTACATATTATCATTGTATAAAAATTGTTATTCTGCAAAAGCCAAAAGTTAAGTATGAAAATGCTCTCTGCAGAATCATTTATTTGGCAACAACTAAAAACAGGTGCTACGTCAAACAGTGAAAAATCAAAACAAAACAAACTACAGTTATATCCTCTTGATGGATCAAGGGCAGTTGTGGAAACCTAAAATGGAGCCTAGCTATAAGGAATCATCTTTAAGACATACTGTTAAGTGAAAATCAAGATGGAAAAGTATTGAAAATGAGGCTGTGTAGACAAGGACTGGAAATTAATGTGTAAAAAGTAGTTGTGTTATGGTAGGAGGATTTTTACTTTCTCTGTTGAAATTTCTATCCACTCCCTTTATTCTACCATTATTCTCTACCATTTATTCCTACATCACACTAGCTACTACCAACATTTCTTTTTTAAAATATATTTTCTATATAAAGTATCCTACCTTCCAAGCCTCCTGCACCCAGATCCCTCTTTTGATGAATACTTATGTGTTCTCTTGTCCCTCATTTCTACTTTCCACTGCTCCTTACTTAACCTCCTTTCATAGAAACTTAGAATGTCCAATGTAAGAGAACCCTTGGAAATAGTGACCTTATTGTAAAGCTCTTGTTGTAGCTGAGGCTCAGAACATGGGGCGTGACTTATCCAGGGACACTGAGCTTAAAGGAGGCCCCCAAAATGCCTGCGTCCTGACTCCCAGTCCATGATGTTGCTGTTCCCCATCCAAGCTTATGTCCTATATCTTCTCTTTGCTCCCATTGCCCATTAATTATCTTCATACCTTTTTCTTTTTTTCCCACTCTCCTCTTCTGTTTTCTAGTATTTCTCACCTTTTATGCTCCTCCCAGCTCTTGGCTGGTATGGCCTAGACACCCACTCTAGGAAAGTCACTAAAGTTGAAGGTTACCCTCATCTGGGCTGAACGGGTCAGAGGTCAGGTTGTCCCTCCTCCACCCTCTCATTTGAAAAAAGAAAAGAGAAAAAGGAAGGAAACAGCAGGGAGTGAAGAGGCAAGTTCAGGTCACCTAGTAATTACCAACATTAAATTATGAATAGTCCAATTGTTATGGAGCCATCAATGTGGTTATCATTATTCTCAGACACTCTGTTAGATGAAGAGGTAGAACTCAGTTTGCAGAGTTTAGAACCAGGTAGATGGACCCCCAAAGTAAAATCTCCACAGGATCTCTGTCTTTTAGGAGTTTAGCCAAGCAGCCCCAGATCCCAATTCTTACCCTCATTGAATTCACGGCTCAGCTCGTGGTTGGGGCACCGTTTCACCACCTCAGTGACATGCTCCGCTTTCTTGTAGACAGGCATGGCACGGATGACAGCGCCCTGTGGAGGTGGGGTCATCACCTTGATCTGGATGGGACATGTCTTTGCAATTTGGCAGTACAGTTTCTTCAGTTCAGTGGAATACTGCTTAGAGAAGGGCCGATGGTGGTGGGAGGAAAGAACCGACAGGAGATATTGTTACTTTCCAACTCAGAACAAGGAAACTAGGTCCACTATCTACAGATGCATGTCTACAACCAGCTACTACATAGCCGACGATGACAGCTAGCAATCTTACCAGAAGGAATAATAGTCACTAATCAAATTAGCCATTTTTCCCCCCTTAAATGACATCCTGTCGATAAAAGACTTCACATTTATCAAAACACATTTATGTCATTATTTTCCGGTATCTTCTCATTAGGATGAAGAAATTGAGCCTCGGAGGGGTTTAAATAATTCCTACCCCAAACAGCTTTACAGAAATCCAGAAACTAAGTAGAAAAAAAACCCACAATGTTTTCATATTTTGAGTAATATTAAACAGATGATAATTTACCCTGCCCTTATAATACTTTAGAGAGACTCAAAGAAAATAGGATATATGGGGGGGGAAAAATGAAGATGGAATATCTAGCAGAGAGTAAAGAGATTTTACCCAAGGGCAACCAACTAGAAAACTGCAAAGCAAAAGTTTTCCCAAACTGTTGCCCTTATATTCTCATGCCATAGCCTGAGACAAGGAGAAAGCGGAAAGGGGCCATTTGCTCCTATATGCTCATGAACAGGACTAGCCTATTGTAATGATACAAATCATGATGGCAAAATCCATCAAGATATAGATCTCTTCACTCATAAGTGACTGAAACTTTTATTCCCCACACTTCCTTCTGAGGGAGAGGAAATTCAGTGATTCTTTGGTTGGTTGGTTGGTTGGTTGGTTGTAGAACTAGCAAAATAGGGGAAGAAAGCATGCAACCTAGAACCAAATAGAAGAAAAAATTTCTTTCCTGTGTTTCTTCCCCTCCCCATCTCTGAACCAATGTAGAAAGTCTCCATTCTAATCCTTACATTCTATTAAACCTTAGCATCCCTGTTCCCTTAAGCCAATACCCAATCCCTGCATTCCTCATTGTGTTGCTGCAGTGAAACCACCAGACACCAGCACTGCCAGCCAAGAGTGGGGCCCCGAGTAACACTTACCCAGACAAAGGTACATGTGTGTGTGCACACAGACACACACACGCACACACGCATACACGCATACACACACAGGCTGCAACCCTAAATTGGCAGCCACAGTGCTCCAGGGGAAAGACACTGGGGACCAGGAGCCAGAAGGGCAAAAAGATTTATTAATGATATGTTTCAACCCAACTCTGACTAAAGACAAATGTCTGACTAAAAAGCGCATTTGAAAACTATTGCTTTATTTCTTCCTTTTGAAATATTTAATCTTTCATCCCAAACATTTTAGTATATGAAATTTTCAGTTAAAATTTTCCTAATGCAAGAAGTGTGTTGCATAACCATGCCCACAGGTCAAGGATTAGACACAACAAACGGGTTTTATATCGCTTGAGGAAACAGAGAGCATGCCAAAAATCGACCACAAAAATAAAACTCTACTCAGGAAATACTGAATGAAAACTAGAACAGTACTTTTGGGCTGTGTTTTTAACCAATGACTTTACAAACAAGGACACTGCTTTAGGACATGTTAAGAACTCACTTTTACTGAGAATGCTCAGAACATAAGCATAGCCGTTTGTGTTTTAGTTTGGAGATATATAACCTAAGCATGTGTTTCCATAAAATTCACCTCAGGAAAAATGACTGAAAAATAAGTTTGTCACCTGAAGACAAATAAGACCCCTACCCAAGTAGGTAAAGATTAAAGAAGAAGAAGGAGGAGGAGGCAGAGGAGGAGGAGCAGAAGTGTTCAGAGTAAGACAGTTCAAAGAAAAAAAAAAAGACATCTTTTTTCAATAATTGATATACTATCAATCAAACTGGACAGACTAAAATGTAAAAGCACTAAAAAACAACATAGGTTTCATCAGTTGGTACCCTCTCTCATTCTGAGGGATGGGAGAGGGGAATCTCATTTCTGAGTCTAAATAAATAATAATGGTTTTACCTTTTCCTGAGTTCTGCCGTCAGAAATAGAATCCTCACACAACCCCATGGTGAAGGTATTACAGGAATAAAGTCTCTCTCTTTTTTTTTAAGATTTTTATTTATTTGACAGAGATCACAAGTAGGCAGAGAGGCAGGCAGAGAGAGAGAAAGTAAGGGAAGCAGGCTCCCTGCTGAGCAGAGAGCCTGATGCAGGGCTCAATCCCAGGACCCCGAGATCATGACCTGGGCTGAAGGCAGAGGCTTTAACCCACTGAGCCACCCAGGTGCCCCAGGGATAAAGTCTCTTATCTGAAACCCTTGGAGCCAGATATTTTAGAATCCAGAATAATTTTGATTTTATAACTTGGAGGAGAGCTCATATAGCATATATTATAAACACTTCCAGCAGGATTTAGGTCAATACCCCATAATCAAATGTTAATGTTTCTTCAGAATTCATGACTATTCATACCAACTAGGAAATGACTATAGAGCTTCAAAGTTCAGGCCAGATTTCACTACCAAATGAAGCTGTCACAAATGTCATGAAATCCAAACCAAAGCAAACCAACTTTTGGTTTTCAGGGTTCTTTGGATCTCAGAATTGCAGATAACAGATAATGAATCAGCATTATTATCCCCATTTTATAGATAAGAAAGCAGAGGCCTACAGAGGACTTGCCTGAGGTCACAGAGAAGAGCTGGTTAGCAACCAGTCTAGGAGAGTCCTAATCCCAGCCCTGTAACAAGAGTCCCTTGTCTTGATCTCTCCTGGCTCAGCAGTGCAAATTTGTGTATTTTTACCTTTCTCTAATTCCCAACAGCATGGCTATACTCTGAAGCAAATTCAAAGGTATTCAATCTTCTCTAACATTAAAACAAGCTCGTAAGTAGTTGACTCACCATCAACAATTCCTCTTTATTTAATTCTCAATGTAATAATGTTTGCTTATTTAATTGCAGAGAGCAAGAGCACATGCTAGAACTGAAAAAATCCCAGGCTGGGAGGAAACCAACCTTGGAGTCTAGTACCAGCCGTCTGTCAGTACTCTTGGTTACAGTTCAGGGTAAGTCGTGCACGAGGCCCTGATCTTTCCCATGGTTTGTTAAGAACCTTTGTGGCCTGACCCCATCTCTCTCTCCTTCCCTCCCCTCACCCACCCAACACACTCACTTCCCATCGCATATTCTACCCATGCGAACCTCTTACTCCTCCCAAACACCATACATGCATCACCCACGATTCAGTCCTGCCATTCCCCGTCTGCAATGACTCACACTCTTCCTCTGTTCTCCGCACCAAGCCCAGACGATTCAGATAACCCCCTGGGCTAGGACTGTGTCTGGTACTGTAGACCACATTTTCCAATTTTAAGGATGAAAGTTTCATATTGACTGAATCAAAGTATCTGACCAGGGCCGAGATCCATTTTGATTATTGCTTCTGGTGAGACTACCAGGCCTGCTGCTCAGTAACTAGAGGCATCCACATGGCCAGGTGCGCTTGGTTCTTTACAAAGCCCAGCTTCTCCTACTTCATTTCCCTCACTGGTCACAAGGGCAGTCTGTGCTGATGTTTGATTATTTTTCCAGCACTAAATTGAGGCGTCCCTTATCCTCTACCAAATGGCCACTACTATCTCTACCAAGTTTCCAATCTTCTGCAGGATCACAAAAGAATGGTCATTTGATTTAAGCTGAGATTTTATTTATTTATTTATTTATTAAAGACTTTTTATTTATTTATTTGACAGACAGAGATCACAAGTAGGCAGAGAGGCATGCACAGAAAGAGGAGGAAGCAGGCTCCCCACTGAGCAGCGAGACTGCCTGATGTGGGGCTCGATCCCAGGACCCTGAGATCATGACCTGAGCCAAAGGGAAAAACTAACCCACTGAGCCACCAGGCACCCCTTAAGCTGAGATTTTAGAATACTCTGGTAATTTGAGTTGGCACAGGGTGAAAAGCAAAATACATCTGTCTCCTTTTAATCTCTCTGGGACTCCCAAAATCTCTCTCTAACCTGCTCCCAACATTGACTTGAGATTTTTTTAAATCTATAGTCTATTTTTTGGGGAGGGGAGATGTGTTCTTTAACCACCTCCTCAGTCCAGTCATCAAAATTATCTTTGCCTCTTCTATAACCAATCCTCTTCCTGACCCTTTTTTAGGCAACCATTTACCTGCTTTTTTCTCACCACCCTGCTTTAGAATCTTACAGAAACAGAACGATACAGTGTATAATCTTACGTGCCTGGCTTCTTTCATTTCACATAATGCTTTGGAGGTTCATCCATGTTTTTGCATGTACTATATTCCATTTATGATTTAGTAGAATTCCATCATTTATCGATGCATTAGTTATTTCCAGTCTGCACTTACTGTGAATAAGACTCAGGGACGTTCATATATAAATCTGAGTGAGGAAACCTGTTTTCATTTTTCCAGATAGGGACCTCGAAGTCTGATTGCTCAGTAAACATATGCTTAACTTTGTGAGTGACTGCCAAGCTTTTTTACAAAGAGTCGCACCACTTTACACTGCCACCAGCAATGTGCGTTCACAGCCTTGTCAGCACCTGCTATTGTCAGTTTTAATGTCATCCCAGCAAGCATGTAATGGTTCTCACTGTGGTTTAAATTAGCATTTTTCTGATGTTTAATGATGTGGAGTACCTTTTCATATACTTATTTCATATTCATCAATTATATTTTACATAATAAAAATTGAAAATATAAGTATATTTATATTTCATACAAATAAACATTAATATATTTATAATCAAATACATTAAAATATGAATATATTTATATTCATTTATATTATTTCATATACTTATATACTATTCTTTCTGGATGGGTTTATTCAAATCTTTTAAACTTTTTAAATCTCTATTTTTTAATTGGGTTGCTTGCGTTCTTAATTTGAGTTGAAAGTATTCTTTATATAGTCTAAATACAAGTTTTTTTTTAATCAGATACACATTTTAAAAATATATTTTCTCCCAGTCTGCAACTTGTTTTTTTTTTTTTACCCATTTTTGTACTTTTCCAAAACAGTTAATTCTGAGGAATTATCAGTATTTTGCCCTTTAAGGTGTATGCTTCCTGTGTCCTAAGAAATCATTGTCTAACCCAATGTCAGAAGGATTTATATATTTACGTGTATAAAATTTAGAGTCTTAGCTCTTGTGTTTAGTCCTATATCTATGTTCAGTCAATTCTCCTCCTCCTTGTCTTCCTCTTCTTTTTAACAGCTATCTAATTGTTCCAGCAAGACTTGTTGAAAAGTTTATCTCAATCTTTTCCCTGTGTTCAATTGGTTTAGATATTTTTTTGGAAATTAATTGACCACATGTGTTCACATCTTTATCTGGACACTGTCCTTTTCTGTTGACCTGTATGTCGATTCATATACCAGTTGTCACACTGCATGGATTATACTAACTTTATGGGAAGTCTCAAAATCAGAGAATCTATATCCTCCAATTTTGTTCTCTTCCAAAATTGTTTTGGCTTATTTTAGGTCCTCTGAAATTCTATTTAAAATTCACAAGCAACTTGTTGATTACTACAGAAATGCCTGATAGAATTTTGGAAAAATTGTTTTGAATATATAGGTCATTTTGAAAAGAACTGATATACTAGACGCATTATGTATTTTAATCCATGAACATGGTATATATCTCTAATTAGGAACTTTTAAGTTTTCTCAGGAATGTTTCAGTTTTTAGTATGCAAACCTTGCATTACTTTGTTAGACAACTCCTTCAGTATTTTTAAAAATTGTTTAAATAGTACTTGAAAAATTTTAAGTCTGAAAATTGTTTTTCTGGTATATAAAAACATAATTGATCTTTGTATTGACTATGCATCCTGTCACCTTGCTAAACTTACTAGTTCTGGTAGCTTTTTGTATCTGTTTTAGGATTTTCTACATAGATGATTATGTTTACTGTGAGTAAAGACAGTTTTATTCCTTCTTTTCCGATATGCATGATTTTTAATTTTTATTCTTGTCTAACTGCAAAAATGAACTATGGTTCAAATTGCTATTGATTTATTTTTATTTTTTAAATTGATATCTTAGATCATTGATTTTAGACTTTTATGTTTCTCTGATATAAGCATTCTACATTCTACAAAGGTTCCTTTAATGCACCCTTTTAACTGTGTCTATAACATTTTAATATAGTCTTAATATGGAGGAACATATGAAGCATTTCTTTTGGATTAATTAGTCTTCATATCCAATATCATGAGGGGCCACACTTATGTTTCTGAGAAAAATAATTCTTTTTCTAAGACTTATACTTATTTAATGGGTTCTGTTTCTGACCTTAACTTATTCCCCCTTTGCACCATTTTCTTATCTTTCGAAATGGATTTTTTTTTATTGCTGTTCTAAGGTTATTTTTATCTCTAGCTAGGTTTTTTCTACTTACAGGTATCAAAGGAAAACGCCAGTTGATTCTATATCTGAAAAGAGAATCTCCTCTATCTAAGAACTTCTTTAGTGGTGCAATTCCATTGCACTGAATTTCCATTAGTTCTTTGGGTGGATATTATATATTCCAATCTTTATGTTTGAAGATATAGTGTATCTCTCCCTATAGTGTTACTATTAGAAGCAGCTATAAAGAATTAAAAACTTATAAACTTCTTCTCAACTTTTTTCTATAAAGTTTTCTGTTTCTTTTTCTTAATTATAACAACATGTACACATAGAAATTCTGAAGAAAAAAGGAAATATATGATGTCTTATCCCTAGAGATAAATGCCATTAACATTATAGACTTTTTCCTATGCATATAAACACATACATATATATATACATACACTCTATAAGCACACAAACTCTTATACAAACTGGAACATAACAAACATTTTGGTATCTTTTTTATTTAACATATCATTAGTGTGTTCTATTAATTTAAAAATATAGTTTAAGCGGTTATAATTATAGTATTGGAGAGACATACCATGATTTACTTAATTATGCTTGTCTTATAGAATGTGAATTTAACTCTAATTTTAAAGTATTAAAAATAACACGGTGAGCATATATTAATTCACAAATCCTTAGACATAAATTAATTTTAGTATGTAAATTAGATCTCTTGAAACTGGATAATTGAGTCAATGCATATTTTAATGTTAGAGAGAAGTCCAAGATCAATTTGAATTTTCTTGCTTTAAACTAGATAAGGTGCTTACTTCTCCCAAGCTCCTTAAAGGAATTTGTTTCCATCTTTATTTTGTTCTAAAAAAAATGTGAGAATGTTTCTGATTTTTTTCTTAAAATCATTTGGGAATTGGTGAGCTCTTTCAACTTACATGCTTGAATGTAGCTCTATATAATTTTTCTTTTCTTGTTTCACCTATATTTTTGTTTCTTCTACTCTTATTAATTTTCAGAAACATCCAAGTCTTACTTTGGTTCTGCATTCCCTAGCATACACTTTATTTACTTAAACACTAACTGTTAGCATTATTGCTTTTGTCTGCGTTCTGGGAAAGCTCATCAAAGTCGTTTTCCATATCATATGTATGGCTTTCTAGAGTTAGTCCTGGTCTGTTCCACCACAAATAACTGTAATTCGTCTACTGCATTTCAAATGCTCCTATCTACTTAATCTCCCTTTTTACCTTATCCAGTCATCTTTTCACCAGGTTCTGCTGTTCTAGATATATTATTTTCTTCTCCTAACTTCAGAGTGCTTATGCTTTATTGCTTTGTACTGAAGCAATCTTCTAAACTTTTTTTTTTTTTTTTCCTGGTTGCTAGGATGTTTTTGCTTCCTTTGATTCACTAAAATGATGTTCCCTTACACTTAGTAGTTTTACCTTCTTCTTCTTCTTCTTCTCCTTCTTTTTTGGTTGTCATTGTTTTTTGACATAAGTGCCGAATTGCTTTTGTAGTTTTCTGTGAACGTAACAAGATATAGCTACAGCTAGTATTTGCATCCCTCATGTTTCTTTGACAACTTTCAATTCAGTTCCATGAGACTTTAAAAAAAATAAAAATTGTTACATGGTGCTATCAATAGCATGAGTGTCCAACTCAGTAGCACATTTTTCTGTAATTCATAATATTTTGGTGGGAAATGAAGATTCTATATTAGAATCTGCTAATCAGCTGCTACCGTAAACTAGGCATGACATCTATTTATCTCTCCACTTGCACATCATCCAGTAATTATCAAACAAACATTTACTAAGCATATACTATACAATGTCAAGTACTTGGCTCTGTAAGAGGAACAGAGAGAAATAAGATTAAAAACCCTAGAACGCAGGAATTTACATATCCTCACTGTGGGACAGTCTTTGAAACATAAAGTAAATTGAAAGGAAAGCTTACTCACCCTTACCTTCAAGTTGCTCACAGTATAGAGCCAGAAAACAAACAAACAAAAAAACCCCACAAACAACACAAATACACTGTGTAGAGCAGAGATATGTATAACATATTATGGGATTGGGGGCAGAGAGCAATAAACTATGTGTTAATAAATTTCCCATTTATTGAGCAAGTACTACACACAAGGCTCTCTTTTAAGTCAGAAATTTAGCAATAAACAAAAGCAAAGTCCAGGCTCTGAAGATGTTAATATTGTAGAATAAACAAATAAATACTATGTTAGATGGTGATAAGTGCTATAAAGAAAATGAAGTCAGGGGGGAAAAAAAGGAGATAGAAAATTAAGAGCCAAGAGTTGGGGAGTTGTGCTGTGAGGGAGCTATTATTTTATCAAGGGTTATGAGGGAAGGATTTTTGACAAATTGATAAAGAAAGATGTGAAGGAAGCACGGTAAACCATGCACACACCTAGGGAAATAATATTTCAAATACTGGAGACAGCAAATGAAAAGGTCCTGGGGTGAGTATGTCTGTCAAGGAGACCAGTGAATGAAGGCTACAGTGGCAAGGGATAAGATCTGAATCAGACCTCATATGGGGCCCAGATCATAGAAGGCTTTATAGGCCAGGAAAGACTGCACCTTTCCTTGGCATGAGCTAAGAAGCCACTGGAGAGGCCTGAGAAGGTGACATGATCTGATTAATGATTTTAATAATATTTTGGCTGTTATGTGAGAAACAGACTTTATAGATCAAAGATGGAAATGGAGAGTTCAGTAAGGCAGCTACTGCAAGTGATCCAAGTAAAAAATGAGTATTGCTTGGACCAGAAGTAGAGTTGGCAAGAAGCAATTGGGTTTCTGGATATATTTTAACCAGATATACTGATGGATTGTTTAGAGATGAGAGAGAAAGAGAAAAGCAAATGTATCCCACTGGAGAAGGAAGATTTCATAGCAGCAGTGATATTTAAACTAGGACTTACGGGCAAATTATTCACCAACCTAATGATGTATCCAAAAACGTGAGGACGGGAGAGCTTTCCACAGACATGGCTTTCCACAGATACAGAGCATCATGAATATAAGCAGACAGACTTTTAACTATGGCTGAAATATAGGTGGGGGCAGGGTGGGAAGGGGAGGTACCAGAGGGGAAGGCGCAGAGCAGAGAGCAATGAGGCTCAGCTAGGAAGGCAACTACCAGATTCTGAAGAGCCTTGGATGTCACAAGAAACATTTGGACTCCACCAACAGGCAAAGAAGAATCACTAAGGATTGCAAAGCAGGGGAAAGACCTAACCAGTTCTATGTATTAAGTAAAGCAAAGCTGGTAGGAGCAAGACTGCAACAGAGTAAGAGAAAGGAGACCCATCGGGAGGTGTTCAGGCAAGAAATAAGGAGGGCCCAAACTAGAGCAATACAAATTACTAAAAGGGTGGAAAGATGGAGGAAATTTGGGGGAGTACCTAAAACTCAGTGTTCTAGTTTTCATCATGAACACACCAAAACAGACTGAGAACTACTTTTCAGGGCAACAAAAGATGCTTGCAAAAATAATACCAGTTATTTGCTTATCCCTTTTCTAAAATCAAAGGATGAATGAGAGTTAGCATAGTGCTCCCTAAAGAATCAGTAGTAAAATGAGACCTGGCTTAGTCAGTGGACTCTTCAACAAATAGAGAAAAGAAAAGATAATTAGTTTTAATTCTGGACAAAGAAAATAAAATACCATGAGGTAACACTGGGATTAATAAGCCAACTTTGTTGTGAAAGAGGAAAGGGGTTAGTTCTCAATGTTGAGAGCATTAGAGAAGGACTCTTACTCAACACCAACAATTGCAAGCAACAGTTACTGAGGTAGGGGTCAAGAGACAAGATTTAAATTCTATCTCTTATACTCATTCCCTGGGTCCTAATGTGGTCACTTTCATTCTCACCAATATAAAATAGAAAAAAAAAATGGAACATACATCATGAACTATGCATCATTTAGAATGAAGAAGAAAAATCATGAATGGATATGGGAAGCCTTCATCAACTGCAAAGAACAACATAAATTCATGTATTAAGATTATTACTGAAGCCTCATATTTCTAAGATCTTCCACATGAAGTGTTCAATGTAGCTTAAGTAATTTGGGGAGTATTGTGAAAACTGCATCTCAATCTGGTCAGGAAGTAGTTTTTGTCAGATAATAAAAATCTCCTGAAGTTCGAATATTAACCATTTACAATGAATCACAGAGTTACTATTTATCTACCAGTAATCAGTTCTAATTAACTAAAAGTTCTAAATAATGTCACATTACTAGATTCACTTATTTAAGGAAATGAATGGATTTGGCGTATCTGCTTCCATGTATTTTTTAAAATATACATGCATAGGTTCATAAGTAAATACAATTTTATATGTCCTTAAAATTTATTTGAGTTACACTGCTCAAAATTTAATTTTAGCAATCTATTTTCATTTCCCATAGTTTCATTTATTCATGTTCTTACATTTTAATAGGTGGAAGGAGAGAGGGTGATGAGACAGAAGGGAAGGAGACCTTTTGCTTTATATGTCACCGTTTATTTTATTTTTTTATTTTTATTTTTTTAAAGGTTCTATTTATTTGACACACAGAGAGAGATCACAAACAGGCAGAGAGGCAGACAGAGACAGAGAGAGAAGCAGGCTCCCCGCTAAGCAGAGAGCCTGATGTGAGCCTCAATCCTAGGACCTTGAAATCATGACCTGAGCTGAAGGCAGAGGCTTAACCCACCGAGCCACCCAGGTGCCCCTGCCACATTTTATTTTTAAAAAATATATTTGAAGGATGCTGGATAGCTCAGTAGGTTAAACATCCAACTCTTAATTTCAGCCCAGGTCATGATCTCAGTGTTGTGAGATCAAGTCCTGCATCAAGCTCCATGCTTAGGAGAGCTTGAGATCCTCTATTCCTTTCCCTCTCTGCCCCTTCCTGGATGCCTTATCCTCTCTCTTTTTCCTGAATAAAGAAATCATAAAATAAATAAACATATACATTAAAAAATTAAAACTGTATTTCAAGCAATATGAATTTTTTTAGGACTTTGGTAGGTAACTCAGGTATATAAATTTATTTGCTGTTTTTATAGGCTTGAAATATTTCCTAATTAAAAATTTTAATCAATAAATTTAATATGGACAGCACTTGTAAAACTGTTACAGACTTGTGATTTTAGAAGGCAGAAAATATAGAAATAAAATTTTAGGACCCAGAAGGAACATTATAGCAGATCTTGTCCAAGCCTTCTTCTCGCCACAATTTTCAGTTATAAAACTTAAGGAAGATGGTTCATTAATTCAATATGTATTTACTGAACACCCACTTCATGCAGGCTATGTTCTGAGTTCCAGGGAACTAGCAACATCCCTTAGGCTAAAGGGATTTGGCTTAAAGGGAGCACAGATAATAAATAAATTATTTCTAAAATGCAATATATATGTTCTGAAGAAAAAGCAGAGGGACAAAAGGCAAAATGGGAAGCTCTATGTAGTTAGTGAAACTCTATTAGTTCTTCAGGTCATCCCCGAAGAAATGATTTTTAAAGGTTACACAACTAAATCCAGGCAATGTGGGGATGAACTCGGACTTGCTTACTTCTGAAAGCCAATACTTTTATAATGACATCATACTCTGAACCCCAAGTTTCCATACAAAACCAAACTGACATTGTAAGCCAAGGACTTAGTTCTGTTTCTATTATGGAATCACTTGTTTCAAGGCAGTTTTAGTTTAAGATATAGTGGCTAAGCTTTGCTTACAAAGTGAGATCAGGAAGAGCTGAGAGATCATTTGGTTCAGCCCCTCCAGGTACTGATGAAGGATCCAAGCTCTAGAGAAGAGATGAGACTTGCTCAAACATACTCAGCAACAAGGACCATTTTGACACATAGGCCAGTTTTTCTCCATGCACCAGGCAGTCTTAACACTCTTAATATGGGGTCCAGGTGGAACTGGAGTATTTTGTACCAGAGTGAATTTACAGCAATGTGCATTAGGATTAAGAAAACAAGTATGAGGCTCAGAGCTCATCTAAAAAATAAAATACCATCACCACTTTCCTACAAGACAAAGATATCACATGCTTTTCAGTTTAGTAAATAAATCTGTCTAGAAATTGAGATTTTCTTACCTAAATTGTACATATATTTTCAGAATGGGATCTTGGACAAAGGAATAACATGAATGCCTACCAGCTGTTTTAATAACCAATTCTACCCCCTCAGGTCCTAGATTTGATAAATTAGCAATGGTCAGTAGACTGTACAGTAGTAGTTGAATTGGTTCTAGTTAAGATACTGCATGAACTTGTGGCCCTTAAACTTATGTAAATCTTAATATAAAATTAGTTGCCCATCAACAGATGAATGGATAAAGAAGATGTGGTATATATATATATATATATATATATATATATATGATATATAGTATTCCATTGTGTGTGTATATATATATATATACACACACAATGGAATACTATGCAGCCATTGAAAGAAATGAAATCTTGCATTTACAACAACGTGGATGGAACTAGAGGGTATTATGTTGAGCGAAATAAGTCAATCAGAGAAAAACAATTATCATATGATTTCCTTGATAAGGAGAATTTGAGAGGCAACATGGGGAGGTTTGGGGGGTAGGGAAGGAAAAAATGAAACCAGATGGGATCAGGAGGGAGATAAACCATAAGAGACTCTTAATCTCACAAAACAAACTGATGGTTGCTGGGGGTAGGGGGGTAGGGAGAGGGTGTTGGGTTATGGACATTGAGGAGGGTATGTGCTATGGTGAGTGTTGTGAAGTGTGTAAACTTGGCAATTCACAGACCTGTACCCACGGGGCTAATAATACATTATAAGTCAATAAAAAATTTTTAAAATTTTAAAAAATAAATAAAATTAGAAAGTGAAATACTGTGATAGTGAAAAAGAAAAAAAATGGAAAGAAGAGAAAGCATATGTGAAAGAATTTAATTCCAAAGATAAAGTAATTGATCTTTCTCACACACAAAAAAAGTCACTGACTCTTGGGAATTTCAGGCAATCACATGATCTTCCCAAACACTGAGCTGATAATCACCCATAGGGGAAAATCTAGGGAACTCTATCAGAGGATCTATGTTTCTTCTATTTTGAGTATTTTATGATCTGTTGCAAATCTGTTAAAAGAATCCAGTTGCCAGGTTCATTCTGGCAAGGTAACTCTTTAAAAAGAATCTGGAAAGCAGAGTGTTAACAATCTTTCTGATCGGAAATATATAAAAAAGAGTAGCAATCAATGCCTGTACTGCTGTATCTGTATCGACACCCAATAGTGTGTTTAGTCCTTAGGAATCAATAGCCTCTGAGTTAAAACAAAGAACTGCATTTTTTGCTGGGCTTCAACCAAATTTCTTCTTCTACCGTCTTGAGCATCTGTCTGAACAAAGTATTTCTACAGTGTCATGGAATGGAGGAGCCTCAAAACTAACAAATGAACTAACCTCTTTCTTGCTATTCAATATCCCCGACAAAATGGAAAAGCAAGGTTTGCCTAAGTGCTGTTTTGTTTTGGGAAGGAGGGGAGGAGGCTTGGCATATTGAGGAGGGAAATGCACAAAGCCAAATATCATGTTCAAATAAAATTAACTCCAGGGGATTTTGGAAAACAAGAGTAAATTCAGCTCCTTTCCTAATAATATGTTGCAAAGAGAAGTGGGGAGAAAAGCATTCCAGTAACTACGACCCCACCGTCACCACCTGCCTCGGTAGACATACTGTATTACATGCTCTTGGCTGCCAGACTGGTAATTCAGTATCCCAAGGCATAGAGATGCCAGCTAATATCAGCACACACCTGTGTAATTTTTCAACAGCTCCCTTTCCTAAAGGTGCAACAAAGAGCCTCCCTCCCCACTCCATCAAGAAGAAAAACAAAATACTTTAGTCTCTCAACTTCTCCCAGAAGAAATGCCAGACCCTATGCAAATCCCAAATTGCAAGGCTAACTTGGCCTACAAATCTGCAAGAATATGGAAGGTATAAATTTCCATAGGATAAATAGATCAACCATTACAAAACCCACCTCACTACTCAATCCATCCTCAAGGGAAACAGCAGTAGGATATACAGGATAGTGTCAAAGCTAGCTGCATTATGACGCTAGCTACAGTGCCAGCTTGCAGGGAAATCCACATCTGGCGGGCCATCATGCTAGAGGAAAATGTCTTAATTTTTCTTTTTCTAATTTAATACTATACACCTATGTATGATGACCTATTGGCCATTAGCCCACAGAATAAACCTTAGCACAGTCCGTTAACACTCAGGGCAAATTATCTATTGCAAGGATGGCTGGGTCTTAAAAAAGGAGGAAAATCTAAGCCAAGGCTTAAATGTACCAATAACGTTTCTGGCCTTCTGCATGAATATGGATTGATAAAAGTAATATAAATGAAAAAATAATGAGACTTACAAATAATCTAAAAGACAACCACCATTCACTAACAGGAAATTCTAGGTGTGCTTCTAATTTATGGTTTTAATTTGAGGACAGTTCAAAGAATACAAGAGGTGAAAGGTGGGGTCTTTCCTACTTCAAGTAACCTAAAATAATTGACAAGAAAAGAAAAGGGCAAGCCCCAAAGCTGTCATGACTCCATTCATCCAAATATAGCAATTATCAAGTGCAAAGCCAATCTGAATTTAGTCAGAGTCATTCTAAAACATTCAGTGATAGATTTCATTTTTTTTTCCTTTTCTAAACCGTATTGGGAACTGCCAAATTAAAAAGTCCCTTTTATGAGGGTAGGAGGATGATAAAAGCAAAAATTGATGTTGGTAGAAAAGAAAATCATATAAAATAGATGGGGTATTCAGAGGACAAAATAAAATTCTGGCAACTGATTTGGCAGAGGGAAAGATAAATAAGGGGCAGCAATGAGATGCCTGAAAATAAAAATATTAGATAGAAGAACAATTTTTGATCAAGAAGCTTTGGAAAATTAGCTACAACTATCTAATCCACCAAAATGCAAAAACAGTCTTAGCTAGAAGGAGCCAGCCAGACACAACTTTGGTGTGATCTACTTGAAACAAATTGAATATTTTTCACACATAATTGTATTGGTTAATTATATACAATATTATGGGTCTATTCTCTATAAATGAATTCAATTGAGAAATACTATAAATTTCATTTCTAAGAAGAGAATGTTTTTCATTTTTAATAATTAAAAAAGTGATCACTTTAAGGGTTTTAGTTAAGTAAACATACTCTAAACAAACATCAGGTTAATGCTCTGTCATGGCTATGAAGGATAATGTATCAAAATACCAAAAACAAAAACAGAAAATAAATGCATATATATGGTTTCAGGGAGGGTTAGGTGTTCTCTTGGGAAGCCAACTTTAAAAGGTTACGGGAGGGGTGCCTGGGTCGCTCAGTCATTAAGCATCTGCCTGTTCAGGTCATGATCCCAGGGTTCTAGGATCGAGTCCTGCATTGGTACTCTCCTTGCTCAGTGCAGAGCCTCCTTCTCCCTCTCCCTCTTTCTCTTCTTACTGCTCCCCCTGCTTGTGCTCTCTCTATCAAATAAATAAATAAAATCTTTTAAAAAAGAAAAGAATAGGGGGTGTCTGGGTGGCTCAGTGGGTTAAGCCTCTGCCCTCGGCTCAGGTCATGATCTCAGGGTCCTGGGATGGAGCCCTGCATGGGGCTCTCTGCTCAGCAGGGAGCCTGCTTCCCTTCCTCTCTCTCTGCCTGCCTCTCTGTCTACTTGTGATCTCTGTCTGTCAAATAAATAAATAAAATCTAAAAAAAAAAAAAAAAAAAAAAGAAAGAAAGAAAAGAAGAGAAGAGAAAAGCAGAGAAAAGAAAAAAGTTAGGTGAAAAACCAGAACAATTTGTTCAAGAACAAATTCATTATCCTTCCCATGATGACACTACAGTTTTGTCATCCAGCTTCTAATCGGCACATACATAATGGGGCAGAAAAGATTGCCCAGAGAATCCCCAACAGGGAGGCAGGAGGGCAGGATTCTTGTTATCCACTTGCCCACTGACTTCCTGCATCACCTTAGGCAAATCACTCGCCCTTGTGGGCTCCAGCTTCTTCATTCACAACTAAGGCATCCCGCTTAGGAGTGCATCTACTTCAAAGGAAGGGGAAAGCTGCAAAGTAAGCTTGCAAACAGATCCCTGGCCACCATATCCTATTGAATCTATCGTCATGATTGGGCAGGAAGAGATCCCCAAATTGGCCCCAAAGTCCTCTGGCAAGCTATTCAACTTCTCCTCCCTGTCTCCCTTCCTGCCACAGTTGTCTCGCTGCCAGACATGTACGAATTGTATGCTTGATAGTTTAAAAAAAAAAAAAAAATCCTTCCTTCAAGCACTTTTCCTGATGGCCCCAGCCAAAGGGCCGCCTGTTGCCACCTGTCAGTTGTGGGGATTAATTACCTGAGCCCAGGCTGGGAGCGGCACATTCTTCCCAGGGCCGCGCCCACAGATGTTGACATCAAGCAGGTGGGCTGTCTGTTACCCGCTTACCCTGAAGACCAGCCAGGAGCCCACCGGGGCCTGGCAGGTGGAGGGGACGGGGACATTCAGACTGCATCGTAAAGCCGCAAAACCGTGGTAGAGAGGTATTTGCCTGGGACCTCTCTTTGGGAAGCCACAGGCAGCTCTGCGGCTAGCCCTGGGCACTGGCCTGGCTTGGGAGGCAGCTGCAGCTTCCCTTTCTGGAGGGCAGCGTGTTGGCACAGACCTTGGGAAGGGGTGGGGGTGGAGCCCGCTAACCTGTTTCTAGTTGCCTGAGGGTATGAATTTGGAAAGCCAGTCTAAAAAGATTTGACAGACCTGATTGGTAATTTTGCAACTGTATCTCCCTCCCCAGGAGGGTAAAATGACCTTTCATCTAGTGTCTCCTGTCAGGGCCACCCCTGCCAACCCTGCCTGACCAGTAATACCATTTGCAGTTACCTTTACAAGGCAGACACTGGAAGACATTTGTCAGAGTGACTGGTATACAGCAGGTGCTCAATCAATGTTACCTTTGATGTTTCCTGAAGTCACAACGGCCCTGAGGACACTCATTAAGGGGACTCTCCTGTTTCACATGTGCAGAGACTGGGACTCAAATGTTTAAACCACTGCTCCAACAAATGTTGGAGGCAAAGTCGTTAGCAGCTTATAAAGCACTTTTGAATACACTATTAATTCTCAGCTAACGCTATGAGCAAATCATGCCTCCCCCCTTTTTGTCAATGAAGAATCAGAGGCTCAAGTAGGTAAGTTAGTGTGCTTACTACAAAAGAAGGGCAGAAGACAAGATCAAGCCTGTCATCTAGGTTTTCAAATCAAGGCCACCTACTGCACGTGTATACCCATCATATGGCACATTGTATGATGTCTCCCTGTGCATTTCTGGAGTCTTGGCTGTATTCAAGTTTCTCTACTACATGTTAGCCCAGGGAGGGCTGGAGAGCATGTCCCTGCCCTCCAGAAACTTACTATCTAGGAAGAATTAATATAAATAAATATTGCCGACAAACAACAGAATATAAAATGAAGATACAAATCAAATGGACGGAACATGAGTACCAAAGTGCTGAAGGGCTTTGTTATTGAGCAAGTTAATGAGAAGGAAAAATAGATAACTCTGCTTTGTGCTTCTACCTGCAGTATTTAAACTGTAGAGCTAATGCACTGTCCTTCTGATAGATACGAAGTCAGATTGGCCAAGAGGTTTAGCTCTCTCCATGAAAGAGGACCAACAACTGTTGGGGGTCATTATTACTCTAGTATTTTATATCATTCCTTACTTCTACCTCAGGGAGATGGATGCCAGGAATAAATATAATGGAATTTAAAAATAAGGGAAATAAGTAGGGGTGCCTAGGTGGCAGTCGGTTAAACACCAGACTCTTGGTTTTAGCTCAGGTGCTGGATCTCAGGGTCATGATATCAAGCCCTGCACTGGGTTCCGTGCTCAGCCTGGAGCCTGCTTAAAATGGTCTTTCCCTCTCCCCCTCCCTCCACCTCTACAATAAGTAAATAAATCTTTATTTATTTTGTTTTTTAATGGTTTTATTTATTTGACAGAAAGAGAATGAGTGGGGGGTCAGAGGGAGAGACAGAGAGAGACAGAGAGAGAAGGATAGAAGCAGACCCCCCACTGAGCAGGAAGCCTGATGCAGGCCTCGATCCTGGGACTCGGAAGGGACCGAAGGCAGATGCTTAACTGACTGAGCCACCCAGGTGCCGCATAAATAAATCTTTAAAAGAAAGAGAAGACAAATGAATAGCAAATGGAATTCAAAACATAAACAGAGACCATACTGGCTGATTTCCTTTTTGATTCCATTTAAGGTGCCATGTGGGCTCCAATGAATGTGTGAAAAGTCGAAGGGACCTATAGGACCTTTCAACTACAGGTGCCTAAGGTTCTAAGTGAACCATGACAAGATGAATTTCTTTCCAATAAGTAAAC
Organism: Mustela nivalis; assembly: GCF_964662115.1. Taxonomy (NCBI): domain Eukaryota; kingdom Metazoa; phylum Chordata; class Mammalia; order Carnivora; family Mustelidae; genus Mustela; species Mustela nivalis. The sequence goes on along the minus strand of NC_139020.1, from coordinate 109,157,912 downwards.
TGCAGACTTTCTTAATTCCAGATAAGCACAGGAAGTCGCCATGCTGGAACACTGAGATCCTAGGGTTACTGGAGGGTACTGCCAAGGCAAGGAGTAACTCAATAAATTATATCAGATTTGCTATTTAATACTTTGAAGCCAAGTCTTCAACTTTTGTTCTCCTTCTCTTTTTAAATAAATCCCTAAGAACTAAAATAATTTTGAGATGTCTATTTCCAAGGTTGATACTTAGGGACTGTGTGGCCACCTAATACGTAGGTATCTGTGTTTGCTGGGGACGGGGAAAGGAGGTGGAGGGTGGGGAGAGAGGTAAACAAACCCTGTCCTCTACTGGCAATAGCTCTTAAGAGCTTATCATAATGTTACTTCCTATTTCTTTACAGTTCATTTGTTTAAGATGAAAACGTGCTTCATCTTGCAGGCATTTTTTTTTAAATTTTTTTCATTCCTTATAAACTTAGTATTCTAAGTATCCCCAATGAGGAATAGAATGCAATCGACCTGTCTCAGTGGTGCCGTGAAGATAGAGTATACCTATTAGAATTTTTAGCACAAACAAGAAAAATAATCGAATACATCTCTTAAAAACAGTTGTCCTTGTGAACAAATGAGAAACAGTATCGGAAAGGGAAAGAGGAAGGAAACAGATATGACACAAAAGAAAAAGAAGAAGGAAGAGAGGGAAGAAGGCCCCAAAGGCTGTGGAAGACAAGTGTGCTAGCTCAGCCTGTATTTGGACGCATGTGCAGACTTTTTGTCCCCTCACTAATGCTGAATGCAATACAGTGAGAGGGATGATAAATTCACTTCTGCTTAAAGAGGTGTTGGTTGAACGGGGAATAGCACTGCCAGATGTACCAGTTAATGTTTAATTTCAAAACCAATGATTTATTTGTTAACATAAGTACATCTCATGAACACATGAGATATACTTATGCTAAATTTTTTGTTGTTTATCTGAAATTCATATTTAACTGGATATCTTGGATTTTTTTTTCCCCTAAATCTGACAGCCCTCCCTGGGAAGGACCTACAGACATCTGCTTGGCATTTTCATATTTATCAAACCCATCACCTATCTTCAACCTTCACTGACATTTTGCTAATCTTATTTCAGTATAGAGGAGATTGTGACCAATGGGAATGAGGGGAGGGAGAGGGGGGTACTTTAGATTGAAGACATAGCAGGAGCCTAGGCACGGGAGTAGGAAAACAAAACAAACATCATCTTCTGATGACTGTGAAATATAAGTGCTGGCGGTGGGGACAGAGTATATTTTTGGAATCACAGCAGGCTGTGAGGAACACAATACTCACAGAGGCGGAAGGCTTGCTTCCCGAGGCATCAAATTGGTGTCAGATCTCAAGAAAAGTTACATAACTCTTCATCTGAGAACTGAGGGTAACAACTGCCAACTTGACAGGTTTGTTATAAGGATTAAATGTGATAATATATATGTGCGTGTATTGAAAAATATAAGACATTTTATAAACAGAAAGAGATTATTGTTATTGGTGGGAGCTTGGGCCAAAAAGGAACAACTCTGCTCCGGGCATGATGTGCTTAGAGGTCAGTGTGCAGTCACCAGCAAGGGGCCTCGTCGATCCTGGATCTGAGTGGTGTGTTAGAGACAGTCCTCTGCCTGACACTGAAGAGGGAAGGGTGGACAGATCAGGGATGGGAGCAAAGACACCAGCTGAGCCAGAGGTATCTGGGCTCACTGGAGAACATGCACCATGAGGATAGGGAAGAGAGATACTGAAAAAAACCAATCATCTGGATGCCATCCACTCTAGCTCTCTAGTAGGCATGAGATGAGAGATGGTGGTCTCAACGGCTAATCAATGTCATTTCTACAGGTCACAGGGCAAAACCTTTTTGGTTTGTCCAACCCTAGGAGAAGTATACTTTCCAACTGTCCTCATGCTGGAGATTTTTTAAATAATTTCATTCTCCCTATGTGGATGGTCATTAATAAACAGTGATGATTCTTATAAACCTCTGACACTTTGGGCTCATTCAGTTTCATATTATCTGCCAAATTAAATAACAAAATCTACTCTTAAAAGAGAGATTCTTTGACTTCTTTTTGCTTTTTTATGATTTACTTTATTTATTTAGAGAGGGAGAACACATAAATAGGGATGGGCAGAGGGAGAAAGAAAGAGAGAATCTCAAGCAGACTCCACACTGAGCATAGAGCCTGACACGGAGCTCCATCCCACGATCCTGAGATCATGACCCGAGCCAGAATCAGGAGTCAGATGCTCAACTGACAGAGAAAATCAGGCACCCAGACACTTTGACATTTTACGTCACACAAGTTCATCTGATTTTTTTCTCAGAAAAAAACAAGAAAACCAAACAAAACAAACAAAAAACCAAAACAAAACTCTTCTCCCCAAATTGACATTCTCTTGACTGTGGAATGTGGATAGAACCAAGAGTGAAACTGCTTGAAAATAGCAAACACGCATAGGAAACAAAACAAAACAAAACAAAACAAAACACCAAAACACTATGCTTTCAAGCAAAGGAATGTGCATTCTGAGCACCTGCTTCAAAGACAGACACGCTGATAGTAACATCTGACTAGTACACCAAACCCTCCCTAACCCACTTCTATGGAACATCTCCTCATAGTCTAAGCCTAGATTTGCTCTGGTTACAGACAAATGGCTGCTAACAGAACAAGGATTAAGCATGCCTTAAGAATGTACTACAATGTTTTCATCAGGCACATTATAGCTGATACACCAGGAGGCTGGTATGTACACACCACAGTCAATATTTCTGTTCACTTATCTGACTGGCCACTGTTTCATTTCCTATTAGGACTTAGATGAAGAAAAAACGTTCATGGTATTCCCAGTCAGAGAACCAGGGGGAAAGAGCTGGCAGAGGTCTCTGATTTTAAAGGGCAACTTTAAATGTTTTTAAACCTATAATTTATTCTTCTCCCTTTTAGTCTGTTAGCTTTAGAAGTTGAAGTTTATGAACTTGAATCAACTATCTGTCTTCTTTCAGACTATACAAGTCAGCCTGTGCATAGCTTCATAGGCTATACAGAAGCTGAGAAATGAAGCTCAAAGGAATTTATTTCTCAAACCCTGCATGTGTGGGACCCCAAGCTGGCCACAAGTCTGGATTCCACCAAGGTCTCAAGGAATCAAAGACCTAGCAGATGAAGTCTCCTTTCATGGGACCAGACCACCCAACTTTATCTCAATCAAGATTAAAATACTTGGAAATGAATGACCCTGCTCTCAGTCCTCAAAGCTGAGAAATGTGTATCCTTTAATAGTTTAGAAAACAACCAAACAAACAAATAGCAATGAAAAATTTATGAGGTCAACATTCAATTATTGTATCTGGACAAATCGTCAAAACACATACTTTCCCTTGAGAATGACCTACTCTGAGCAGAGATTTAGGTGCAGAGATTTCAGAATTGTGTTCCCAATTGGAAAAAGAAAAGAAAGGAGGAGGAAGCACGCTACTGTTTGGTGCACCAAACTCTCCCATCAAACCGGCTGGATAATGGTCTTAATCAGCACCATAGATGAACTCACAGCCCAAGCGCTAGAAAGAAACTCTTCTATGGGAAGAACAGCAGAAGGACTGTGGAGACACATGCATGGAACTATGCAGATAGATTACATGGTCACATATTTTTGTTGATTTTCAGTAGAAATCCCTAATGGGAAAAATCCCTGACTTGGACATTATGAGGAGGAGGATCAACCTCATGAAATCTGAATGGCACAAAGCCCACCTCCCCCACACCCTTACCCAAAGCATAAGAATCTATGATATCTGAATTGAATATTAATAAATTCCTCCCAAGTCTCTCCTCTCCAGAACTTTAAAAAAAAAAAAAATCTGTCAGACTATCAAAGCACTATCAGTGCCAGTAAAACACATCATTAAGGTGAGTAATTTTCCTGTTTACTTCAAACACTTTTTTTCCCAAACTCAAACCTGGGCAGGTCTGATCAGGTAAGGCTTTGGAACGAGTAAAAGCGTCCCCAATTTCTACATAAACGCTGCAGGCCATGGGGCAAAGACAAGTCTCAACGAGCACTCCACAGTAGTCCAGCTTCCCGGCGCCTCTGGTCTTGTCTCCTCATACCTTACAAGTATCGTCATGTCTCCTAGCCCTCCAATTCTGTTTTATCTGCAATACACACACACACACACACACACACACACACACACACACACACACACACGTGCACACGCATCCATTTGTTTTTTTCCTTTTACCTGTAATTAAATATATGCAGACATACATTCAGAGCAAATCTTATAACGAGTCTTTCTTTCCTGTGCACCTTTCAAAATAAAATATTTTCCACTCTGAATTCAGGGGTTCTTCTTGTGCAGACAGGTGGCAGAATGCAAAAGAATAATTTTTTCTAAGTATTAAAACTGCTGTAGATGTAAATGCAGTGGAGCAGAGATCTGGTTTTTCTCTCTCTCTCTCTCTCTCTTTCTCTCTCTAACTCTCCCCCCACTTCTCATTTAAGGAAACAGGTACTATTATCTTAAACAATGTTTTTAAGATCTACCCTCTATGCAACTGTATCTACTTTGTAATTCGTGTTTCCCTTCTTAAAAAAAATACCAAAAAGGGAATCGGAGAACACTGCTATCTTTGACGTCAGATTAATCTCTCCATGTGGGCTATTTCTAAGGAAACAAGAAGCTGGAGTTTGGGTTTAGTCGTAGATCTATTTTGTCTACGTGAACAGATCAGTACATCTCCCAAGTTGATTTCCCAGTCTATAAAATAGAGCTTTAAAAAAAAAAAGTCCCTAGATCACAGGGTAGATCACAGGGGCATTGTAGGTTCTACTGTTTGTGAAGCACTTTGCATTCTTTGGGTGAGAGGTGTTGCTCTTGTAGTTAAGACACTGCACTTACATAACCTTAAACATGCTCACAAATTGGGAAGGCAGTTTTCAAGCCAAAGGCACCATGTTTTTTGTTTTTGTTTTTGCTTTATTTTTTTCTTTTTTACACAAGAGATGAACTTATTTACATACTGGTCTGAAGTATCTAGTTGCTTTTCTCATTTACCCTGTTTTCTTCCTGATGCCATCACTATCATCTCTTCTGCTTCCCTCGCCATAGGAGAACAGGGAAATGAAAAGGAAATTAAATAATGAGTGATATGGAACCTGAACTGCGTGGAAGCTCATATCATTTCCCCACCGTAGGGGCAGGGATATGCGCACAAACTAAAGGAACCAGGGATGAAGGAGGGCCTTAGCAAACCTGATCCTATTTATTATAGGGCCAACAGGGAATAAGGGAAAGTCCTTAAGAGAATAAGGGAAGCTCACCTTTGCCCTTGCTTTCTTGATCTCTTTAGAAGAACTTAAATCTGAGCAGGCAAAAATGTAACAGATGCAGAAGAGTGAAAGTCAAGACACTAGTAGAAAGGACCTTTCATTCAAGGGTCATTTATTCCTGAATTTATGAGCCTCGCTTTGCTATTGATTTGCTGGATGACTCTAAGCCTGGAGAGTTAAAACTGCGTCTGTAAAATGTGAGTATTAATTACTCACCTTGAAAAACGGTTGCATGAATCAGTTACCCTAATATGAGGTGCCTTGTGGAGTTCTTGGCCCGATGCTCAATAGAAGGTAACTACCAATTTTACCCCCATCATCTAAATTTTGAAGCTGCTTGTCAGTTGCCAAAGTCTGACACCATAATACCCTATACAGGAGAATAGCATAATTAACTATACCGCCAGAAGTAAAAACGTAAGTCAAACATTATCCTTTATTAGAAAACGAAAGAAGAAGCAAAGAGCTTTTATTTTACCCTTCCTCCCTAAGTCACTACTTCTGACTTTAGCTGGTAAGCTGTCTCCAGCTCCAGCTAGTGTACCTGAGCTCTACACTCGGGAAAGGTGGATGTGAGCAACTTCCTTGGATTCAGGACTTTGATTAGTGATCCATCTGCAAGTCCCTGGGGTTGACTATAAGAACAGTTCAGTCCATCAAGCCCTTTGCAGAGAAGTCGAAGCTAAATTCCATTAGCTATTCACTTAGGAAAATCCAAGGACAAGAAGAAATGTGCATGCTCCCATGTTCCAAAGATTTGTTTCCCCTCAAGAGCATGTTCACGTTCATGGCATACCAAGTTCTAGGCCCAAAATTATAATGCCAGTCCTATATGTTATAAACTGAAACCTATCACTTACAGGCCAAGTGCCCACTTCTTCTCTTTTTTTTTTTTTTTTTAAGATTTTATTTATTTATTTGACAGAGATGATAAGCAGGCAGAGAGGCAGGCAGAGAGTGAGGGGGGAAGCAGGCTCCCTGCTAAGCAGAGAGCCCGATGTGGGGCCCGATCCCAGGACCCTGGGATCATGTCCTGAGCCAAAGGCAGAGGCTCTAACCCATTGAGCCACCCAGGTGCCCCAAATACCCACTTCTTTAATGATAGCGCTCCTGTAATATAGAAGGAAGCTTAGGAAGGAGGCGGGGCTCAACCAGTGCAGAGTAGGACAGACTAACATCACTACTCTACAGCTAGCATATGACCGAAAATGAAGACTTCACTCCACCATCTGGCGGCCTGGAGACTCAGTATCCTCACTGTACCTGTGAACTTCTGTGTCCTCATTCTCAACAGGAAGATGAGGATAGTAACACTGAACTTGGATGCTGTTGTGAGTCTCAAATGATATGTGGAAATGAAAATGATCTATACATTATAAATGTACAAATAAAATCATTACTTCAAAAAATCATCTAATATCTTCCAAAAGAACTTTCTGGGAAGTGTGCAACTTTCTGCCTACATAAAGTATCCTCTGAAAGAGATTTATATTAAAATCAACGACTGGGTGGAAAGTTAAAAATAAGGGTGACTGACTAGTCAATTCAAGGTGAAATATTTAATGGACACAGAAAGAATTTAGGAGCCAAGGAACCTGAAACAGAAGATTTAAATAACTATCCTCCATTTTGAAATTATAAGGGTTTTTGTGTTCATTGTGACAGGGGTACAAGACTGTCTTCACCTAACTCGGCTCTGAAGTCCCTATCCGTTTTCATTTCAAGGCGAGCTGGCAGACTTGGCACTGTGAAAGGAAACTACCCAGACAGCATAAGGACAGGCCACTCTTGGAGTGAGCACTTCTGGCCCATCTCATCCAGCAGAAGCAGGTTGGGTCTTTTCCATTTCCCTAGTACTGTGGTAGAATACTTACACACACTGTTTTAACCCTGACAGAGTTCCAGATGATTGTTTTGTGTTTTAATTGTGCCAAACCTTACAAGTTGTGTCCATTCTACTTTACACACCTGTTTCTTTATTCTGACAGTATTACTGATTGTCCATACATTCCCTGATTCCAAATAAAGATAAGATTATCTTTATTTTTTCTTGTGACACATATTGTCTTTTATTATAATTATAGGTGTTCATTTGTCTTCCCAACCAGAAGACTATGAACTTCTAGACAGAGACCTTACCTTATCCAAGTGGTAATCATAATAAAACAAGAACCAAATGGCATGCTATGTAAAGGGAAATGATGCATATAAAAAAATACAAGTATATTTGAGAATGAATAATACATCACTGAGGTCTGTGATGCAAACTCACTCTTATGAAAAGGAAAGGTATTAATGATTTTTCAACCCCTATTACTAAATTGGAAGTTTTTTACTCCAAAAAAATAAATGCTGATATCCAGTTTCCAGATGATTTCAGAATAATTTTTTCATGTGATAAAATGAACTTTGTCCCTAACCCTTTCCATGAAAATGGGAGATACTGTAAATCAAACTGAACGGTAGGTGGTTTTTTGTGTTTTGTTTTTTGTTTTTTCAAACCTATAAGTTTTTGATCCTTTGTATCAAGAACTGTGGTAGACTGTTGAAAGGGTCACTCTTAACTTTAATTTATAAAGGTCTGGCTTTTTTCACCAACCAGATCTAAAATCTGAACTTCAGATATGCTGTACTTTCTTTGTGTCAATAATAGTGTCAATAACAGTTTGATACTCTCTCATCACCCCCCATCCTAGTCTAATCCTACTAAATCCTACTACTTGCCTTTCTTTCCAGAGTCCAAGAAAATGAAGGTTGATAGTGTAGCTAATACTTAGCTCAGTACTGACAATCCCTGAACTGTATAATGCAGACTATATATCAGATGAGGTATTCCTGCTCAATGAATAAAAATTTACCCCAGAAAAATAGTTTGGGGGATGACTGGGTGGTTCAGTGGGTTAAGCCTCTGCCTTCGGCTCAGGTCGTGATCTCAGGGTCCTGGGATAGAGTCCCATATTGAGCTCTCTGCTCAGCAGGGAGCCTGCTTCCCCCCCTCTCTCTCTGCCTGCCTCTCTGCCTACTTGTGATTTCTCTCTCTGTCAAATAAATAAATAAAATATTTTAAAAAAAAGAAAAAAGGAAAATTGTTTGGGATCGAGTCCCACATCAGCCTCCTTGCTTAGTGGGGAACCTACTTCTCGCTCTGCCTGCTGCTTCCCCTGTTTGTGCTCTCTCTCTGAAAAATAAAATAAAAGCTTTTTTTTTTAAAAAAAAGGACAAATATTTGAAGAAAACTGTCAGAGAAATGTATAAATTATTGTACTGAACTTAGTTAAGAAGTGAAATGAACTAATTTTCAAAGAAGTTGCTCTGAAAACTTATCATTATACCTTTAAAATAAACATGCACTTTTCTCCAGCCCTTCCTTAATATCTGGATCAAATAATCAGGGACAGAAGAAGGGAAATCAGGCTCTCTGGAAACTGACAGTCAGATTCTAACTTCTTTATATGGATCTAGCTTGCTAAATAAGTGCTTAAGCTCTTATTCACATTATATTTAGTATCAATTAGAGCAATATGTGTAGGACACTTCTCAGAAACAGCATGTTCCAGGCACAAAAACAGGAAGAAGCTTGTAATTGATTTCGTGATTTCTCTCTTTTCAGATGCTTGGGTCTCTAGGCTGGTGATTTACAAAATATTCTCTTTTGGTCCCATTTTGGTCCCATTCCCCTAGCTAGACTTAGAATTATAGTACCTGTAAATAATTTTGAATCATTTTTCTGTGTACTGGTAAAAATAAAAATAGTTCGTTAACCGTAAATATCCTTTGTAAAAAATTCATGATCTCTAATGGTCAGCCAAAGGAATGAAGAGACTTTATAATTCAATTCACTGAATGTTTGTTGAGGGCCAACCATGGGTCAAAGCACAAATACATTTTTCTAGTGATTGACTTTGTAAAATAGCATGACTACTTTTTGAATAGCATGCTCTTTTTTTTTTTTCCCACCGTGCCCAAAGCTAAAGTAAAAGATGCCTCTGTCTTCTTTGTGCCACTGTTAAATATATTCTTTTACCCAGTAAAAGAGCAAAAGTGTTCATTCTTAAATCTAGGATAAGAAACAGGAATAAGGCTTAAATATTTAGTCCGAGGTTTTTATTTTATAGGTAAGAAAATCGAGGCCCAAAACAGCAGCTTGGTGTGGCCAAAGCCGTTAAAGCCATTACTGACTCCCTGGCCAGAGCTCTTCCTTCTTCATTTAATGAAACATCCTCCTAGATGTTTCTAGGGCAAGGTAGAAGCAGAGAGAACAGGAAGTTGGGTTTTTTGGTTTTTGTTTTTGTTTTGTGTTTTGTTTTAATCTGCCACTATACACATGTGGGTACTATCTCACACAGACAAAGCAGTGGATTAAGAGCCCAGACTAATTCTAAGAGAAAAACGGTAAACGATTGCACTGAAACCTCCTGTAATGCTCAGGTCATGATCCCAGGGTCCTGGAATCGAGTGCCGCCTTGGACTCCTTGTTCAGCGGGGAGCCTGCTTCTCCCTCTGCTGTTCCCCCTGCTTGTGTTCTCTCTCTCTCTAACAAATAAATAAAATCTTTATTAAAAAAAAAAAAAAGTAGCTCTTAAACAGCTCTGTGGAAAATGCTATGTTAGTCGTCCAAACAAACCCAATTATGGAGAGAGAGTTTCTGTCTCTGAAATACATACTCCCAATTCACTCCAAACCCCACAACTGACCTGCATTTCCCCATTCATTTATCTCTTATCTGCTCATTACAACAGCCACCCAACCAGTGTCTCTGCCCAGTCTCCCCACCTCCAACACCGCTGCTGCCCTACTCATAGTCCTTCCAGGTCTCCTCAGTGCCTGGGACACTGAAGGCAAACCCTGGAAGATGACTCAGAGCCCCTGGCTCTTCTCTCCAGCCCCCCTTCCGGCTCCTCCCCATGCTCCCAAACATTGCCTGGTCGGGGTCTACCCCACTATTTCCTCCTCCGAGACGTACACAGCACGTTCCCGTCTCCATCCTTTTACTCACCGGGATCCCCTATCTGGAAGGACCTGGCTCGTCTTTGGAGAGCCCACTTTATATGTGAACTCCTCGGGGAAACTGGGCAAATTGGTCTGTTTCCTGTGCTATAACACACTTTGTTCAGCCAAGGAATACTGTCCGACGAGCATCTCAGGAGACCCATTGCATGTGCCGGCACTAAGACAGAGATGGAAAAGCTACTCCCTCTGAGTTCACGTGGTAATCGTGAGACAGACGTGCCCGACACCATGATTTGGAGGGTGTGTACAAAGTGCAGTGAGCATAAGGGAAAGAACTCCTGAGTGTGCGTGCGTGCATGTATGCATGTGTGTGTGCGCATGTGTGTACACGAGTGTGCATGTGTCAGTGGGTGGGATACGGCAAGGAAAGGCTTCATCTACAATTACAGCTTTCAGTGAGTTTTAAAGGATGAGTAGGAGTCTGCCTGGCAGACAAGGAGGGTGGTGGATAGGGGGACATTCCAGACAGATTACAGCACCTGTCACACTGAATTACAGCTAGGTTTATCAGTTTGCCTGGTAGACTATGAGCTCTTTGAAGAAGGCTAACTTACCTATCTATTAATATGATTAGCCTACAGCATCTAGGTCTAAGAATAACAAGGCTGATTTAGCAAGGGCCTGCTCAGTGGCAGGCACTAGCCAATGGGGGTCACGTACTGCACTCTCAATAACCTTGTCAGCAAGACTCTGTAAACCTGCACGAGGAGGAAACGGAGTCTCATAGGGCTCTAGTGACCGGCTTCATTGTCCCAGCTAGTAAGCTATGGGGAATGTATGTTTTTCACCATACCGTACCTTCTGGTGCTTAAGAAATGCACTTTGAAACTAAAGGTGTGGTTCAGTGAGTTGTAACAACTGAGACCTACTGATACGGGTCCTTCCACCTAGCTTCAGCAAAGGTCCTGGGGACATGAGAGCACATGCATAGGATATAAAACATATGAAGCATCAGATGGGAAATGCTAGGACAGCAGTGATAAGTGTATGCTTGGCCCTCCCAGTTTAAGTGGGGAAGTATTCTAAAGCTTCTAAGGAGATAAAATTTTAAGTATTACAAAAAAAAAAAAAAACCCACAACACTGTTTTTCACAGAATTACTGAGTTCTTCACATAGCTGGTATTTCTTAAAACTTATTGGTAAAAAGAAAAAAGAAAAAAATTTTTTTTAAATTTTTACTAGGATACATCACTCAAATCCTTATTTCCATATAGTTCCTTTATTAATATTTCCACTCAAAAAGAGGCACCAGGGTGGCTGAGTCGGTTAAGTGTCGACCATTGGCTCAGGTCATGATCTCAGGGTCCTGGGTTTGAGCTCCATGTTTGGTGCCCTCCCTCAGTGGAGAGTCTGCTTCTCCTTCTCTCTCTCTGCCCCCTTGTGTGCACTATTTCTCTCTCTCTCTCAAATAAAAAAATAAATAAAATATTTAAAAAAATATTCTCCCTCAAAAAAAAATTTGTCTTGATATACCAAGAGAAGTTAAAAAAAAATTGAAAAAGGAGAAATAGTTTAAATGAAAAATATTCACAATTTTATTTCTTAGAGAGATCTGTTGCTAATATTTTGGTATACGAACAAAAGAGAAATTGAGCTTCTGAATGTGAACTAATGTTTTTCCAAGAAATTGATCAAGCATAATTAAAATTTAAGTGACAAAATTTCTTCTGAATTTTCTTTCCTTTTTTTTTTTTTTTTTTTAAGATTTTTGTTTATTTGACCAACAGAGATCACAGGTAGGCAGAGAGGTATGCAGAGAGAGGAGGAAGCAGGCTTCCTGCCAAGCAAAGAGCCCAATGTGGAGCTCCATCCCAGGACCCTGGGATCATGACCTGAGCCAAAGGCAGAGGCTTTAACCCACTGAGCCACCCAGGCACCCCTGAATTTTCTAATATAGAGGGCAACACCTGTCCTTCATGCATATAATATTTATAGATGCCTCAGACAGTATGAAAAAAATCAGTTTTATGGGTAAGAAAATGTTCAGTACACAAACTCCTCTTTTAGAAGCTCAAAAGATTCATTTTGCTGAAAAGAACCACTATCCCCCGTAAGTTCAGGAAGTTTCCTTACTATTTTTCTTACCACTCCTTGTACTTTCCTTGCTTTCTTTGCCCTTTGCTCTGTGCAGCTGATATCCTTGAGAGAACTGAGAAGGAGCCAGAAGGGGAAAAAAAGAAGATGAGGGAAAAAAGGAGGGGCAGCAGAAGTCATGGAGAAGTAACTTGTTTCTTCTAAACTCTGAGGATTTGTTGTAAATTATAGCAGACACCCAACCTTCTTCCCAAAAGGTGTGTCAAGAAGCAGATCATTGAAATAAAATGTCATTACTTTTTAAAGCACCAAGATTTAAGCAGGTACTTAAGTATTGTCTATTAAAAAATAGAAACAAAACAAAAAAGCAAGTAAGTTTCTCAGATTCTCACTCTCTCCACACAGGGTATTCCACATATATATGTGTGTGTGTGTGTGTGTGTGTGTTTGTGTGTGTATGCATATATATTTATAATATATAAGTATGTATATATAATGTATATGCATGAATATATGTGTATGTACATATGTATGTATAATATATACATATATAAGCATATCTATATAAATATGTCTTCTGTCCCCTCTTCTGTTACTTTCCTTTGGATCAGCTTTTGAGCTATACTCCTGAGCACTTGGGGGCAAATACCCAAGTATGTCTCTCATTATGTTTTATACACTATCAGAAACTTTAAAAAACTTTGGAAAGCATCATTTCTTTGCACCTCTTGCTAGATTAACAGGAAGATTCATGAACGATTCCAGATATTCCTAATACTTTAAATATCATCTTCATATTGGCAACTCTTTTTTTTAGCATAGGACCCAATGTTGGCACTGCCTCTGCACCATGAGGGTACATATTTTAACCACTAGGCTATTAATGATTCTACTTGCTCTATGAAGAAATGATATTTTATGGAGAATCCTCTAAAACTTCATAAATCTTTTTTAAAATTAGACATGTTTGAACAGGCACTAAAACACAAGCAAGCCTTGGCCCCATCTCATGCGGAATGGGTTGGATACAGATGTTCCCCTACAAGCTCTATCTTGCCTATTACGAGAACATTCATCTCCCAAACACATCATTTCACCTACTTCGCCTAAAGCAAAACAAACACACACAAAAATTAGAGGATTTTTGAAATATTATTATTAACTCTTAAACCCTTCCACTCACTTATGTCCTTACAAAGAAGGCCGAACATCTGGTTTCTAGAATGCCACCATCTGAAGACTGCTTGCCTTCCCCCATGTGAGCTAATGACAACAGGGGACTCTAACTTGCATCTTCATTTCTCTGACCTACAAAACTGATGCCTGGGCCAGCAGTGACTCATAAAGCTGGAGACGTTAGCTCATGGCAATGATTCAGACATGAGAATTCTGACAAAGGCCTCTCCCCTCACTGGTGCTTCCACGGGAAATCAGTCCCTGGAAGGAATGGCTTACAACCGAGGCACACATGTTAGTATGTCTGGGACCAAGCACTGTGAGAGGGGGCAAGGCTGTCTGTATGACAGCCATCATCCTAATGAGAAAATACTTCACAAGCAGCTTACCCAGGGTAGAAGAGCCTTACAGAAAGGTCCTTATCTCCCATAGCCAGTCATTTCCATCGGCCTGGAGAAGAGTGTGAATTCTATTCTAGAGACTACTTGGCTTTCTCCGCAGGGAAAAAGGAAAGGCAGAAGGGTCAAGTGTCTGGAGGCTAGTAGGTTTTTGGCTTTTGTTACCAGGGGTGAGAGAAAACATGGTAGGAAGTTTTGAAATAGGCTGGATAATAATCATCTCATTCAAGCAGGACCTTCAGCTTGAGCCTCAGTAAAAGGATGTGAATGCTAATTTTACAAGACAGGAAGCTACATGCCTTACCTGCTGCCTCTATCCCAAGGCAGCAGTAACAGTTTGGATGAAGATGGACTTCCAAGTTCAAAAACCACTGGAACCTCATTATCTCACTTGACCCTCTCAGCAACCCTGGAGTGTAGCTATCATTATCTTTATTTTAAAGATGAGGAAATGGAGGCCACTGGGGACATTGTTAAGTGATTAGCAAAAGCCCCAGCTGGAAAATGGCTGCCAATCCTTTACTAACATATATCCCCTAGGAACACAGTTAATCATTTCAGCTACTTTCCTGGTTCTCCGTTCCTCCTCCCTTCTTCCTGTGGAGCCCCTGGCAGCAGGGACTTCCACATCTGACTCTGGGGCTCTCTCATGTCTGTCTTTCCTGGCTCAAGTGCACTGTATCCTGGGTGAGTAGTCAGCCCCACCCCCAAGTGTCTGCACAATCGTAGCATTTTCCAAACTGCTTTCTTCTTTCCAGTCCCCCTTCAACCATGCTTGATACTGCTGTATGAATGGGCTTTATATTGGGATCTGAGCATGATTATTCCTATGCTCAAAAAGTGTTCAGCATCAGCACGCTGCCCATGAGACAAAGTCCAAATGCCTTGATCCGCATAGGTTGGCCTCATCCTACCTTCCGAGTTTTAACTTGAGCAGTTTCCCGTACCTGACCACAGCGTCAGGTAGAACAGTTGGGATCACTGTCCTGGGGAGGGCGGAGCTGTCTTGCTTCCCCCTGGGTTTCTACTCCACTGGCTGCCTAGAAAGTCCACTTTCTTCCCCCACTTAACCAGCTGCTTGGCACAGAGCAGGTCATCCACTGCTGTCCTTTTTTCTTTCCAGCCACAAAAGACTTGTCCTCTGGATGCACAGGTTTTTTTTTTAATCCAAAGGATCTTAAGAGGCTACTTGATACATTTTCCCATCTGAAACGAGTCAAGGGTCCCACCTACTCCCACACACTGTGTGGCTGAGCTCACTACCACTGGAGGCAGCACATAAAATCCAGACCATTCTTCACTTTGAGCTGGAATCTGCTGCCCTGAGACTTCTGTTTTGTGGAGATTGGGCCCTCTGGGCTCACCCAAACAACTCTAGAATGCGGCTAGCTTCAGGAAAGCTGGGCAATATAGAAGGAGCTCTGTGCAACTGAATAACAATATTAACCTTTCATAGTGTGGGGTCCTCACTCGGTTTGGGTTATGGCTGTAAAAATAATTACTCCTCAGTGTTGTCTTCCAGACTACATTAATTTATCTCAAAATTGTTCTTCTTAAACAATTGTTTAAGGTACTGGTACCTCAGAAATACACATTGCAGTATGCCTGGGTGTAACTCAAAGCCACAAGATAAATGCTATTTATCCTCCTGCAACTAAAATTTTGAAGACTTCTCATTTTTTTAGACAGGGAAAAGAAATATTCATATAAATATATTAAAGTAAAAAAAAAGTTTTATGTAAACAAAACAAAATGTTTTACTGAAATGTTTTATATAAATAAAAAAAAACAAAAGCCCAGAAAGTGTATGTCTTCTACTCAGGACTCAGGACCAACTCGAGATACCCAAGGTAGAGATTCATTTTTCTCTGCTCCTTACTGTGATAAAATTTTAAAGCACTGTTCTAACATACAACTTCCACCACAAAATGGTGGCAGCAGAAGCTAGAAGTTCCCCCAGGAGGGGATTCCTTATTACAGTGCCCAAGGAATCTGTGAGTGTGGTGGGGTTAGGTTGAATTCTAATCCTAAATTTATGATCTATACAGTTAAAAAAAAATCACCATTGGCCAGGCACAGGGTTAAACAGCTTACATTCATTATGTTTAATCCTATTAATAAAATGCCACCTAAAGATGTATTAGTCCCATCTTAGGGATGAAGAAGCTGCCCTAGGGATAGTGTCTTGCCCAAGGCCATATAGATAGAGCCGAGGAATTCAACTCCAGGTCTATCTACCCACAAAGCCTAAATTCTTTCCACCCACCACTCTGCCTCCTTAGGCACTTTTGTTTGTCCTCATTTTAGCAAAAGAGCCACAGTCCCTGTTTTCAGGAAGAGGCAAAGATATTCTGGCTATCCACTAGGATGGTGACAGTATTTGTAATCATCAGTCCTGCAAGATAACTAGAAATGATACACTGTGAGCATCCCCCATATTTTACAGGATTATATATGCCATATCACATCTCATTTTAAGTTAGAAGTTGAGAGAACATTTTCATCTTAAATCAGGAAATGATGGAAAAGAGATGATCCCCTATTCTGCTTAAATGTTTTCAAGTATTCCATTTTCTGCTTCTGAAGTCTAAATTCCGATGTCAAACACATTCAGAGAGCAATAAATTAGGAGCTAATCTGTGCCCCACAACCATATGCCCAAGTGACAGCTTCAAAACAAATTGTCAAACCATTTTTAAAAAGAAAATCTGTTAGTGTGGGAATGCTTGTAAGCAAGTTTTAGAAGGATGTAACCTCTCACACTGCTCATCTAACAGTGTGGGCAGTACCCAGGCAAAATATATTCATCCTAACGCCCTCCCACTTCTAAATTGGTTTTTTCTTGAGGCATTCTCTATGTGCTGAGCACAACTGACATTCTACTGAGATCATGGACAAAAGATACCCAAGCAACTCTGGTCATTTCTTTGTATGTACCCACTAGGACCCTCAAAGGTAGACACAGTGAAGGTTGGACTCAAATCTAAGCTCTGTGAAGTTTGGTTGTATTCTGAGACAACAGGAAGGAAAACTTAGATTTAAAAGTAATTATAATAAAAGATTATTTCTAACAGGTAGAAAGAACATATAAATTTTTTTAAAAATGCATTTACATTAAAATACTGCTTTGGTTACATTGTGGCACTACGAGTTCACACCTAGTAAAGTCAAACCAGCAGAGAAAGAGGTCTTAAAATTATATCGCTTATCTTTATTTCACTAAAATACTGGCCGATGGTTATGGAGACCTTCTTTGCTAGAAATTTCAAAGCACTGAAAAGGAAAGTATATGGAATGGCATGCTTACTATATTCATTGACTAAGATCACTTAGTATTGGGTATAAAATGCAGATTCCTCAAAAAGGAACAAGACTTGCCAGGGAAAAGAAAATAAGAAGTCCCCTTTCTTCTCCTTTCCTGAAATAGCTCAGCCAACACTCTTAAGAGGAAAACTGAAGGAAATAAGAGGTATATTCTCCTTCTTGGTAGCAAAAACATCCAGTAGATTATAGAATACATTAGTCAAAGAAGCCAAGATTTTAAACTGAATTTAACATTCAGTTTCAAATGGCTTGGCTCTTCTCCTCTTAGAAGTCCATATTATGAAAATATACTATTAAAGCATCTTAGAAAACATCCAATGAACAAACTTAGAGAATCCACATTATACTTTTACAGAAGAATCCACTTGCTGTTTTTGCATGAACAATGTTCCCTTCCCTTCTCTGTTCTTCTTCCTATTCCTTCACCTTTCCCCTCCCTGCTCCTAATTCCCACGTATCCAAGATGATAATACACTTGGATAGAGGCTGAAAGAAGATTCTATAAAAACTTAACAAAAGGACTTTTCTCAGCATGATTCTTCTACCTATGTCTATGATGTTTATGTGAAGAAAAACATAGCTGAAAACCACATGGCAGTAGGTAAGAAATCACTTCTGTGGGGCTCCTGGGTGCCTCAGTGGATTAAGCCCCTGCCTTCGGCACTGGTCATGATCCCAGAGTCCTGGGATCGAGCCCTGAATCTGGCTCTCTGCTCAGCAGGGACCCTGCTTCCCTTCCTCTCTCTGCCTGTCTCTCTGCCTACTTGTGATCTCTGTCTGTCAAATAAATAAATAAAATTTAAAAAAATCCCTTCTGAAATATGAATACATTACAGGAACTTTTACAAAGAGCTATATATGTAATGCTTCTTGAGGGTCCTAGTGAGTAACCTGGAAGAAGTCTACTTTTCCTTCAGCTTCTCCTGCTGAGTGAGACATCTTTTCTCTAAACCTTGAGTTGGCCCTCACTTGCCATTCTAGCTTTTATGTCAAAAAAACACACAGATGAGTTACTGTTTGTTGAATCATGTAAGGACCTTCAGACATAAAATAGAAGTACCTGCAAAAGATGCTTTTGTTACACCTAAATATAAATGTGTAAGCTGTGGTCTTTGAAGGTAAACATCAAACACGATCTATTACCAGTGAATACCATGAAAGATTAATATAAACCTAAAGAATGAGTTACCTATGGTAACTCTTAGGGGTGGATGATATATTTTTCCAAGACTGATTAAAATAGTTATTTGTCAGATGCCTTTCTAAACTCAAAGGAAATAAAGTTAAACTTAAGCATTTTAAATGAGTGCGTATTGATTTATATAATTTCAATACATTCTAGACACGAGAATAAGCAAGGGAGAAAGAGGTTACTTAGCTATGTGGGTTAGTTCAAGAAGAAATTCTTAATTATCATTATAGGATACTTTCTACACCTCTATCCTAACTGTTAAGTATAAAAAAAAATACTCCAGAGTTCTATTACAACAATACTTTCTAGTGTACCTACTGATCAATCTGCTTTATCTAATTATCAAACGCCATTTCCCATGGACCTTCCATTCAAATTCTATGGGTTTGTACAGACAAGTCAAAAGAGTGAGTGTAGGTGATAATTTGAACAAATAATATTTCAAGGTAAGCACCAAATTCTGAGTGGATATACAACTTGAGTCCTCAAAGACCTCCATGATCAATCACTAAGGCAAAGGAACAGAGCTTGCTCCCACTAGCGCTCACAGCTTTTCTTGTAAACACTTGCTTCTGGGGACATTTTATCTTCTCAAGACTGTCCTGCTTTGGAGATTGTAGTGTGGTCAGGGATAGTAAACACACAGAAAAACTAAGATTTTAAATTCAATAGGATCCAGTTTTTTTCTCTCCCTTACTGTAATAATATCTTTATTATTATTCCCCTCTAATAATGCCTTTAAAAATTAATTCAAATTCTTAAAATAAAGCCAGTCTACACTACAGAATTCTTTTTTGAATAGAATTCTTAGCAACAGGAAGATGTTTTGTAAGTCTCCATTCTAATTTTCCTAGAGAAAATTTTGAGAAACAAAGGTATCTCCGATTATTACACATTAAGTGCATCAAAATTCTGGCATATCAAAATATTAATTAAAGTATTTGCTATAATAGCATATCAATTTTAGATAAATCAAGTTCATAAAAATAACAAAACATTATGAGTAAACTTAATACACATGTTAAGGCATTCAAGATATTTAAGCAAGTTTTATAGGACTATGATAATTATTTTGCTATTTTAAACTATTACAGTGGCTGATAGTGGTCAGAATTTTGCTTTTTATGACATACAGTTAATCACATCTATGACTTACTTGATGACAAGTCCTTGGTCAGAAATATAATCCATAATAACAATGTTTTTCTTATGGGAAAATGAGATTTGCTTTCCCAGGAATATAAAATAGCTTAAAAAAAAAGTAGAAGCAATTTATATTGTTTAACACCAGGGCTCTATATTCATAAATATGAAAATCATAAATTTACACCCAGGGTAGAAGGAAAAGGTACATAAACAAGGGAGAGAGAAGAAAGAAATGTCTTTCAAGTCTAAATTTTAATTATTGAAAATTAATTCCTTTTTTACTCAACTAGAGTAACATATTTGTATTTATACAAATATGCATATTAATTTTATATTTTTAAGGAAAATAGTAATATTTTTCTTTTACTGACCTCTTAAAAGTGATCACAGTTTAAAACTTTATCATTGGTTCTAAAATATCTTACCAATAAATCCCTAAGAAAGAAAGTAACTGATTAACAGTTGTGGGATCCAATTAAACATGCTTTAAGAAGAAATTATTTTATATTAGAAGAAAATATATATGTATACATATTTGTATATGTATACATGTACATGTATACATGTACATATAAATATGTACATGTATACACACACGCACACATACATTATATATAGTGTATTTTTCATCCCACTTTTATTTCTAGGGATTTATATATTTATACCATTTTATTAATCTCTGCTTATAACTGGAAAACCTCAGGAAACCAACTAAATTGTAAGCATGAATTGATGCAGTATTCAGCAGATAAATCTAAAAACAAAAATCCAGGGTAAGATAGTAACATACTGTGTTTTTAGAACTTGATCTCTCAGGCTTCCAAAGAGCTTTGTAAACTTTAATTAGGCCTCACAACAATCTTGCCAACTAAATACTATAAGACCCATTGAACAGGTGGGCAGACACAGAAGAACTTGCCCAAGATCATAAGGCTTGTTAGTATTCCAAAGCTGCCCTCTGAGTCCTGTTTTCTACTTCATGGACCGTGCTCTTTGTGAGCCTGTCAGATGACTTTTCAGATTCAAACGAGGATCCTTAAGCTAAGTAATCATTGTTCTTCCTAATATAACTTGGAAACCATTCAAGTAAAAAAATAAGTATTTGGGGGGCACGTGGGTAGCTCAGTTGGTTAAGTGTCTGACTCTTGATTTGGGCTCCGGTCATGATCTTGCGAGATCAAGCCCCCCATCAGGCTTCCTCACTTGGCATAGACCTGCTTAAGATTCTCTCTCTTTCCCCCTCTCCCCCAACCAAAGTACTTTAAAATAGAATATTTGCCTTCATTATATATTTCACAAGACTTAGTAGATGATACCTGTTAAACCATATAAAAACTTAAAATAAAAACTGAATGAGTAACCCATGAAGGAACATCTGCATGACTGGTGAACTTGAAAATTCCCTATTTGGCATAACATGATCAGAAATTACATTCCAAGCTTTCGGACATTAGTAATACAGTAACAAAGTGGCAAATTATACTGTTCTCTTTTCCACTAAGACATCATGGGTCTTCATTACTACATTCGAACTAAAATAAGAATGCTCATTCTATTTGTAAAGTGAGAATGTTTCCCTAACTTACCTCACAATGAATTAGATCTAGGATCTCTGGCTACTTTCAAATTTTCTTTTAAATTTCACCTGAGGGCAGCCTGATGATGGGGCCATAATCATTATTAAAAACCACAGGAGAGACTGCTGCCAAGATCATTACCTTTAGACCTCCATGTGTCTAATTACAGGACCCCTTGTTCTAAAAGCCATTCCATGTCTACAGAACATCTGCAGGGCTTCAAAGAGTCTAACATTTTCCCTTACAATAAACTCTCCTTTAATCTCAGAGAATTGGAAGTGGTTGAGCAGAAAGCTATGTTATCTCAAGTCGTCTTCCAGTCATGGTGACCTGAGTAGACATAGTAATTGATAGTGACATAAACCTATGAGGATATATTTTACACACATGCTATACTCATGATGTGACAGGTGATTGCTAAACCCCTTTCATGAGAAAAATACATCTGCCCTTTTCCACCAGAGGGGATGGAAACCATGGCAAGACTTGGTCATACTATGGAAATGGCTAATTATCTGGGATGTGAGTGGAAGAAGGTGCCGAACTCAGGTATGGGAATGCCCTCAGAGCAACATTCCCTCAATAAATGGTACATATCATTCTGGGCTGATTTGAAGGGATCTTTGTCAAGCTTAATGATATACTGTGTTTCTTTTGAGTCATTAAAAATTCTTATGACATTATTCTCTGTTTACACCTCAATTCTCAGGTCATTTTTCTTCTGGCACACACTCTACTTGCCAATTAAAAACAAGCCATCAGTTAGTGAGCTGAGAAAATTGATTCAACTCTCTTTCAATCTCACTGCCCTTTTCTGATTGCAGTTTGGCCAATTTTAGAGAGGTAAGTCATAGAGTCCCATAAATTCTCCAACGATAAAAACAAAAACAATCAGATAAGATCCTTTCCTTAGACAAAGGATCCAACAATGCACAGTATTACATATTGTATACAATAAAATTCTACTTGGAATGAGAAGGTGAAAGTCATTTACTGCAAGAAAAAAACAGAAAAATCTCCAATGACAAGCATGTTGCTCAATTTATTGTAGAAAGGGATTAATCTATATAAGTTTTTAAAGGGATAGAGAATTATTTATGAATGAAACATATTTACTAGTAATCTCTCCCTTAGATACCTGCTCTAGTTTCCAGTTATATTATGTAAACTTCACATAATCTTCCCTTGTCACTGTTCAATATATGACAAGGTCAACATTCAGTACGTCTATTGTTTCCTTTGGTCTAGAGTGTTTTATGATTTTTTTAAAAAACTAAATTATTACGATCATTTAAAGATCTGCAGATATTATGTACAAATCCAGGTTTTCAAGCTGTTTCTGAAAATTTATTCTTTTAATGCCAGGTCTACTTTCTCCCAAAACAACGGGCTGAGATTGCAAAGGACAGACCTTGTAGGCAGGGCACATGATCTCATCTTGCTGCCATCCCTGTTCTCATCATTCAATTCCCACTGATATTTGGGTTTGCCACCCCTCAGGTAGCCCATATCTAGTCAACATGATCTGTTAAACCAAAAGAGCCTGATAATCTATTCCCATTCCTTTTTTTTTTTTAAATAAATTATTTATTTATTTGACAGAGATCACAGGTAGGCAGAGAGGCAGGCAGAAAGAGGAAAGCAGGCTACCTGCTGAGTAGAGACTGATGTGGGGCTTGATCCCAGGACCCTGAGATCATGACCTGAGCCAAAGGCAGAAGCTTAACTCACTGAGCCACCCAGGCACCCTGCATCGGATTCCCATTCTTGATGAAACTCTCTATGGTGACAGATTTATATCATGATCTTCCCAATATTAATCCACCATTCCAGGAAAGCAAAGCTCCAGTGAAAAAACAAGGTACTGAGTGGCTGGGGAATTCCTACAAAACCAAAACAAAAAATTGACCAGTACTAATGTCAACAGAGTGATGGAGAAAAAGGAGATGGAAGGGAAGAAAGGGACGGAAGGATTGAGGAAGAGGAGGATCGGGAGAAAGAACAAGGAGAAAAACAAAAAGAAAACTTTAGAGTGGAAAAAAGAAATGTCAACTTTATTTAAATTTGCTATTTATTTCTTTTTAATTAAGTGGTAGTTCTCATCACATTAGATATAATAAATCAGTGTCAAAATTTTTATTTTTACTTTTGTTTTTTTAAAGATTTCATTTATTTATTTTTGAGAGCGAGAGAAAGAGAGAGATGACAAGTAGGCAGAGCAGCAGGCAGAGGGAGAGGAAGAAGCAGGCTTCTTGCAGAGCAGGGGGTCAGATGCAGAGCTCAATCCCAGGACCCTGGGGTCATGACCTAAGCAGAAGGCAGAACCTTAGTCCACTGATCCACCCAGGCACCCCCAAAATATTTATTTTTAAATAAAAAGTGCATTCAACAAATCATTCAGAATAGTGTGGGAGGGGCATAAACATTAGGTGAAACTGGCTTATCCCACATACATTGACCTAGAGTCAATCTAAACAAATTAGGGCAAATATGCTGATGAAGTTATTCTGCCCTGCCCTGGGGCCAAGAGCCCTGCAGTGTGTCTTGTGATGGAAATTCATTTTTAATTCCAATCCAGGGTCAACCAAGTAACAGGAACCATCACCAAGAATATTCTGGCCCTTTACTTAGGAGAGTCTTCCTCAATGCTTGGTGGACTAAGAAATAGCTTGGCTAACAGGCGACTGTGCTCAGTGTTATTGTTTCCTTCCTCATGAGAGGGGCACCCGAAGGCACTCCTCTATGTATCTTCGGAGACTTATAGGACAGCTATGTCAGGAAGTGAAAATAACACATGTATCACTAGCAGGAGCCAAGTCTTCTCTCCTGTCCCTCAGCAATAAAACCTAACAGCCACTCAGTGATGAGATCAGCTCCAATTAAAGCTCGAAATTTGACGACAAAAGTGTTTCCTTAGTGTAAAGCAGTTGATAAATCATTTTCACCATGAAAAACTTGGTCTGTACACCATGTCCTTTGATGGGCTATTCTTAAGAGTCCTGAGATTCCAGAGGGCCACGCAATGGGCTGGCTTGCATTAGAATTCTGCAGAGCTGGCAGCCTGATTCTGGAAGTCTTACATTTCAGGTAACCTGATGACAGGGAGGGTGGGCCACAGGCATGCCTCTCAGCTCGCCTGTGAAGCCAAGGGAAGAGAGCTTGCAGGACTGATATGCTGGGATCAATGAAGCTCTCCCTGGGGAACTGGCTGTTCCCCTTTCAAATACCACCTCCCTAATCTCTCCACTTGCTCAAGTCAGATTATTCAAAGCTCTGAACAGGACATGAAGCTGGCATGATTAGGAACGGCAAAGGAAAAACGCTCTCTTGAAATCATGAGTAGAGGCAAAAATCATCCCTTTTACGGATGGTTAACAAAGTCAGAATTGAGGCATACTGCTTGGAACTGGAATTGCTTCCTTTAGCCGTGAAGAGAAAACAAAGTTTCTTTATATTTATTACGGGCCTGTGTAGGCTGGACAGTGTGCTGGGCACTAGGTCAGGAGGCCTACCCTCCAAGACCTTTAAATCTGTGAAGGGAAAAATCACAACAGAAAAAAAAAAAAAAAAAAGTATGGCCAACGACCAGGTCTTTATCTCAGACAAAGCACAACAACAACAAAAATCACTAACGTGAAAGTTTTTCACAGTATTCACACACAGATAATACTGTACATCATGGGTTATGACAAAACAGCTCTCAAAGTGATAAAGGTGTGTGAGGCTGATCATCAAGACAGACTGACCTATATTCCCAAGAGGACTGGTCACTAGAGTCTGAGGAAAGGGAACACTCTGCCCCCAGAAGTGATGTTCTCACCACACCTCTCAGTTCTCAAGTAGCTGCCACAGAAAGCTTATATTTTCCTTAGCAATAACTCCAAAAACATTCCAGTCAGTACACATGATTCTCTTCAATAGACACAGAGTAATGTGTTACATGGACATGCCACAGTCCATTGAAACAGTTCCCACTGGTGAGCGTGTGGCTTCCCTCCAGAACTCTGCCACCACAAGTCAATATATCAACTCTTCCATGAGTGAAATCCACCGTTAGCCTTTATTTACCAGGACGACTAAAAACAAGGCATTGCCACAAACAAAGTGGCCGATTAAAAAATGAGACATGTTGAAGTCAACAGTTTCTTAAAATCTGGAGAGGACCTTTCCCTGTGTTAGGTAGGAGGGCCTGTATCTGCTTGGGCAGGCATAGGAAAACAGCAGAGCCGTCCTGTGGGAGTTTGCATATGGGATGACCTGTTATCATTCTACATCATCTAGTTCATATATTTCGATAGTGGATAGTATCACAGTTCCTTGGGGGCATGCGAATAGCACCAAAGCACTAAGGGGGGGAAAAAAAGGTAAAAACTTTTTGCTTTGCATTCTTTCAAATTATTGCTGGTTGTACAACTGAACCCTCACAAAACTGTAATAAACTCATGAAACAAAGGGATCAAAATTCAGATTCGGCAAACATTTCTATTCCTATGAGAAGCTAGTATTACACAGGTCATGCAATCCTCATAATAAGGAATAAGCATTAACATCCTATTTGGACAGGTCCCATAGGCTGTGAGCAAATTTCAGAATCAAAATCCACACCTAAGTTTCTTGCCATTTGTCTTTTTTGTTTCCTCTTTCTTTCTCTTTCTTTCTTTCTTTCTTTCTCTCTCTCTTTCTTTTTTTTTTTTTAAGATTTCATTTATTTATTTGACAGAGATCACAAATAGGCAGAGAGGCAGGCAAGGGTGGGGGGAAGCAGGCTCCCCACTGAGCAGAAAGCCTGATGTGGGGCTTGATTCCAGGACCCTGAGATCATGACCTGAGCCGAAGGCAGAGGCTTTAACCCACTGAGCCACCCAGGTGCCCCATTTTTTTTTTTTTTGAAGATTTCACTTATTTATTTGAAAGGGAGAGCATGAGCAGGAGGAGTGGCAGAGGAAGAGGGAGGAGACTCCTCACTGAGCAGGGAGCCCAGTGTGGGACTCAATCCCAGGACCTCAACACCCAAGCTGAAGGCAGACACCCTACCAACTGAGCCACCCAGGTGTCCCTCTTGCCATTTCTAAAATACCATTCTGTCAACCATCTGATGGCTCCTGATTCTTTGCCATGATCCTAGACTGGCACCTCAGGATGTTAACGGGGAGGCCTTCCTGAGCAGCAGCAATTAGACTCTAGAAAGAAGAAAGGAGTCTGAAGCGAAGTCCTAAGTTCAGTGTGGGTTTGGGTTTGAACGTATGTGTACATGTCTGTGAGATATGGAATATGGAAAAATGTTATCACACTTCATTTTATTTCATCGGAAAAAGTTTAAAATAAATACCTTGCTTTTATGGAACTGGAAATACAATCACATTCGTTGTTTAAAAAAATAGAGAAAGCAAATATGCATATATGCTTTAAATATATTCATTATATTTTGGCAGTAATTCTGAGTAAAACCAGAATGAAAAGAGAAAACACGAGAGGATGATGACAAGTGATAAAATGCTACTAAAAAGGTTTTTATTAAAAAATTACCAGGAGACGATGCAGAAAGTGTGGTTCCTCCTCCTGACAGCTGCTTCTGCTACTTCTAGTTTGTGGGCAGTTTTAAATGATAGTATTTTATTTTGAAAAGTGGCTTTAACATGCACAGATGCCAAAGAAATAGGTGTTGTGTAATATGACATTTAAAAAGCCCTCCATCAGCTCAGTCTCAGCTCTGTACCACACAGGGCCTGGATATCCCTCCATGGTTTCTTCTATTCATTTCCAGGAGAAGCTGTCTAGACAGGACGGCAGAGAGATGTGAGCTGGGAATGGGAGGTCCTGGGTTCCTCTCCCTCCTCGACTGGTCATCAGCCTTGTCACCTTCACTCCTCTAAGCTTCCTCATTTATAAAAGTGGGGCTGACAGCCCTCGTTGTGAGGCTCAGTCAAAATAAACAAGTGAGATGATAATTTTTAAAAATGCGAGGTGAGCTGTGAAATGTGTAAGCCTAATGATTCACAGACCTGTACCCCTGGGGCAAATAATACATTATATGTTAATAAAAATAATTTAAAACAAATGTAAGGTCTATGTCTAAGTGGAAGTGTATACAGTTGGGCTCAGAGAGTTAGATACTGCTGCCTAGCTGTTTTAGGTGATCTCAGTAGCTACACAGATAAGGGTTTGAGGGCCCTAAATTTAGAAGAAATATCCCTCTGACTAAAATAAAAGTGAGGGTGAACAAGAAAGGACTTACTAAAACTCTGGGGATGCCTGGGTGGCTCAGTTGGTTAAGCCACTGCTTTCGGCTTGGGTCGTGATCCCAGGGTCCTGGGATTGAGTCCCACATCGGGCTCCTTGCTCAGCAGGGAGCCTACTTCTCTCTCTGCCTCTGCCTGCTTGTGTTCTCTCTCTCTCTCTCTCTCTCTGACAAATAAATAAATAAAATCTTTTTAAAAATAAATAAATAAATAAATAAATAAATAAATAAATAAATGAAGCTCTGAACACTATCTGATACACTGGCAGGAGAGAAGGGACATCTAATTCGGTCACCCCGTTCTATAAAATCAATAGAGTAGATAGTAGACAGCTGAAGAGAAGCCCAAGAAAGGCAAAGCAGCTTAAGTAAGGCCGTTCTTTAATGGTAGGCAAAGTTTCTAATGAGAACCTAAGTCCTTCTGAAAATGTTCTAGTTTAAGATTTTATTTTTATTTGACATAAAGAGAGAGAGCACAAGGGGGAGTGGCAAGCAGAGGAAGAAGCAGGCTGGGGAGCCTGTTGTGGGGCTGGATCTCAAGAACCTGGGTTATGACTTGAACAGAAGGCTGCTTAACTGACAGAGTCACCCACATGTCCCAAGAACCTCTCTGCTGCTAATTACTTCAACCTCACCGTAAGAAAAGAAAGTAGGTATCACCAGACTCATCGTTATCCTCATCAGAAGTACTGACTGAACTTGAGAAAGATGAAGTGACTCAGCTAAAAACTCACAAAGATGATCATATCTAGAATTAAGGTTTCCTGATTTCCACACAGTGGCTCTTCCCATAAATAGTAGTGACTACCCTGTCATTCAGAATACTGCTCTCACTGTTGTCCCATGTCAGGAAACCTAAGTATACTCAAGAAGACATTTTCTCTCTTTCTTAATCTACCACTTAGGTATAGCTCTCCAGGCTTTTTTCTATGACACAATTTAGTTCTCTGAGGAAAGGGCTTGGATGGTTCAGAATCATGTTCAAACTGGAAGAAACCTTAAGAACGTTAAGATTTCTGTATGAGGAGCTGATGAGACCGATTTCCTGTTCCACCTGCAGCACGCTCCACCACTATGATCCTTAAACCATGTTAGAGGGGAAATGCTCCATCATCTAGTGGCCTCATTGTGCCCATTAGCCCTTCAGGTGTGCGTATTCCTAACGCAGTGGAGCTTGGCCCAGGTGTGCAAACAAGAAAGTGTTGGCCTGGAAGATCAGGGACCGTGAACACCCAGTGGGTCATCCCTATGCTAAAGCGCACCATGAGCCATTTATAAAATGGCGCTTCTAGCAGATCTTCAGCACGCTACTTCTGAGACTGATCAACCAATATTTACTTAAGGTCTAGGGACTCTACGTTTACTCACCTTTAGTGTCTGTCTCCAGGATTATTACAAAAGACCCTCAAGACTGGGACATAATTGGTAAATAACACATGGGAGGAAGATCAGATTTTAAGCTTTTACTTAGACTTTATATTTGAAGTATGAACCATGACAGAACCGCTTCTCAAACCATGAAAGAAAAGCCCCCAAATAAAAATTTTGATCCCTTTTGAACATCCTGATGTGGAAGGGTAGAAAAAGAACACAATCTAGTGCGGGAAGGGAGAATCCGAAATAGGTCCAACAGCACAGAATCCTCTGTCCCTTCAGGGATGTCACTTCAACTCCACATTCTGAGCTTTCCTCTCTAGGAAAATGGGAATTATAAAACTTGTCCTACCTAGCTCACTTGTCCTACCTAGCGAAGACAGAATGAGGGCACACGTGTGAAACTATGTTGGGATGTAGTGCGTAAATGCAGATTGTTTTATAAACGATGTAGAGCTGGATTAAAGCTACAGTGAACTAGACTCTGTAACATAAAAAGTAAAACACTTTCCAGAGAAATCTATTTGCCAACGGGGGTGGGAAGATCTGCTAAAATAATTCTAAAGCTATTTATCAGTAAGATGATAGTATCTGGAAGCACTTCTATAATCCATGCAAATAGTAAGTTGTTTGAAAAACATGTGTACTATTTTGCCACTTTGGTGTTGGGCATCCTTTGTTCAAGTAGTTAAAACCAGTCTTGTAAGTCTCCTCCCTCATATGTGAACTTTATTTATAATACATTAGAAAACAAACTTTGAAATAGAATAAACATTCTTGTACCTTTTTAATTTTTGAAAATATTGCCATGTACTCTTGGAAAAGTTATATATGCAAAGTTCATTTTTTTCCCCATTTTTAACCAGAATCTCTTTGGACTAATTGAAATTTTAGAGCTTTCTTTGAGGAAAAAAATTCTAAAGGTAGTAAATATATAAGTATTAATAAGTTACAATTTGTGCTATAAAACCTACAAGTATAAATGAATGTAGCCATTCTATAATAAATGACATTTTAATTTCCTATCACTCCATGTTTGCAATTTAATTTTTTTAACCATACATTAATATGACATTTACTTCTTCAATGTAATGAGATAGTAACTATGCTACATTCTTAGAAATGCAAGCCTGTATCCTATGCCCATGATACTTTTTGTTAGAATAATGCTTTATAGTTTTCCAAAAACTTTCAGGTAGAGGACTCCCCCCCACCCCAACTGCACAAAGCAGGGGAGAACAGATCTGCTGAAATTGCCAGAACACAGGGCTTTGGTTCCAAGATTGGGGTTTTTCCCATTCAATGGCACTTTTTCTCTCTCAGGTTCTGTGTTAAATATTTAAAAATAAAATGTCCATGGAGGACAATGGAAAACATTCCACCATTCAAAATGGATCTGTAAGCTTTGACAGAGGAGAAGCCGCTGGGAGGGGCAGTGAAGACCCCCCCCCCCGCCCCTCGGATTCAGGGGTCAAGTTGAAGGGCACACAGGGACCCGGGGCTCTTACCGTCCAGGTGGCCGACTTGGCGGTGCTGGACTGCTGGAAGGACACGTCGAAGCTGTGCGGACCCGGGTAGTCGGTGTTGGAGGGGATGGCGGGGGATGGAGAGAGGGCGTCGAAGGTGGAGCTGGGCTGCGCGTAGGGCGACGGCGCCGTGACGCTGTTCTGCGCGTGGTCTGTGTTGTAGGGGCTGGTGGACGAGGAGCCGTTCTGGATCTGCTGGTCCATGCTGTTCAGGAGCCCCAGGTTCGTGTACTGTGGCTGCAGGACACCCAGAAACCCCAGTGTTAGCTATTTGGCGGCAGATCATTGCTCTGAGAAGGCATCATTTGCTGCCTGCATTCTACAAAAATTGAAATTCACATTCAGAAATGAAACTTCACATTCCGGGTAAAAAGACTAATTTGTGATACACAGAAACAGCAAGGGAAGTCTAAGGCCTGCGTGTGTTTTGTAATGACCCACAGAGATCACAAAGCTTCACGTGCAGCTTTTGGAGACTGTGGTCTCCTGAAGAGAAACTGATAATAGAATATACGCAATGATTTTGTGGTAGTACTGTCTAGTGACAGACAGTGACTGTGTGTGTAGTGAGGAGAGCATAGGGTATAGACTTGAAATCACATTATACACCTGAAACTAATGTAACATTGTGTGTCAACTATATTTAAAAAAAAAAAAAGTAGAATATGTGCTCATTAACAAACTGGACAAAAATGTCTAGAGCTCAGTAGTTATAGAGAAGTTCTTTAAAATAAATAAAAACCACCTACTATTTCTTTTTTATCCCCTCCCGCCATAGTATTCAGAATAAGAAAGAACACTGGGTAGAAATGTTTTAAAGAGGACTTAAGCATAGAGTTGTTGTATATGGGGCAAAATCAGAGGTCCTCCAAACTTCCCTGTAATCTTATTGTCTAAATTCTGTCCCAGGGTACCAGGAATGCCACCCCCCACTGCCCTCTGCCCCAGGCCCCAAGGACTTAGTTCAGCAAGACTGGAGAAGCATGGGTAGTAAGGTTAGGGAGAGCCACCTAGATATTTTTAAAGAAAACATGCTAGTATATCATCCAAGCATAACCTAATTTTTTATCTGTACTTTCGTTTTCTTTGTAGCCATTTCTTCTTTGCCAGAGTAGAACATGTGTAAGAGGAACATCATCTAGTTATGATTAACATTCTATATTTGATATAATTTAGAAGTACATTAGTTCATATAGCTCCTCTCCCAGATACTTGTAGGTCTTCTGGGCCAACAGGCACGGAATAGGAGGCACTTGATAGGATGTACATGGAAAGAAGGAATTGACTTGTCATTTAATCTGGGAAAAAAATGCATTACTATCATAGAGTGGGAGAGATCTTCTCAAGCATCAGCTAGTAAGCACAGAGTGGGAATTCTGAAACCAAATCTTCTGACTCTGAGTCCAGGCCCTGCCCAGCACCATCACACCTGTCAGTCTGATGAGACAATTCAAAGTCCTTCCTAAACTAGAGTCAAAACGGGCACATTTCAGAAGGGGCAAGCACCGGATGGTATAGTTTTTTGTGTGTGAAAACTTCTGACACATATTGATCTCGTTCTTTCTTCAAGTTAGTGAAGGGGAAAACAAAGCAAAAACAGGAGAGAAAAGTAGTCTCTTTGGTACATGTTTTATAAAGGAAAGGAGGACTCTGGCTCTTCCGTTGAAGGATAACTGAGAGTCCTTGACCAAGTAAAACTGCGGGGAAGAACAGACTCACAAAGAAAGAGAAGCTGGACGAAAATTGTCATTAAACTGGATTATTTAACTAAAATTTAGGTTTTTCACATGGGGGGGGGGAGTACGAACTCGGCCATTCCATTCAGTCCAGAGAGCATCTGTCTAAATGCTAAAGGCCGCATGTCCATTCCAGTACATTTATACATTCGCATTCCACGGCCGGATGCCACGTCCCCATTTGCTCTTTAAATCACTATTAATCTCTTTACACTTCTCCCCATGCTGACAAGAGCAGCTGTTTGTCTTGCCTTCTCTCCCCTCTGACTTCTCCAGCTCCCATTCCTTCCTGTCCTCCAGCTTCAGCTTCCCCTCCTGACAGGTGAGGCAAAACTGCAGGTGAGTCAGTGGAGAGAATAAAACCTGAGGCGCTGGTGAGTGTCCACACCCCTGCCCCCCGCCCCTGAATTCAGCTCCTCAGGAGGTACACAGGCCTGCAGCAGCAGCCTAGGAATGGGATTGAAAAGATATTATTTGTGTTCAAGTTAAGGGTCAGCATGCAAAGCACTCCTGAAGGTCCTGTAGGAATCAGATAATGCTCCTGGAGGCACGTGCTTCCCTACAGCGGTACAATTAGGGAAGCAGCCGGCCCTGACAAAAAGGACAAAGGAACCGGCTGAGCACTTTCTCACAGGCAGTAAAATGCCTGTGGAGTCACCCCTTTCCTGCTCCTTCCAGCTACAGAGAATGGAACTTGGGCTAATTGTGGGCTTGGATGAGAACAAAGAAACTTCGTCCTTTGATTTTTTTTTTTCAATATATGTAAAGAGAAACGTTTTGGGACCAGCGTTAAAAGCCAGTGAGCAAACACTCAGTGCTTCTCGAAGGACTTAAGAGACATGGAGAATGCATTTACCCCAGAGGCACAAAGGAGACCCCTGGAATAGCAGGAGGACTGAAGGTATTGGGTGGTACTAAAGAAACAAGAGACTGTATTCCCAGGCATGAAGAGCACTGTAGGTGCTGATGGCTAAGCTTTTAAAGGGCAGCATTTTTAATTCTATACAATTCAGGGGAAATATTTTACTTAATAACAGAATGTGGTTCCAATGCTAATGCGTCAACTTATGTATCATAGAGCTGGAATTTTCAGATGTAGACAAAGAGCGGCTTACTATCCAAGATAAAAATGGGAAAACACATTTCAATTCAAACTTTCCTAATTTTACTTTAAGGAGCCATAAGTAAGTCAAGTAGTGTACTCAATTATCTTCTAAAAAATTAAAACCCTAAAACCAACACTATTACTCTTTAATTTACCTAGAACAAACAACAACAACCCACCAAAGTTAAGAATTGCATGATTGGAAATCTACTTGGATACTTTGCAGAGCTTTGTTAAAAATCAGTGTCATAAACCTGCCAAAGGAAGCAGTACTTTTGAAGTTAATTTAAAAAGCATTCATTGAACAACAACAATTTCTTATTTGACGGGAGAAGTGACATGTTGAACAGAGGAGGATTGGAGGCTGAAGGCAGATCAGCGGAGCCAAAAGGAACATGAGCAGTGCAGACAGGACCAGCAAAATCATTTGTGTGACCCTTTGCAAAATGAAAACGCAGGGCCTCTCCGTCCTAGTTTATGGTTCAAACAGGTGATAGCAGAGCATGAAACAAATACAGGACCCCTTGTTACTGTTCTCTTTTGTATTTATGGATGAAGCTAGCTCTGAACCATGTCAATGAGGATAATATTCATCCCACATGTTCCACCATCCCCATGTTCCACCAAAGTGAACATAGTGGGGGAAAGGGAGCAATGTCTGTGCCTCTTCTTTATTATAATCCCATAAGCACAGAGGGGAGACTTCTGTTTTGCTGGGATGCTGATGTAATGCCTATTTACAAAGACCAGTAGAAGAGCCTCAGAAGTTAAAACCTGACACTTCAATGTCAGTCCAAAAAACTGCCCTCAGAAGAATTCTCTGGCATTGCCTATGTCCCATATATTTTTTATGTAAGAAAAACTATTAGAATTTGAAAGAAAACAAAACAAAAATAAAAGTAGATTGTCCCTTTCTAACCACAAGGTACCTTGATCTTGAAAAAAAAACTTAGCATACCCTACAGATACTCAATGAGTGAATGAATGAATGAATGAATGAATGAATGAATGAAAAATGTTATAGATCTACCCCATCCTGTCTGAAAGAAGAGACAGTCATCTTTCCACAAAACCTGAATGGCAAAATGAATACAATTTACCTGATAGAGTAAAACAACTGATTTCTTCTGAATTCAAACAGGTGCTTCATTTCCTATCAAATAGGTTTGAAATAGAAGATTCACCACTTGGACCCTAGGTTTTTTACCAACTTCTGTAACTGGAATATATCCAGGTTCATCATAGACTAGCTGATCTGACCACAGAAAGGATGAAACACACAAA
Source organism: Mustela nivalis (assembly GCF_964662115.1). Taxonomy (NCBI): domain Eukaryota; kingdom Metazoa; phylum Chordata; class Mammalia; order Carnivora; family Mustelidae; genus Mustela; species Mustela nivalis. The sequence goes on along the minus strand of NC_139020.1, from coordinate 109,123,433 downwards.
TTGCTCCCTGAGACTTTTACTCCAGGTACTCACAGAACATTCTGGGTCGTTCTGAAACGTGGAGCTGTTATGAGAAGTGTAGGGACACCCAGGGGCTGAGTCTCAAACTGCTTGCTTTCACCATTAGGAAAGAGTAAGTGTAGGTAAGAACTAGTCCCAAATATAGAGAAGAGCATTTTCCTGTTTTTCTCCTCTCTTAAGCCCTTTGCTTAAGGGCTTTGCTATTCTCATAGCCACCTACAGGCTCTCATTTATTTCTTCAGTTTGGATGCGTAGAATTAAAATATGGAAGACTGCATTTTTTTCTTGAGTGGTCACTGCTGTTGGAGTGTCCTCTAAATGCAACCCTTTTAGCTACATCTATTTCTCCTTCCTGGATTACACTGATAAGTGATCTTAAAATCTGCATATAACGTGAACCTAAATTTTCTTCTCCTCTGCTCAGAAATAATGTGTCAGTATATATCACTGTAAACAAAACTCAGTATTGAATACCTGGGTTCACCTTTCACGTTGACAGCGCAATGACTTTCTTATAAAAGAATTTAACCTCAGAAAGGATCCCCATCAAGGCATTTGACCAGTACAACGGAAAGAAGGACTTAGACATCATTTGTGTTTCTGTAAATCTTTGTCCTCCAATTTATCTGTATAAAAGATATTGTGTAAGTTCTACTTACCAGAGATTACTATTTGTAATAGCTAATTGATGAAAACATGGCAACGAAGGCCAACAGTCTATGGCAAGAGATTAATAAAAAAATGAGAGCCAAATCAGGGGAAGGAGAGGTTCTTGCTGGCTGCAAGATACAGAATCGAAACTTATTTGCTTCCATTTCAATGTCCTCTTGTCACAGGAAACAATCACTTACCTAAATTTTATTTGGAAGAAACTATATTTATAATCTCTCTGAGATTAATCTCTCTGATTCACTCTGAGACAAAACTGGAAATTAAATATTCTTCGCCACTTACATTCCTGAATGGTTCCTCACATGGCAAAAGAACTCTGAACTTAGACTGGATGATGTGGGGTCTGAGCCCCAGGACTGTCACTAATGTACTGAAAACCCTTGTATAAGGTACATGTACTGCCTGGACCTTTGTTTTCTATAAGGAGATTGATTCTGATGATCAAATATTAAAAGTTCATCCAATCTAACATTCTGGTAGATGACCACACTCATCCAAAAAGCTATTTAAAGTGCCATGAGGTTACTTAAAAAAAAGAGAGAGAGAGAAAGAGAGAGAGACAAGAGAGATAATCTGCTAATCTGTTTTTTACGTATACAGATTAGCCAGACCAAACCTAGAAATCGAAAATGATTCAGGCAGCATGGACATGCTTTCCTCAGCTGGGAGAACCTCTCACCTCAGGCTTCTTGAAGGAGCTTTCAAGAACATTCTAAAGCCCCTCCTGGGAAAAGAAAATAATTTTCCTCATGACCCTGGACTGACAAAGCATTCATTCGAATATGCTCTAGCAGACAGTACTGCATTTTCATCCCCCAAATATCGGCAGAAGAGTGACTTTTCAACAAGCACTGCCTTAGGGAAAAATACTTGTCATGTTTTAGTTTTCTATCACCTGCCTCACCTGAAGGAATGATGGCTTGTTTTATGCTAGAACTGCACACAACTGAGGTAAAGTGCTCCATTTGTGAGCCAAGAAGATATTTGTGTTATAAAGTCAAGTTTAAGTACCATCTTTCAACCTTAAGAATTTATTCAGCATCACATTTTTCTCCAGACCAGATTTTGTTCATTGTAAAGTATTTCCCTTCTTTTATCTTCCAAATGATCCCCCAAAGTGGACATTTCGAGGTAAAATACACTCCTACCTTAATAACCATAAATAACATGTAAGAATAAAGCACCTAAGCACACAGGACTTCTGACAGCCGGCAGAGAGTTTACTAGAAGGTTTTATGTTCTGACACAAAGTGCTGAGATTCCTCAGAGGTCTGAGAACCCGTAACTCGGGAAAGAGCTCCTGAGAAGCCCCAACTAATGCCAGACAACCGCAGGTGAGACAAACAAATACAAAAAGGGCTGATCAGGTGGGCAACAATGTCCACAAATACTAGACCAGAGCATTTGAAAATTGAAGAAAGGAAATGGGTTGAAAACTAAAATAGACTTATTTTACACTGTGTAGAGCTCAGCTAGGGAAAACTAAACTTTACGTTCTGATGACAGTCAGTACTCCCTTTTAGTAATGACATACGAACAAAATCATAATCATGAGCATCTACTTTCTGCGAGAAGCTTTGGTCACCATCACAGTGCTTCCAAGGAAGTGCATGGGCTGAGCAGAAAGCAGAAAGGTGTAATTTTAAAATTCAATAATTCTAGATACAAATATGAAGGGAAAATATGCCGTTTCAATTTTTTCAAAGTTAGAACAAAAATACGTTTGAGGACATTTTTTCAAATATTTTATTTATTTATTTGACAGACAGAGATCACAAGCAGGCAGAGAGGCAGGCAGAGAGAGAGGGGGAAGCAGGCTCCCTGCTGAGCAGAGAGCCTGATGCGGGGCTTGATTCCAGGACCCTGAGACCATGACCTGAGCCAAAGGCAGAGGTTTTAACCCACTAAGCCACCCAGGTGCCTCTGAGGACATTTTCAATTTGTTAACAACCACTCTTTCAATAGCTTTATTTAGCAGAAATAGTAATGTGAAAAGAAGATAGTACACAGTAATGAAAATTTTCAGTGAAGATTAACCCACCCTTATGGAGAATATACCATGGTGACTTTAGAGGTTCATCAATCAATGTCTCATTGGTTTTTAAAGTGAGATTAAAATACTTAACAATAATATATATATATATATATATATATATATATGTGTGTGTGTGTGTGTGTGTGTATACACACATATGTATATGTGTGTGTGTGTATATATATATATATATGTCAGACCATATTTTACACACACACATGTCTTATATTATATATATGATATAATATATCTATCTAGATCATGTCAGAAATTAGGACTTAAATCGATGAGGCAACTGAATGCAATGAACCCTGAATCACAGGAAACAGCTTTGTTTACCATGACCTGAAACTGAAGACACAGCAATTACAATAGTGACCATCAAGATAAAAAAAAAAAAGAAGAAAATCAGAAACATATGAAACATCCATATCTCATCCTATCTCTATAAAACATCATTAGGTATTATTACTACTACTACTACCACTATTTCTGCTACGACGAATAATCTTTTTGAGTCCTTCACTGTGTCTTTCCTAGTCTTCAGGTTCCACTTATTCATTTAATCCTCATGAGCTAGGTGGCATTATTATCCCATGTTTTATACATATTTTATAGATGAGGAAACTGAAGCTCTTCAAGATTAAGGAACTTGCCCAAGGTAGTAAGTGACAGAGCCCAAATGAAAAACCAGTCAATCTGGCTCAAGAACCTGCGTTCTTACAGTATCTTCCATTCTGACTGCATGCAAATTTGAGTCACTCAAATTTCTGCCTTCAATTTTCAGCTAAAAATGACATATATCTTAAAAAAAAAATACAAAACTCAACAACCAGTTTTCCATATTAAAGACAGGTTATAAAACTAACCATTCTTAGAATAACTGTAATTGCAAAGATGAGAGACCCGGCTTCTTGGAACTGCCACCAGAAACTCAGTGCAGATGAGATCATGTCCCTCTGAAGCTTGAAGCCCTTGAGCAGGTCCCTACTTTCTTAGAATAAAAATACCAAATCTTTAAAGTGGTCAGTGCCACACTATTTGAAACTCTCTTTTTTACTCACTAAAGAACCAGTAAATAGGCAGTCTTCCAGTTTTTCGAAGGCAGGCTCCTTCGGTGCACAGCATTCACAAAGGCAGCCTGAATCCTAGCTCCCCTTGTAAAGGTTAGCTCAATGTCATCCTCCAGGAGGAGTCCTCTGCCCAGGTGGGTGGGTGTTCTCCTTTGTTTCACACAGTGATACTGCTCAAAGTTTCCCTTGGCATCACATGATTATAACTGACATGAATTATCTGTACAAATATATATTTTTAAATATTGGTCTTTTCTGCATGACCATAGACCTATGAGAGATTCTTTCTGGTTTAATTAGTACTGAGTCTCATGTCTGGAACAGAGTCTAAGGCAAAGTAGCTGCTTGGGAAATATTTATTGAAAGAATAAGTGCAAATCATTTCAAAATATGGGGCACCTGGGTGGCTCAGTGGGTTAAAGCCTCTGCCTTCTGTTCAGGTCATGATCTCAGGGTCCTGGGATTGAGCCCAGCATCGGGCTCTCTGCTCAGCAGGGAGCCTGCTTCCCCACACCCCCTGCCTCTCTGCCTACTTGTGATTTCTGTCTGTCAAATAAATAAATAAAATCCTTAAAAAATCACTTCAAAATGAAAATCATTTTCAGAAGATATCTATTTTTATTCTAACACAACTAAGTGTTGATTCTCAAGCTGAAGGAAGTCTGCCTTCAAGTCCAATTGATGTCTATCCATACTATTGCCAAATGAAAGTTAGGGTGCATCCCCAAATAATCTCTCTGACCTTTACTCTGTGCTTTGCTTTGTTTTGGTAGGTGAGAACTGTGCTTTTAGCTTCAGCTTTTATGGGAACTAGTAGCAGAATAGCCAGTCTTGTCACTCACAAGGCAATGAGTAATACTTGGTAGCTCACACCTAGCTAGGAAGTTTATTAATGAGCTTCTACTTCCTTAAAACAAACACATACACGTTTTTGTGCCAAGGCAGTATTTTTTACCTAATGGCCTAGAGTTTGTTTCTAATGCATCTAGGTTAGTAGTAAGAATCCAAATCTTTGTGGTCATATAATTATTCACTTCCTAGGGATGGTATTTGTGGCCAAATGCAGATTTTTTTTTTTTTTTTTTTTTTTTTAAAGAAACTACTCAGAAACAAGTGTAGAGGGAGACGTTAGTTTCTGGTGGATAGGCCACAAAATTTGTCCCTCCCTCTCTAATTTCCATGATTTTCTACCCAGTTAGTTAGAAGTCAGTTTAGAATAATGTCTTAATTAAGAGCTTACAATGTATGTTTTGAAGAACTCAGATTGCACTTTATCAGACTTACAAACCATTTCTTGCAAATGGTCTAAATTCATGACTTCATTTCACAGACTTTATAATACACACACAGAGGTTGAAACACCAGCCTTGATTTGCAAATAGAAAAGTAAAGCATGAAACAAGGAGCATACTACTTTTACTATTCTATATGTATTCAAATGAGAAACACTGTTTCACGCATTCTAATTTGCTTTTGCTTGTCAAGTTCTTTGCTGATTGCTACATTTTCCATTGTATCTGAGATTAAAGTTTTCAGTGATTTACTATGCTTTGTAATTAGACATGGTGACTTATGTAACATTGGAGTGTTCCTTTAAGCTGTCACTTTTCACTGCAAAACCAAACTGAAGTTTCCAGCTATGCAGAAGACATGTCTTACTTTGAAAATTTCAGACAGCCATCTATTCATTTCACTCTATTTATCCCATTATGAAAGTAACAATCAATCAGTTTAATAATTACAACAGCTCCTTGGTGTCTGACTTGAACACGAAAAAACAAACAAAAAACTAGGACACCATGTTTAAGACCAAAATGACTTAAAGATTTCTCAGACATCCTTTAATAATAGTAACACCATAGAAAATGAAATAGGTAAGTGTTTGCAAATCTTCAGACTTATTCACCCAGAGCAAACCACCCAAGTCTCTGGTGATGATCAAGAGACATGCAGAGGACAAAATGAATCAGTGTGGAAGCAAATAGATGCTTTTAAGAAGTGACTGCAAAGCCAGATAAAAAGTCTAATCTGGGTGGGTTTTTTTGTTTTGTTTTTAATCAAACACATTCTCTGTCCTCCTTGGTAATCAATTAAATGAAAGCAGCACACACTTTACACTGTTTACCTCTGTTAGAGTACCAGTCAGCTCTTACTCAGGAAACTTCCCTGTCCTTTAAAAACTTTCTTGCCACTTGAAGTATAATGGAAATAAATATCAAGGCTCATTAAAAGAAAAAAAAAAAAAAAAGGAGAGAGAGACTGAGAAAGACTTATAAGATGTCAAGGAAAACCATGCTATTCTCCACATACAGGCAGAGACAAGGCTTGTACAATATACACAATCACTTTGCTTTTTGCACAGGTCAGATACAAAGAGTCATTTCTGTAAAAGTACATACAATATGCCATGCTTTTATCTGAAGATGCCCCTTCATGGAACAGCAACAGACACATGACTTCATCACCTCCAGGGACACCATTTGGTAGTCCTGGAGAGGATGCAGAGATAAATACCACACACCCCCCACCCACCAAGGGTCTTCAGCCTAGAACTAGGGAAAAGGGATCTAATCCACTGAGAGAAAAATGAGGGATAAAGCAAGAAGTGCAAAAGAGTTCAGAAGAAGGAGGGGTTATTCTGAAGGTGTGTGTGTGTGTTGGTGGGGAGAACGGAGACATTTTTAAAGAGTGAAGTAGCCTCCCATAGGGCCTTAAAAACTGGAAACAATTTGACCTGAAGATAAATATCTGGAGGGTTGGCATTGAAGGATAGAAAGAAGCCAGGAAAAGTCCCTTCTCGGGAAACTTACTGTTGTGATTTTCAGCCTTTCAAGCACTTTGGGACTGGCTATTAAAATCATTTCCCACCCTAAGGCTTATTATGGGCTTTGGACTTCACCCAGTGTCACCATTTCTCTCTGTGTCTGTTTGTGGAGTCCTCAAGCTTCGTCTGGTGACAGTCTCAAACAGTCTATTTAAAAGTACTCAAGCCATTCCCAAAACATCTGATGTTGCCCGTTGAGAGGGTAATGGTTTTCCTTTTAATTCTGATTCCATCAATGGAGTGACACTAATCCAGACTGATTTGAGTAAACAGGGCATATTCTCCATTGTCTCTGTGATCTGAGAAAGAATAAACTTGAGAAAGCTCACTGCCTAGATTGGAAACGGCCCCTTTGGGTGTTTTTGCGCAGGCTTGAAAGGAAAAAGAAAACGCCTGTACAGAGTTCTTTCCAAGGCAAGCTGAGTTTGGGGGTGGTAATTCTCATCAGGGTATTATACTAAACTGCACCTATTAGTGGCTTTAGCACCAATAAGAAAGTAGAACTATTTCTTTTGTAGTGTTTCCAGAAGAGCTGACGAGAGTGTTTCATAAATTTCCGCCTCTGGCAACACACCACAGCTTGACTCAAAATTCCCTCTTTCAGCTTTTATAGGAAATCCTTTTTTTTTTTTTTTAAACCATTGAAGAAACACAGACAAGATGCAACTCAGATCACAGGTTCTCTTTTTGTTTTTGTTTCTTGTTTTTTTTTTTTTTAATATATTTTATTTATTTATTTGACCAAGAGCTAAAGCAGGCAGAGAGAGGAGAAAGCAGGCTCCTTGCTAAGCAGAGCGCCCAATGCGGAGCTCGATCCCAGGACCCTGAAATCATGACCTGAGCAGGAGGCAGAGGCTTTAACCCACTGAGCCACCCAGGTGCCCCCGGATCACAGGTTTGCATGAGATATCAATTTACACTCTTCCTGCATCCACTAACATTCCAAAAATGTTTTATTGTTGCCAGATATTCCCTCACCTAGAACCAACGTATGCTTTACCTTAGCACCAGTTACTGAATTAAACTGACAGGTAAATACTGCCTGGTGAAGCCCTCTTGCCTTCTACACGACAGCCTGATTTGACTTTGTCTTTGGAAAACAAACTTAGGCAGGAAGTATCGACTTAGTCATTATCAAATAAGAAATAAATTTAGAAATGAGAACTTCCCAAGAATTATTTTTCAGAAATAGGATAGGTGTGCTATATTATCAGACCAAGTCAGAAGATCGAATATGGGAAAATACAAAGTACTGTTTCCAAAAAGACTTTACAGGCATTTCATTTAACTACTTAGTTTTGCAAAGGAGGTTGCAAGCAATGTGGTAGTTTCTGGAACGTCACTGTTTTCCCGAATGTCTGCACAACGTCGAAAGCAGGACAATCCCTTTTCAATGTTGGAAATTTTCAAAATCCACTTGATGTTAGTGGAGGGTTAGGTTTGTAAGGAGGAGACAGGAATGAGATACAAGCTTGGACTTCCCCCTATTTAACAGAAAGGCCAATTCTTCCTGCCTGCCTCTTGACATTTAAATCAAGTCACTGAATTACCTCCCCCAAGGACCTACCCTTCCTTACCTACCCCTCTATTATCTCCTTAATTGCTCACATTTTCTTCCTGGGTGAGACGGAAGTAATGGAGGAGGGTATGGAAGGGAAGGATATTAATATGGGGGGAAGACAGGTCTTCCCTCCATATCTCCATTCAAGTCTTAAATGCAGATGTGTATCCTTGTACAAAATAAATTGAAAAATTTATGGCAAAGATTTTTTTCACTTGAGATATCAAAATCTTGATTTCTTGATTGTTGTTTTTTGCTTAATGCAGGGGGGGGGGACAGGTGTTTGCTGCTTAAATGGGACATTCATATTTGGTTCTGGTCCATTATTTCTCAATTGGAATTCTTATCTTCAACAAATATCATACTTGGTATATTCTCTCACATTTAGCTCCAGGATTACTCTTGGCATTTAGAGCAGTGACCAGAGAAACAGTTTTCTCATCCTGGTTTTAGGATGACTATTTAATAAAGCTGATCATAATTAGATTTAAAAAATCAGTCTGGATTTTTGTTCTTTGCTTCGATAACATAAACATGTGATTACTGAGTCTATATAAGGGTGAGATACCTTATCTGTCTCTGTAGAGGTCTAAGGAAAGGGAACAGGGAAACCTCAATGTCACCCAGCCCCATCATTTGGGCTAATTTTGCTCCTTCCTTGCAGGATGACACTTGTCATGCCTATGGCATATAGACAGAGTTTTGAATCTCAAATTCTGAACATTGTCCATGCTCTCAAAATATGCATAGGTTCAAGTTCTTAGTAAGATAGACGTCCCCACCATATTTTGTTGCTGTTTCTGTAACAGCTTCCCATTTTAACGTACATACTAAATACAGATGTGTTTAAATCAACATTCCATTTCCAAGTAAATATTTCATGCTCTTTCATCTGCTCCTGTGCAATTTTCCCCTGTATCTTTAGTAATTTTCTTGTCTATGCAGAATGACCTTTCTTCCCCACCTTGGCTAAAATCTGGTCCTCAGATGACGTGACATGTTACCTTCGTTATGCACAGTTTGAACCCATTTCACTGTCTTTGAGTGTCTTTAGATTCTCCCACCACATTCTGTTTCCTCCTGCAGTTATTTGTAACACCTTCCGTGTGCCCTAGAGTTGTGAATTCTCAGACGTGAGTTCTGTTATGAATTCTCAGTTGTGAATTCTGCAGACCAGTGGCTGCAACTTATTCACGTCTGCTTTCCTTACAGTGCCTAGCCCTTGACTACTTAATGAGCTCTCTCTAAATGTTGGGTTGTAAGGAAATGCTTCTTTCCTGGGGGAAATAATCTAAATGGCTTGGGGGTGGGATATCAAAACTACTGTATCTATTTACAACCAAATTTATACTACTTTTCCATTTTGGAGTGGGGGTTGGGAAAAACAATGAAATAAGGATGTCTTTATTTGTGGGGTAACCATATACTTTATCTTCTAAGTGGAACCCTTTTGAAAGTGAAAGTGGTTCTATTCATGATTACATTCAAATAGCAGGCATAAATTAGGAAAAAGCCAAAACCAATGGTTTCCAATTTATCCATGGAGACCATAGCTATTAAAGAAAACAACACACAAAGAATACATAAGTTATATAAGACTTTAGACACAATCTGCTGCTACCCTTCCAAAGGTTCCAGAGAAGCAGTGGATATTCCTGCAAAACAGATAGCCAATATGCAACATGGAGGAATGCATTTTTATACTGCTAGGTGGGCTGGAGCAAAGCCATTTATCCTTCCCAAATGTGCCCCAGCACAGCTCCCTTTATACCACCACTCTGTTCAAAACCCTCCTATGGTTTATCACTGCCACAATATTAAATGTCACATGGCCCTCCATGGGCCACTCTGACACCTCAAACTTTATTTCCTAATTTTTTCATGCTTTTGATTCCATCCGGACTCTTTGACATTGCTGAGTACATCAGCATTCACCCCGACTCTGGGGCTCTCCTGATGCCTGTTTCTTCACCCAAAATCCTCCTTCCCACTCATATTTTAAGGACTTAAGAAGTTCTTCTACCTGACCTTCCAAGTGCAGCTACCTCCTACTCATACAGACAGACTTTCTTGATCCTCCTGTTCTGAGGTACTCTTTCTCTTTGATCCTTTATATTGTCTTGCTCACACTTCTCATGTGACAATGAGGATCTTCCCTGACTATAACTGCATGTGTCCATTTCCTCTATGAACTGTAAACTTCTTGGTGTAACAACTGTTTCTTACTCACTTCATATCCTACGCACCATCTTTTATATAACGGATGCTCAGTAAACACTGATTTGAAAAGAGTAAGTCATTCCTCTAACCTAAGTTTCTCCCCCATTTGATACTAGTATTCATGACTATTGACAACTTTCAACTTAATGAAAAGGCACCAGTGAAAATTATAAAATGTTGAGAGAGGTAGCACATTAATAAACTCCATTTTACTATTTTCTTTTTTTTTTTTTCATTTTACTATTTTCTTATGCCTCCCAATTGTGTTCTTAAGGGATTAAGAATTAAATTCATAGCTTCACTCTTGGATCTACTGTTCTACCTGACACTTCAATCCGTTTTCTTCCAGAACCCAAACCCATTGCTCTACTGTATGTTCTGCATTGGTAACTCAGTCCAGCAAATTGGCACTGAAAAATAATGTTCCATCAGTCATCTTTTTTTTTTCTCATCATACATTCAAAAGAAAATTCTGAGTTCATTGGCCTTGAAAAACTTTCATCTTCAAAATAAGACTTTTATGGAAATAAGTTATTTTTCACAGGGGTATCTTTTGGTATCTGTGTTCACTCTTCCTTATTTATTGGCATAAACTAATTAAAAGAATAAATTAGGTTAATCAATGGGGGGAGTTTACTTTCAAAATACTGCTATGAAGGGAGGACTTTTACTTATACTCCTCTATCCCACAGGCTCGGGTCTCACCCAAAGTAATCATATGCACCTCAGAGAAAGTTCAGGAACATCTGTGGTGTCATATTTCTCATCTGTTTGTCCCATATCCTTCCTATAAATCTAAAATCTCCTAACCTCAGACTTATACTCCCTTAATACAAAGAATAAAGAATCCAAATTCCATATACACTCCTTGTCTAAGAAAATTTTAGTAACTTTGCACTCAGAAGAAGCATGTGGAATGATGAAAAAACAACCAATATTTTTTGGTTGCCATAGCTGACTAGACATTCATTCATATTTCTTAGTGTACGCTCCATACCACCGTTGAGGATCACTGCTCTTTTAAAAAACAAAACAAACCAAACATGCTTTTTCCTTATCTAGGTAAAGGATAAGTGATTTATTATCACCACCCATTTTTCCAATAGTAGCAAAAGAAAGTATGATCTGTGATCTGAGATCTAAGATCTCTTTCTCCCAGTCCCCTCTGGGCTTGAGGGCAACCAATTGTAAAAGAAGCAATTCCGTCGGAGACTGTAGCACCGAGTGAGGTGCACAGCCTGGCTGACAGCTAAGTTAAATCGGCAGTTTCTGCTTCTTCCCTACTCTGCTTTCACATATGGTGCTAAACGTTGCAGAAGCACAACATGGGAAAGCTTGAGACAAGGCATTTATTAACTATTAAGAGAAAGATCAGTCCCATGGGAAAAATGTCTTCTTTCAGGATAGGAAAGACTGTTTCCCTTGACCATGCAGGCCTATAGGTCAATTAAACGGCAAGATCCTCAACTCCAAGATCTTGTACTGCCACCTTCAAATTACTCTTCTTGCTCTCAAGTAGGTTGGCACATAGGTTCTTTACGTAAACTTTTGGGGGGCATAATGGGGATTACAACAACGCTTTCCAGGATGCATCCTATCTCTCTTGATATGAAAGAGAAAAGGATTACATTAAGTAAATGGGACTGACTTCTGCACCTATGGGCTCTCTTGACTACAGAAAGAGATCATTAACCTTGATTTGTAAAATGAGGTGTCTCAGTATATGAGCCTTGAAGGCCTGTTTAGTTCTAGAATACAGGAACCCACTCACCCAAGTACCTTTCCATCATCACACAGAAATCCGGATAGAGGTTTTAAATAAAAATGTCCTAAATGTCCCTCTAAGGAGGATTTGAGAGTCTCTGAGTGTCTACCTCCACCGTGTCTCCCACATGCATGAGCAAGCACAGATACACATGCACACAGAGCCCAGGTTTTTGGCAAGAAAGTTGAACTAAAGCTTCATCTGTGAAGAACTTCCCTTTTTTTGAGTCCCTCTCTCAAAGTCTGAGACTAGTCCCAGAGGCCATGTCATTCCAAGCCTGGTACACTGGAATGGTGCCTGCTTGAGGCCTCTCTCCATTGTCACCCAAGGGGGGTTCCTTCAGCCACGCCTGGTACATTCTGCCCATGTTCTCTGCCCTTCCGGACCTCTTCCTGTTCACTAACATCTTCCCCAAATCCAGCTCTGCTTAGAGGGAAAGAATTGGAAATGTGGGGAACAGGGAGTAGAGAAGGATCAGTGTTCTTCTATCATTTTTGAGTTGACCCGAAGAAGTTACTAAAAATTATCTGAAGTCAGGGATCGAGTTATAGTTTCAAAGTCATTTTTCCTCTCACAGGGAGTACATATTTCTTTATTCTTAATCTGTCCATTTTTTTGGACAACTTTTGTGTAATAATAGATCACCATTTCTGTATGATGATTCCTAATGAACATTATCTCAAGATGAATCCTAAAACGTTAACAACTTTTGCATTAAATTCCAGATTCTCCGGGCCATGCAGTCCCAGACATTTTACATAGTCAGATGTAGAACGGCACTTTTACAGAGGACTAGATATTAAAGCGTTGACTCTATACAGCAAAGAGAGCCATTCTTAAGCAACAGGATGAAAATGAAGCTATAAAAATCACACATAAAACACACATTAGTGGAATGATATAAAATTCACCATGGTAATATCTAAAAAAGATGCAGGAAGGTAGAGAAATTCAGCCATATTTTTTCATAGATATCCTCCTCTACACATTAGCGGCATGCCAAGAGAAAACAGACAATTTGAGCACCTGACTATACACATTTATGTAAAGTTCTGAAAACTACAAAGCCATGGAAAGGTATCTTCTCTCATGGTAAGGGCGCTATACGCTCACATTCGACACGATTCTTCTGCCTCCATAAAAGGCAAGAATTCCTACCAGTTATCTTCTAAGCAAAACATTTATTCAGTTTTTCCCTTCATGAGAAATAACCCTTATTTTCCACTTTGCATCAACTTCCAACTTTTCTTATCGATATTTCTAAACCACCTTTCCTTTCTACCCCTTCCTACTTAGGCATGAAGTCAGATCCCAGCCTGCTTATAAGTATAGGTGGGAAATAGCTCATGGACAAACACAAAGTCTGGTATGATATGATTGATAAACCATGTCGCTAGTGATTAAAACTGACCAACATGGGGTCACATAGAAATGAGATCATCTTTAAAGTCACCTCCATTTTTTTTTTTTTTTTAACCGTTTGGTAACATTTTAAGCTAACTTGCCATATTAATGCAGAACAAGAAACTCAAGTTTCTCCACTAAGGACAAGCATGCCTGCTTAAATGTTTTAAAGGAAAACAGGCACTTCCTTTTCCTTCTGTAGATAACTCGATATTTCCCCTGCTCTATTTACACAGTTCAGGTGTCTAGACAATAGCGCGGTCAATATGACAGCGCGGGCCCGGCTTTGTTGCCTTTCGCAGGACTCTTCCTTTCACCGTGTGCACCTGAGTCCCATGCACTTTGTTTTGATTTTTAAGGAGCTCAGTTTGAAGCACTCTACTCTACTTTTCCAAGCATTCGCCTGCAAGCATTTTCATCCGAAACACTGAACTCACGCTCACCACCCGCACCCGCCTTCCCCCCCAACCTCGATCTGATTAGTGTCAACACAGCTGCCCTATTCTGAGGAATGTAAACTAATATTGTTGTTAGACCTCCCTCAACCTTAGGAAACTTCCTCAAAGCCTTGCAGTCTCTTCAGGAGTTTTGTTTCCGTATCCCTTTGCTCAGTGATTTAAGTCCCTGAGACAAATTTGAGGAGAGATCAGAGAGGCAAACCAATTCCTTACCTAAAATCCTATATGCTATGATACACACTGCCATGTACACATGTATAAATATTTAATAACGCATCGCCCCCAAATAATTTTGTCATTATACAGTGAAAGTCTTAAGTCAATCACCAGACAATAGGGACATTAGTAAAGTCCCCTGAGGATTTAGATGGGTCTCTGGATTGATAGAATTCAAAACGAAGATGGTTTAAAAAAAAAAAAAAAATCTCACCTGGATTATTTTGAAAAAGCTTCATTTGCTTTTAGGATGAAGTCTGGAGATAGAACTGAGAACTTAACTGAGTTAAGACACAGCCAACTAATTTGTCTTACTGGTACGTGAATACCCAACAGGAGTCATTTCCATGTATCTAGCAGAATGTGAGCTGCTCTCTCAGTCTGTTCTTACAAAAAGTGATTTTACAAACTCCTGAATATTGGGTTTCTTCAAATATATAACGTCACCCAGAAATTTTTCTCCTCCCTTTTCTCCTATTATTTCATCTCCTACTTAAAGGAAAAAAAAAAAATCTTACAGTCACCACAGAAAACATGAACCAAGAAAAGGAGATTCCTACACACAATTTGCAAAAGCATTACATTGGGTGACCAAGAACCACAAATATGTAAACTTTTATTTAAAAAATAAAAATGAAAAAACATCTCTAAATGGAGTGCTAAAATCTAAAATCCTTACCTCACTAAATTGAGTCTGGGCATTGTTTTCCAGGTACAACATGTTAGCAGTAAGATTGATCAATGCCGCTGTCCTCTCTTCTGGCTCCAGGATTTTGCCAACCCCCCCACCCCCTCTGAGACCCTGACAACAGGAATCTACTAAGAAGATAACAGAACTCAGGTCCCTCTCTCTCTTTCTCTCTCTGTACATAATTTTAGGTTCCCTAATATATACCCAACTATAGGCATGAGGGGCGGGGCTCTTCTCTTTACCTGTCCAATCCATCAACTTCCACCTGGAGTCCTCCACTCCAATGGAGTGAGGCCTCTCCCATCTCATTAAGTAGTTAGAATTCCTTATCACCAATCTTTAAAAGAAAAAGAAAGAAAGGAAAAAAAAAAAAGGAGAGAGACTGGTAAAACTTTCCCTTGCCTCTTTCATAAGAAAGTGCTCTCTCCTAAAAACAAAACAAAATCTCCCCAAACAAACCTCAGACATCCCACCACCAGGACTTAGAGAAGGCTTTTCAGAAGGTTATTTTACACTTTGCAACTGAAAAGTAAAACTTCAGGGAGAGCTTTTGGAAGCCCCCCCTTTTATTTAAACTAGATGTGGAGTTTTAAGAATGACTACGTAAAGTTAGTAATTTCTAACTAAATCCTAAATACTCAAACCTATTTCTAAATATTCAAATCTGTAGTTATATTTTCTCAATATAAAAATTAAAATCCACTGCTGGATAGCTGAAAAATTTTCAACTTATTCTCCACAGAGAAATGCCAGTGGTTAAACACAAACTTATGCCAATATCAGCCACTTGCTTTTTCAGAACATAGTCAATGAACAATTTAAACCACTGGTCCCGTTACCTTGCAAAAACAAATATCCATATTATGTACAGGAAATAGAAATTCTGGGAAAAGTGCCCATTTTTTTTTTAAGCCTTTTAAAAAAAAAAAAAGCACCGCTTCTTTCTATCATTATTTCTTGGGACATGAATCAATACAATAGCTTATCTATTTGAATATTTTCTTTACTTTATTATATCTGGTTTTCATTAATACCCCAAAGCATTATCTTTTTCTGTAAACAGTTAATAAATTATAAATAGAAAGAATAAATCTTTTTTTTTTAAAGATTTTTTATTTTTTTATTTATTCATGAGAGAGAGAGAGAGACAGAGACAGAGAAGTATGCTCTCCAAGGAGCAGAAAGCCTGATAGAATAAATCTTAAAGTGTGAGAAACCAATTGCCTTTTGCCTTAAGACTATATTTACATAAACATAGAAGAACATTATTGTAGAATCTGGCCTTGGTTACCACAATTTAGTGAAGATGAAATGCACTCTCATGGTATGGTTTGATTCATTAAAATTCTCTTGCTACTGCTGAGTATTCTATGTAATTCAGTTCAGAGCTCTATCAAAGTATCACTCCCCACCCCCACTTGGAAGGCCAAGTCCCTTTGTCCTGCCTGAAAGGTACAACTGGCTGAGACAGCTAGAAATGGATGCTTAGATTTTTTTTTTTCCTAAAATTTAAAAGATAAGAAGATTAGAAGAAAATCAGAAGCCAGGCTAGGCTGGTATATAAACTTTAGAAATTAGCTTGGCAAATATATTCATGACCTTAGATTTGCCCCATTTTTACTTTTATTTTTGTATCCATTAAATGCATGTGCATAAAGGATAATGTGATTATTGGCATATTTATTTTAAAGTCCCTGAGTCACTGGTATAAATGTATTTTTTCTTTTTTTTGCAAAAATTTTCAATAACATCATTTGAATATCAAGTGTCCAAGAATATGACAACGCTCTGTAACACTACAAATTTATATCAGACATAATGTGCATTTTTTTCTCTGAAATAGTAACCAAATGAGCTCTGGGTACGAAGTGCAGTATAATTATTTATATCATGTATTTAAATTCTATACCCACTGACAGCTTTCAGGTCAACAGGGAAGAACAGATTGTTGCTTCCTTAATCTGCGCTCTATTCCAGTGGTTTAAAAACTTGGGTGACCCTGAGAATCGTTCAGGGTGCTTCTTAAAAACAGAAGTGTGGACCTGGTCCCAGCTGTATTTGGTGCAGCCCATGAGGCAGTTCTGAATGAATCAGGCTTGGGAATCAGTGCTGTCAAGTAAATGTCATTAGACAACTGCCCAGAAAGCCACTATTAGATCATTTTTTTATAATACTGGGGTAGCATAACTTTTTGAACCCTAAGTGTAGGGTTCACAGACTCAAATGTTGATAATGTTCCATCAAAATGTAAACACATTTCATCTTTTACAAAATCAAAATATTCCCAGCAGGATGTGATAGACTAAAATCTTTCTATGGATGAGCTCAGCCTTCAGCACAATCAGATCTGAGGATGATGGTCTATGTCTAACATAGCTACTAAGATTCTGGACAAAATCTATGACACATATGTCTGTCCATCTATCTATCTGCCACTGCTGTTTGGGTCCTTTGGGTAGCTGAAGGCTAAAAGCACAGGACTGGGGGGTACAGGAGTGACTAGGAAATACAGGCTGTAATCCCAGTTCTGCCTTTAGTTAGCTCTGTGCCTCTGGGGCAGGTCACCACACCACTCTGGATTCAAGTTCCTCATTTGTGCAATGAAAGGCAGAACTAAATGATTTCTAAAGACGATTACAAGGCTAAGAGTCTGTCCAGAATCCATGGAAGCAGGTTGGAAGATTTTTTTTTTTTTTTTTTTTGCATTCTTCTTATTTCACTTGGGTATTTATATAGCAATCTGCTCATCTCCAGACTATGTAGTTAGAGCCATCAAGTTGTACAGATACCAAAATGCTTAAATGATTTAAAGAAAAAGGTACACTATATTGTGGAGGGGTTGGGGGGAGGAAATCTGTGATTTTTGCTTTTAGTATCCTCATGATAAAAAAAGAGCTACTAGTTACCAGTTCATTTAAATTCAAACACATTGCCATATGTGAGTTAACTAAAGTGCCTCTGATAAGGTTTCATTTCAGAATTGGTATAGAAATACCAAGTATTAACTTTAGCAGGAGGTTAAGAGAAGCCATGATTCTCTACTCCCCACGCAATAATGCTTATCCTGGGATCTCAAAGGTTTAGTAATGTGCATTAATTTTCCTAATGACTTAGTGATGTATGTAAGTATTATTACCCCATTTTGCAGATAACTAAACAAACTCAAAGATTTGAAGTGGGTTTCCCAAGTCCTCAGGAGTTGGAACAACCCTATTAACAGCTTACAACTTTCCGTTCTCAGCCCCTTCTCCCAGATTCCTCAAAGCTTTGTGGCGTCACAATGAGAGGTCTCTGCTACCCCTTCATGAAAATACCGCTGTTGTAAACCCAGTGCACTGGGAAGGGAAGCCATCCACGATGTGGGGTCGCTGTGTCTGATGTCCAGAAATAATACTGCTAACATTTTGTTGGCTATCCTCCTAAACAGTTATTCCTGTAGGAGATCTTTATATTTTATAGATAATAACCCATTATTATAACTGGAAGTATTTCTCTGCTGTGTGCATGTGTGTGCCTGGGCTTTCAAATGTATATATGGTTTTACGGGTTGCTTTCTAGTGTAGAAGAATCCTAGTTTTCCATAGTCCAATTTATCATTTTTCTCTTATGAGTTAATATTTTTCTTTTTTCTTTAAAGATTTTATTTACTTATTTGTCAGAGAAAGCGAGCAAGAGCTAGAGAGTACAAGTAGGGGGAGCAGCAGGCGGAGGGAGAAACAGGCTCTTCACTGAGCAAGGAGCCCAATGTGGGACTCAATTCCAGGACCCTGGGACCATGCCCTGAGCTGAAGGCAGATTCTTAACCAACCGAGTCACCCAGGCATCCTGCCTTATACTTTTCAAGATAGTTTGAAAGACCTGTCCCAGCCCAACATTATAAAATTCTTCAACCATACTATCATCTCATATTATTATGGCTTTTAACATTTTTTAACATGGAAATCTTTTAACTCTTTGAAATTTTTATTGGTATGAGAAACAAATGAAGATCCACTCCCTCCCAAGGATATATTCCTCACATTTACCATTTTTTCAATTTTTTTTTCTCTCTGATTTGACATGCTATCTTTATAATATACCAAATATCAATGGTTCCATTTTATATCTCTATGTAAAAAAGTTAAGCAAGCGTATAAATCCTTGGCATGCATAAAACATTTGCTTTAACTTCTTAATCCATGTGTGTGAAGTTAGGTAGGGAATAACATGGCACCTACACATTCTAAAAAGTAAAAAAAAAAAAAAAAAAAAATGGAAGCAATTTTGTGTTCTTGGATTTTTGCCTACCCCTAATGGTTGGAAGTAGGTATAGAGGATGGGGAAATGTTTAGGTTTCAAGAAAAGGCTGCAGATTGGAGATCAGTGTTTCTGTGTGTTCTCTCATGAAGACCTCAGTTCTATTAATTGAGAGAAAAGAGAAGTTAAAGAGGCATAGGTAAATTTAGCCAAGATTAGGTAGACATTTATTAAAGTAAACAAAGATTGGTGACTTGTTTTTAATAGCAGCAGTTGAGACTCCAAGAAAGAATACATACCTGATTCTAAACATATCAAACTTTTTATTCTTTAACCACAGGTCTACCTGAATGAAGTAGAAAAATGAATATCCAGTGTTGTTCCTACTTTCCCTCCTCCCCATGACAGTCCCCCTCCCTATCTCTTTATCTTTCCTCAGGAACAACTCTGACCATGTCATTTCTCAGGATGCCTCCATGCCAATGAAAAAAAACCAACTACAGCTGACCCTTGAACATGGGTTTGAACTACACAGTTCTGCTTATTTGCAGATTTTTTTTTTTACAACATACTACAGTAAATGTTCTTTCTCTTCCTTATGATTTTCTTAATGACATTTTATTTTCTCTAGCTTACTGTTTTATAAGAATATACAAAATACATATTAATCGACTGTTATATTAACAGAAAGGCTTCCAAACAACAGGAAGATAGGAGTAAGTTTTGGATAGGAGTTAAGTTTTGGGGAAGTCAAAGTTACATGCAGATTTTCAACTCTGGGGGCGTCAATGCCCCCAGTCCTCATCCTGTTCAAGGGTCCACTGTACTTCCACAGACACTTAGGGCCTTTCACAGTCTGACTCCAAGCTATGCTCTCAACCACACTTTCCACATATCCCATTCTGCTTGTCACATGCTGGCCCTAGCTGATCATCCGTGCCTCTCCGCTCAGTCTGGTCCCTCAATCTGGAATGGCTTCATTCTTTTTACCTGATCAGTGAAAACATTTTTAGGTTCCTCAGACACTACAACCTTCATGAGAAATTCTCCAATTCCCTAGATGAAATTAAATCTTCTCTTGTTTTATATGAATGTATATAAAAACTAATATAATACTACCTTGCAATGCTAAATTTTGTATACTTGGCTCTCTCCTCCAGTGGGCAACGAACTTTGAGGCTGGAGTCCATTTTTTTGTTCACCATATCACATTAAGTGTCTAAATGCCTGATGAATGTGTTCAATTGAACAGTTAATTTTGAAGAAACAATTAGAAGGTTGAATAGTAGATTCTTTTACTCAAGATATTTATTATGACACAGATGCCTTTCCTGTGGGAATCAATGCACAGTATCTAATGAAAATAGAAAAGAGAAAAAAAGATGATGGTTTTGATCTAAGTACAGTACCTCAAGTTCTTAATACCTGTTTGCCAAAAGGAAAATTGTCCGAATAATACAACTGCAATAGTTAAAAAAGATTGGGGTTTTATAGAGCATGTGTGAAAGCTAAGAAATGTTGGGACTTTCCAAGTTGCCACAGAACAAAATCAATTAGATCATTTTGATGCCAGCTACTATAAAGGACAGCCAACACAGAACATACATCTAATTTTTAGAGCTTTAATCTTCCCCAAGTGATTTCATCCCCTCCTGCTATGGATAGGTGAGAAGAATTGGCATTTGTAGAAGCCACTTAATTAATTCACCAAATCAATGTTCTTTTTATTCTAAAGCTAAAATCCAAAGCAAAATGTAAGATGACATCCACTTTAGGGTCACTAGCTAGACTGAAAAATGAGTCTTATAGACATAGAAAGGGAGCTGAGTTCTGTCCTAAATCTTACAGATGTACTCAGGCTATCATTTTTTATTTCTGTCAACTGTCAAATAGAAGGTAATTGGAGACAAGATTTAGATTCTCTCTCTCTTTGTACTTTTAATGTGTCAGGCACTCTTCAAAGTACTTAACATATATCAAATGTGTTTAATTCTCTTACAAAATTATCAACTGGGTACTGTTATCATTCCTATCTTACAGATAAAGGTGAAGACACCAAAATGCAGACAAATACTAAATGATGAAATCAAGAGTAGAACCTGTATATTTTGGCCCCCAAATCCACACAAACCCTGTGCTGTTCAAGGAGGTCATGTCTTCATACCTCCTCCCACCCCAGTATTTATCCCTCCTTCAATGCCATGTTCATAGCTCATTTACCAGGCACTCCACTCTATGATGATTTTAATAACAGTATTGTTAACCACTTCCCCAAATTTAGATAGTGTTTTACTTTGGAAGGACTCCAAAACGGTCCAGGTAAAGAGATGCAAAAATGCACACAGATAAGATCATCTCTCCTAGCACTACCTTTAATTTGCATTTAAATTTTTAGATTACAAAATCATGTGATATTTAGAGACAAAAAGTGAAAAAAATTACATGCCCTTTGTAAGCAAACTTCTCAGAATTACTGTTAAGTTTCCATGCTTTTTCTCCTCTCTTAATGTATGTATTCTATAAACAATTGGGATCATTTATGTGTGTGTATGTATAGACACACACATGCATATCATAATTTTGCTATACATTTGGCATCTTGTATTGAAGTTTGGGTTTGTCTATTTAACCATAATCTGAATTTTACTATTAATGAAGACAGACAACATCCCTATCAACTTCATATTTCACATCTTTTCCTTGTGGTATTTCCTTCCTAAGAAGCATTAGGTAGTGGATTTTATAGACCAGCTGAATTCTACGATGTTTTCAGTGCTAGAAATTTTAAGCTTTACTTTTAGTTCCTCTATTTGTCTATCCTCAGCAAAAATACTGGGTTGGGGGGGGGGTGCCTCATTCTTCCTGGAGGCTGTCCTTTGAGGCAACTCAGCTTTCTTTCTTACATAAATTCTCTCCACCCTTTCCAGGAAAAAAGAAAATCCCTAGGCAAAATAAAAAGGAGGCACATTCACTTTGGAATCCTGGATGGACTCCAGGGGGAAAAAAAAAAATCATACTCTGCCTATTTTAATTCAGACTCTCAGAGAATTCCAATGTCCTTTTAGGGTTTCAACTCACCCGTCTGCACTTACCATTCGTTACGGGATGTGTTCAACTGGCAAAAACTACTAAAACTTCAGGAAACAGGATGGACAATCACTGGTTTGTGACTTTGGGAAAACTTGGATGATCCCACTCGTGAATCTCCCCTGCAGTACATACATCATCTTTGCTTCAGGGACTGTAGTGAAATGACTGAACCCTTCCGGGAGGCCTATTTTCCACTCATCCTCTCTGCTACACTAGTCATACTTGCACTATGTCCATATCTTATGTGTGAAAATATGAGGTATGCATATGTGATTTATACATATATATTAAGTTCCAGTGTATGTGCCCTGTGACTTGCTGTGTGACCTTGAAGCCTCTCTGATTTTCAGCCTCACAGAAGTGCAATAAAGTGTTGGCCAAGCCCTAGGGGATTTCTAAAGTCCTTTCTTGGCCTCTCAAATTCTCCATAGGCTTCTAAGGGACACTAACTTCTCTCTTACTGTACAACGGTTTAAACAATGTCTTCTTGGGCAGAAAACAGCTCTTTACCACAATACGAAACAAAGAAAGACACTTAAAAAAAAAAAAAGAAAAAGAAGAAGAAGTTAGGATGATTAAGAGAAAAAAAACGGAAGCCTGAAGCCCTAGCTGAACCCTGGATCACTATCCTTGCCACCTCCAGCAGAGGGGCGGAGGTAACTTAGGTATGACAAACCGTAGTGCTTCTCCAAACTGGCAAAGCAGCGAGTACTGACTGCTCTCCTAGACACCAATGCCAGCAGGCTGCTGTAATCTTCACTCTGTGCCAGGCCATCAGAGAAAGAGTACCCGTCTCTGGAAACCATTTCCATTCATCCTAAGTATAGGGTGTAGGAGGTCTTGATCCAAAAATAATAGTAATGAAATTACAAAAAAGAAGAAGAATAGGGGCACTTGGGTGGCTCAGTTTATTGAGGATTGGACTCTTGATTTTGGTTCAGGTCATGATGTCAGGGTCATGAGATAGAGCCCTGTGAGGGGCATGGAGCCTGCTTAAGATTCTCTCTCTCCCTCTGCCCTCTGTAAAAAATTAAATAAATTTAAAAATAAAATAAAATAAAATAAAGTAAAAATAATTAAAAATAAAGATGAAAACATGATTGCCGGGATCATTTTTGTCCCAAGGACCCTGAGTACAGAAGAAAGTGAAGCACTCACGGTATTGGAAGGCAGAACCTAGGCAATAAGGTTGGACATGAACCCTAGGGACTTTTGACCAAAATGGGAAACCGAATCCAACTTTAAGAGGACCTGAACATGTTGTGGTAAGAACCCTATGATAAATTCTGGCTTTAAAATAGCCTATATTTCTGTCTAGGACAGTGTTAATTGAGTACACAGTCTTATTAATGAACTAAGACGGATGCAGTAGTTTGGAGCATACTATAAGAGCTTTGGGTATTAGCATGCTTTGCAGACTAAGAGCACATAGATGTTGTACTTCATAATTTTGCAGCTCTGTGCACCCCGGTTCCTCTGTTCTCTCCACCAGGCAAACTCCAATATGTTGTTCAACACCCACAGGACAGGTTTCCTCTGTTTGATTCAACACTTGAGGGACTGTTTCACACTCAGCATTGTGGTGGCATCGGTGGGTCATTTGTCTTCTCTAAGCAGCCCAGTCATTCCCAGCTCGAAATTACCTGGTTCTGGCAATACCTGCATGATCGTAGATCTCATCTCATTACTTTCGAGTTCTGTTTCCATGAATCTCACACTCAAATATGAGCTGGAGGACATGGGTGATGCTCATGTAGTTCTGTACTTCCTCCAGCTTGGAGAGCATGCATGGTAGGCACTCCAGTTCTGTTTATCAGATGACGACTCTGGTTTGATCCCTGAGATACATCTGGGCAGCAGGCATGGCCTTCTTACCACCAATTCTCAGATAAGGAAACCAGGTTTCAGAGGGCTTCAATGTTATATTCAAGTTCACACACCCACTGTGCCTAAGGCTGTAGGTACTCTGAGTGGCCACGCAGGGAGCCCAGTCAGCTGTCTGCTCATGCGCATGTCCCAACAAGGGGGAGGGATTTGGTCTCTGAGCAAATCAATTTGTTTGCCTGCGCTGCAGGAAAAAGAAGAGGTCTTGTTGCCACAAATGACTCCCAAAGATACTTTCCTACTTAACAGCTTTTTTCCCTTAATGTTGATCTCCTGAGCTTCTTACTGTTACAGACATAATAAACTGATTTAGTTGCAGCTTCCCAAGCCTGATTCACCACTCGATTAAAAAGTGGTGCAACCAAGTAGGTGTGCCTCTGTGAGCCAGGTGGTTAAGCCAGATCTTCTGGCCTCCAGAGGCCACTGGTTTGATTTTGTAAGAAAACATTACCTGCATCCATCTTTACCTGGACAACTCTGCAACAGTGGTTATAGAAAGATTAAAAAAAGAGAGAGTGAGAGAGAAAGATTTAGGATGAATGCTGCATCTAAGAAAATACAGGCAATTTCCAGCAAAGACAGGAATTTACTTTAGGATTAAAATATATGTAGCTTAAAAGTAAAGAGAAACTAAGTATTAATAGCCTCCTAGTAACAATGTAGAAACAAGTCTTCAGATGGGAACCAGAAGAGTTCAAATCATTGTACTCAGATCACAGAAAGATACATGTGGCAATGTCAGGTTCCATTAAAAATAATCTGAACACACACACACACTATGGAGCAGTCTCAACAAAATAAATTTAAAGGTGAAGAATTATTTGTAATTCAGGTGACAAATGAATGAAATAGGTATACTAAGCCCATCTTAATGAGCTCCTTATGCTCTCTTAAGTATTTCTTTTTGCTCACTAGGCTTTGTAATTCAGATTGATTCTCTTCACGGTAAGAGGGTTAAGATACAGTGCTGAAAGGCTAAATCAATGATAGTATACATGGTGTGTCCTAAATCTGTAAGTTCGTGAGCAAACCAGGACCCTGATGCTTCCTTCTGAGCATGTTTTTAAAAGATATATTGAGCATTTTCTCTCCCAACTAATTCCTGAAATGGTCCATATTCTTTCAATTTTTATTTAGCAACCATAGTGAATTCTTAGTCAAGGTCAATAGCTAGAAGGCTGTGCAGATACCTAAAACTCATGCATGATCCTCAAACATCAGACCACCTCCCTTTCTCCATCTCCACTATTATTCTAGAAGGAAACAAGTCAAAAATGCTTATCAGGATACTTCACTGGGAAAATTGTCAAATTTGAGTTTTACCTCCCCTCCCTTCCTAACTGGGCAATCCAAACAGAAAAATAAAAGTCAAGGCTAGTTTAAATAGTTAAACATTAGTTGAGTCCAAGATTAAGTCCTAGATCCATGTTAATGCTAGAAGGATATGAGAGACCACCAGTAGAAACTACTTTATTTTTCCTCGCACATACCTGCACATATACACATTTAATTTCTAACATTAACTGAATACTTCATTGTACATGGTCTTACAATAAGACCCAAAAAAGAACAACATTCCGTGCCTGTCCTCAGACTGCCTGATAGAATGGAAGGGACATCTCTGAAAAGAAAACAAAACAAAACAACAGCAGTAAAATTTATAAAGTCAGGAGGAAATGTATATAAAACAGAAGCTAAATAAAATAAATGCTAAATGTTAAGTTATAAGTAACAATTCTATGGAAATAAGGGAGAAGGAATGATTAATTCCCAATGAGGAGAAATGGAGTTGAGTCTCATTACCGTTGGGTAGGAATTGGAAGGAAGACAAAGAGAAATAAGGCATTCCTAAATTAAAATAACAGTAAGGTACAGAAGACAGAGACAAAATATTCTGTATTCAGAATAATAAAGTGAAGTTAGGTGAGCATGGATGGACTTGAGAGATGAGAGGTAGAGTAGGAAACAAGTACTGGAATAAGACTGGTGAGCTTGAACGATTTTTGTCTTTTTCATGCATAAGGCAACTAAGCTATTATGACTTATAATTTATAAGTTAACTTCCCTAAAGATAAAGGTATTGGCTAGATCATCTCCTATTTCCTATGACTCTATTTTTCTAACTCCTTGGATTAAAAATTGGAAAACTTCACGTGAATTGAATGAATATCAAAAAGATTCTAGTAGACAGAACTGTCTTCTGCCATTGCTATCACCAAAGATTAACGTCGACTGCTCTTCTCTTTCTCATCCTCTTCAGAGAAGTGTGCCTGCCAAGTCCACCCAACTGTCACAACAGCATTTGCCCTCTGACCTTCAGCAAACAATGCACAGAATGCCTTTTTAAATGGCTAGTTGCTACACACTTGTTTCTTTAAAGAAGGACCTGCAAGGCTAATTAGAGAGTTCAATGTTCTGCCCATCTGGGGCTAACATTTACATTTAAAACTATAAAACAAAACTAGTTCTCCTAATAGACCTCCTGTCCTGGAGGACTCTAATCCAGTAGGGGCTTCCCTAGGTTCTCAGGATAATTTAGGGATTCAAACACAAGGACCCAATTTTTTTTTTCCATATGCTTCTCTAAGTCTATGAGTCTCAGTAGTTAGCAATCAATTAGGCATTTGCTCATAAATTCTTTTCCCATTATTTCCTAGCACTATAAGTGGACACACCCATTACGAGGGCCACTTTCTCTTGTGCCTCAGCACAAAGAACAGGGAAAAGAGAAAGAGCTCTGCCATTTTCTCTGGGAGGGAAATGTGGTATTCCAAAGGTAAGGGGTTGAAAAAGAAAAAAAAAATAGATAAGAAATAGATAAGAAAAGAGAATGCCTGGCTTGCAGTGACAATGATATGGGCAGTAATTCTAAGCACTGGTAGAAGCAGAACTAAAAAATCTGACATGATTAAGAGACTCTAGAACTCATATAGCCAAACTTTTCTCATTTTAGAGGCTGACAATATAAAGCCCCCAAATGGAATGTACGTGTCCCAGTGCTTCGCAACAGTTTTGTGAACATGAAATGGCTCTCCATATTCTTAGATTTACATTCCTGTTAGAAAGAATTACATTGCCCACTGCGTTTAACTAGGAGAAATTACGTGTTTACCTTTGTTGCCATGGCTTACTCTCTAAGGGTACTAGAATTACATCTTATATACCCATTCAGCTGCCTCAAGTTCTGCTTTGAAATCAGTTAAGTTTGGGCCACAAAGACAGTTTATCTAATAAATATATTTAAGCTATTAGTAAATATCAACTTCTGTTTCCTCTCTGGTAAAATATTTTTCAGAATTAATTTTGGGCCTTCTAAAATGTAAAAGAAATATGTGACCTAAATGAGAAAGGAGAATGACACAGCAGTAGAAACTGAGACCAAGAAGTGTCAGACATGCAGAGAGGTGGAAGAAGTGGCCAAGGATATGGGCCGTCGCCTCACAAAAACTTGGAAGCAAAGTATGCACTCAAGCAAGTAGACAAAGCTAAATGGAGATGAGGCGAGACAAAAAGTGACATTAGGATTTCGGTAACTGCGCAGAAGGTAGTCTCCACTCTGCCCTGAAAGAACATAATGTAAAATCTAGCAAGAGCAGCATCCTCTGGGTTTGGGGTTGAAAAAGAAAAAAAAAATAGATAAGAAAAGGAAGGAAGGAAAGAAGAAAGGAAGAAAGAAGCAAGCAAGGAAGGAAAGGAGGGGACTGACTTGGGGGAGAATGATGAGCTGGAGTCATAAAAACTTAACCTACATATTAAGCTAAATTAAGTGGATTCAGGTCATGGTAAGTGATTTCTTTATACATAGTTCTTAACTCTATTTCCTCTCTGTAGAAAGGTTTGTACTTAAAATGGTTAATTAAGGGATGTCTGGGTGGCTCAGTTGGTTAAGCAGCTGCCTTCGGCTCAGGTCATGATCCCAGCGTCCTGGGATGGAGTCCCACATCGGGTTCCTTGCTCTGCAGGGAGCCTGCTTCTCCCTCTGCCTCTGCCTGCCATTCTGTCTGCCTGTGTTCCCTCTCTCTCTCTCTGACAAATAAATAAAAAAAAAAAAGGTCAATTAAGTAAATGGGTGTTGAGAATATATTTGATGACAGTATTTACTGATTTTATATAGCATTTTGTTGTAGCCGACTAACGTGTCCTATCTGATGCTATATCTAAATGCACTTTGAACTTGACTTGGAGAGCAATGGCTCCAAGTCAAAAAGTGGGCCGTAGAGTCCTGGTTCTGATACTTGCTACATCTGTGGGCTCGATGAAACCCTGAAACTCCATTTCCACATTTATAACATGAGGACATCGTGACCATATTACCTCACTTATAAGGTACCTGTGAGGATTGTCAGATACGAAAAAAGAGTTGGGGCTCCTGGCTGGCTCAGTTAGTGAACATGTGACTCTTGATCTCGGGCATGTGAGTTTGAGCCCCACACTGGGTGTAGAGATTACTTAAAAAAATAAAAAGAAAGAAAGATAAAGTGTTTTATAAACTATAAAGTGGAAGGGAAAAATAGAAGAGATTATAATTAACCAATAGTGTGTTAGGATCGCTAAAGCAGTGATACGTGTAATATCCATGTGTTGTCTTTATCATATGCCTTCCCCAAACACACACATGTATGCACAATCTCTTTCACATTTTATCTGTAACTATCTCAACTTGAGAACCATCAACTCACAAAAGAATTCAGTCACACTGAAAGATGGCTGGAGAACACTATTAAATATACATAGTTCTTTTTTATCTTCTGCCAAGTATGAAATTTGTTCTAAAGGAAATACTATTTGTGAAAAGAAAGCAAATTTGTCTTTAGACAAACCATAAAAATGTGAAACAGTTAGCCATGAATTAAGTGGATTTTTCTCTTTTTTCCACATCTAGTGAAATTTTTTTGATCTTCAGGGGACACAGACTGGATGGATCCATGTCCTCGTTCCTTCCCAAGTTTATGCCAGTTACTTACATATTGTAATTATGAAGCTAAATGCCAGACTGCGTGGGTGGTGGGATCTGATGACCCTGAAGATCTCTCCTAACTGTAAGATTTCTATGACTGACAAACAAACAAACAGAAACAAAAATGTAGGGAGCCCACAACATACATAAACTGGCAATAAAAATGGAAAGGATGTTCAACACTATTTTTAGTGGCACTTAGTATTTATGTTTGGTCATTTAATGTCTAGAAAACAGTTGTAGTCTCTGTTAAATAGGGAATAAAGTTACCTACAAAAACTTGTGACAGCCAGTATTGTTCTCTAACTCTACTAGGAACTGGCTTCTGAATTTTGACTCACAGTCTGCTAAAAAGAAACACTTTCAGCTTGGCCACTCACCCTCTTTGTCTGAATTAACAAGATGTGTACACAATTAATGAAGGCATATTCAAAGAGATCTCTAACTGAGCCCATCAACCTCATTAAACACAGCTTCGCTTCACAATAGTTTCTTGGAGCCCTAATGGCCTGATGCTGTCTGAAAGATTTACTGTCTAAGGACTTTGACCTAAAAATAAGATTTACAAGGGAAATTTTTGAGGAGTAATATAAATGCAAGAATGAGAATTACTTAAAGGGAGTGAGTCTGACATGACCAGAAGGGATTGAAAAAATACAGTAAATGCCTTAGTTGGTACAGTCGAAGGTTCTTTTTTCAGATCCAAACGTTGTAGGGAAAAGTGCATACAGATCATTGCATCAAGATCAAGATAACTTTTAGAGAGATTGCTTCATATCCTGGTGGCTTAACTTCCCAGAGAAAAGAAGAAAAACAAAAAATCTTCACCACTGGTCTTCCTTAGGAAATCTTTTCACTGGTTTATGGATTGTAGAGGCGGCCACCAAGTAAGAGACCCCATTCTCTCTTTACATTGAGAGGCCTTGATGTTTGAGGATACAGCTGCCTTCAGATGCTCAGATAAAAGACACTAAGTGCAAAGTAGCAGTATTATCTACTTATTACCCCACTTATCTGCTTATTTCTTCCTTGAAGTCCTACTTCTGTCTGCAATATCAATCACTTCTCCGGCAGCTTGTCTCACTACAAAGGGAGGATTTGATCCCCTGCTTAGCCCTCCACAAGCAGCAGACTCGTGCAAGACTAATTCATTACACCACCAAGGCTGCAGAACAAGATTATGTGGGGGGTGGGTGTGCTATGCTCTTACAGCACAGTTCTTGGAAACGATGCAGAAATTCAATCTACCGTTCCATCGAACATGGTAGTCTAGGCACTAAACTTGGCATTGAATAAGCACCAAACACATTAGAGGGAGTCTTGATACTTTCTCCAAACAAGAATAAGCTGTGGTTAGGCAAAATGGCAATGTGAGAGCAACTATTTCACATTATCAAAAAAAATAAAATAAAAAAATAACAGTCTCAAGTTGGTACACAGAGCTCTGTATTTGAAAATACAGAATTAGTTTCAAAGGACAGTATATAGGAACTTCTCTTTCAACAGAGCACATCATAACATAGTGCAAACAATCAGGACATGTGGCATGTGGATGCTAGGCTGGTTTTGTCACCAACTGGCTATGTAATCTAGGGCTTGTCACTACTTCTCTGAGCTCATTTCCTTTGCTGGCCAAAAAAAAAAAAAAAAAAAAAAAAATAGCTATAAGATGATCTCTATAGCTGGTTCCAGCACCAACATCTTAAGAGAGTGCATAAAGTGTTAGGTTATAAAGAAAAACAAGCTGGCTTGCCATTATATCCAAAATAGGTTTTCTGCCTGGGAGGTGATACATAAAAGTTTGGGCCAGGCTCAAAAAGAAAATTAGCAGATAG
Organism: Mustela nivalis; assembly: GCF_964662115.1. NCBI lineage: Eukaryota > Metazoa > Chordata > Mammalia > Carnivora > Mustelidae > Mustela > Mustela nivalis. The sequence goes on along the minus strand of NC_139020.1, from coordinate 109,092,491 downwards.
TGTTGAACTCCTAGCTGATTTGAACTCCTAGATTCATTATAAAGGTTCATTTAACTTGTCTTCATTATCTGTTCTTACTACATCAAAGGAGTATTTCCAAATCCTTACAATTAGCCATGTAAACAAGGGCACAAATTTATCACTTCACTGTGCTCAGCAAACAAGGTTTCTGATACACTATCACATTCTACTGAGGATAATAATCCCACTAACACCTTAGGTTGGGCATACAAATATTAAATGGGGTCTTATACAGTGAAAGGTTTCAATACATTTTAAGAAGTGAATCAATCGATGAATTTGCTGAATATCAATGAGAACTGACCCTACTTTTCAACATTAGCAGACATTGCCCAGACGTTTTCTGTTTTAGTTGAATGAGAGCCAAGATCTCATTCTCCGATAACCAAGAAAGCAACCAAACAATCCTTTATTCGGTCCTAGGTAGTGCTGACACTATTGACTATGCCCAAATACTCAACTCAGGAAGTCTAAAAAACAATCCGTAATAAAAAGAAGACAAAGATGAGTAATTAAAAAAAAATAAAGGTTTCTTCAAGGCCAATCAGGTGACCAGTGTTGAAAATCTCTTTCATGGTTAGCTTTATTATCAATATTGCCTGTAGGTAGAGAACGAAACAATGTTAAAGAATGCATGTTTGGGATCTTATTCTTTTAACTTGGAGCTCCAGAACAAGAGCCATATTTTCAATTATTTAACAGTATGAAATATTATGGGTGCCTTTTATTTAGAAATACATACTAACCTGTTCATTAATGAAGTTAAATTGCTTTTAATAACATTTAATGACACCAAAAATCCAAAGAGTTTATCTACTTATAATGGCATGAGATATACATTACATGTTGTGAAGATTAAGAGTGATAATGGACATGAAATAACTTTTTTTTAAACTGCAGAAGGTTGTTCAAACATAAGTGATTTTATTTATTTGTGTGTTCTTGATGAATAAGTATCATTTTCTAAATCCTATTGCAATTAGCTTTGATTCATTCAAATGAAAACCTCTGACCTAGAACATGATTTATACAGAAGTGACTAATTTCAAGAGAAAACGTGTGACCTTAAACATTTTGTCCTGCATACCAATCTTTAGAGATGACTTGCATTAGCCTTTTCGAATTTGCATAAACTCAGAGAAAAATGTTCCTCAAAGAAAAAAAGAACAGCTTTCTAGGCACAATACTTTTTGATAATTCCCCAAATGCCAAAACTTCTGTTGCTTGATTCTGTTGCAAATTGCTTAATAGATGTCAAAGAAGCATTTTAAATTAATATTTACACATTCCCGATGAACAAAAAAAGCAATCGTTGGCATATGGAAGCGGTAAAAAAAAAAAAAAAAAAAAAAAAAAAAAAACCTCAACGAGGATGGAGAAGAAATTATTGGGACAATTGAGGGACTGCATCTAGTTTTCAAGACAATGACAGTAGAGTGATTATGTAGTGTCCTTTAGTTTCTGTGGGGGCACTCAAACACTCACACTGCATTACTTCCTTAGGGAGCTAAGAATTTGATTGAAGAGGTGGGCCTTCTAGACCTCCAGACCATTCAACAAACATTTGCTGAGCACTAAATAGGGCCAGGCTTTGCAATGTGTTTCACAGAAAAGAAAGTAATGATTCCTGCTTTCATGGGGCATCAAGCTTCATGAACAATCTGTCATAATTTATAAATCACTTTGTGACTGATTATTGGAATCAAATCAATGGTGACAAATTTTCAGCCTTAAAAAAATGTATTTAGCACTGCCAAATTTAGCATATAAAGTGAGTGATCAAATTGGATAAGATGATGCTAATTGAGAAAAAAATAGCTTTAAAATAAGGATACAAAATTTCTTATGTTCCTGATCAGCTGTCCCTGAAGGTGAATGACACTGAGAAGATTTAGGATGGAACTACCCAAGGTGGCCACTGTGAAGGACAGCCTGTTTGAAGGTCTAAATGGGTACAGCCATTTAAAAAACTCTATGTCTCGGGGCACCTGGGTGGCTCAGTGGGTTAAGCCTTTGCCTTTGGCTCGGGTCATGATCCCAGGGTCCTGGGATAGAGCCCCGCATCGGGCTCCCTGCTCGGTGGGGAGCCTGCTTCCCTTCCTCTCTCTCTGCCTACTTGTGATCTCTTGTCTGTCAAATAAACAAGTAAATATTTAAAAAAGAAAACAATAATAGTTAGCATTTATTCAGCACTTCTTAAGGCTAGGTATGATTCTTCATGCTGTAATGTACATAATTTTTATTTATGATTTAATACTTATATTAGACTATGAAGGAGATGCCATTATTCACATCTTGCAAATGAGAGAAGCAGCATAGGGTGGTGAAATAACTTGCCATAAGTCACATAACTAGCTCAGGAATAGATATGGGCTGTGGGCCTTGAACACGATTTCTGCAGCCACATTAACTTGCTTTGTGCTGAGCAGGGAATGAAGTTCTCTGGCCATCTCTGGGCACATGCTTGTACTTCTCATCAATGTCACTGACTAGGAAATTGTGTGCGTGTGTGTGTTGGGAGAATGGGTTTTTTTTTGTTTGTTTGTTTTTGTTTTTTTTTTTTAGGCCTGTATTTTATCCATTATCTGACTTGAATCTATATGAACGCTCACTATGGCATCCATATACCACTGCCAAATACAATTTCAGTACATGCCCTTGTTACAGCCTAACTTGAGTCAACCTTAAAATAACAAGTCAACCCACAGTGTGCAGTAGGTGTTATTGTATCATGGGTACTTTTAATGCATATGCTAAATTTGGGATTTGGGGCCAGAAATTTTTTTTATTGTTTATGATAAAGAATGAAAATAACTGCTTGAGAACAGTGTTTTGACGTTAATATATATATTTGCTATTGGTCTTTCTGGATTTGGGAGCAATTTGATGACCAGTTATCTAGAAATTTTAACGAAAGTTTAGAAAATAATTTATAACTACTTAGAATCTCTGTGACTCAGATGTTTTTTGAAAAAGAATCACATAATAAAAATAACACCATTTCTTTCTTCTTGAAATCCAGTCATAAGATAATGGCTTGGTTCTATCACCCATTAGACAATTTAGTGTCCTAGCCTCTGCAAGATAAAAGTTGTGACTCATGGTTTTCCAACCATGAACTACTCTTTAGCTAAAACTCTGGATAGATTAATAAGGCTAGTTTCATTCTGTTCTTACAGAAGGATAATTTGAAGTTAAAACCAAACTTCAAATTTTCCAAACCTCAAAAGATTATGTGAATTCCTTTAAAAATAAACCCAGCAACCAGGGCACCTGGGTAGCTCAGTGGGTTAAAGCCTCTGCCTTCAGCTTGGGTCATGATCCCAGGGGTCCTAGGATCAAGCCCCGCATCCACATCCTGCTCTCTGCTAGTCAGGGAGCCTGCTTCCTCCTCTCTCTCTGCCTGCCTCTCTGCCTATTTATGATCTCTACCTGTCAAATAAAATAAATAAAAGTCTTTTAAAAATTAAAGATAAGAATAAACCCAGTAAATCAAATGCCTTTTTTATCCTCTACCATTCAGACTTTCACCAGATAAAGCAAGAAACTCAATTTCTATAACACTATCAACACCATCCCATTACCACTATATAAATTAAGAGATCAGCACTTTTATTTTTTTTCTCATTGAATTCAAATCACAAACTATCCTTACTTATTTAAGAACTGTTTACAACCAGAATAAGAAAATATTATAAGAATCATTACCACTCGAGGTTTTTTAGTATGACCCAGATGAGCAACAGGGTCAGGAAAAAATGAAAGAAAGAAAGAAAGAAAAAAAAAAAACCCATGGACACCTCAGTTTTTGTCTAATGCTATTATACAACGAAGACAGGGTTTTAAGTACATGCTCCATAATTTATTCAATTTCTCTCACAGAATATGACCTTTTTTATTGGTCTGTCTGAAGTCATGATTGTTACATGGTAAAATTTGTGTCAGTCCATAGTTCATATCTTTTGCTTCATGCTGTCTTATGTGTCCATTTTAAAATGCTAACAAGAAGAACATATACTTAATATTTTCATAAAATCTCTCCTACACTGCAAGTTGAGGGATTGACAAGGCGTGTGTGTGGTAAGCAGGGAAGATTACATCAAGAGCGCTTAATTCCTGTCACCCCAAAGACCAGATCCAGCCAAGAGAAAAAGTCCTCTCTTTAAAAGGTGCAAGGCAACTGTTTTCCTAATTGCTCTTATTTCTGTGTTTGTGTCAAGGTTTGCGGGGGGATAGGTTGGTGTGTGCATTTTTTTTTTAAACCAAAGAAGAGATTTTTGTGTGTGTAAAATTTACCACCATGTTTTGTTTTTTTAAACATGATTTATGCTTTTAGAGAGGTTCATTTTCAGAAGAAATCTGAATGAGGACACCGTCTGTAGAAAGACATTCCAATGAACTGGTTAGGCGAGTAGTTGTTTGGAAGGAACACTGCCTCCGGGCTCATGAGGCAGATGGAGGTAGCAGTGGAGGAGTGGAGTAGCAGAACTCAGTCCCTTCTCCTTTCTCCAGCTCCAGACAGGATTTATATTCATGACTAATCTTCAGGAGCACAGTTCCTCACCACCCACCCCACCTCCACAAAAAGCACTGATGAGGAAGTACTCCTTTTCTCAAAAATGAAAATGTTGCTTTTGTGTTCTCATTTTTGCAAGTCCCACCTCCCCCTTGACCTAGAGAATAAAAGGAAAGGAAACTCTTTAGATGCCACGCCGCATAGTGATGATTTAGGACAGATTTTGTGTATGTGTGTCAACGGGGCACATTGGTTTATATGTTTTCACTAATGGTTCTGGAAAATGTATGTGTCTGTCTGTGTTCCCATCAAAGTCACATAAAGACACAAAAGGAGTTTCAGCAAGGACTGGTGGTTTATCTGTTACTAAGGATGAAGGGATGAAGTTAGCAACCAGTCTGATTCCATGCTTTTACACATAAGGAAAATACTTGGAAGAGGAAGTTATTCATCTACCAACAAAAAGCCAATTAGTGACAGCAGCATGAGGACTAGAAGCCTGGACTTCTGACTCCTAGGCCAGTGGCTTCTCACTGAACCTCAGAATTGCTAAAGTTTGGGTGCTTTTCAAGATATCAGAGATAGTAAATTTGCACTATAAACCCTGATCTATCTGCCTATGTCAAAAGACCTCCAAAGAGCTTAATTTTAGACATGATGTGTTAATTCTTGAATCTAAAGAAGAGGGAATATACTGGAACACAGTGGTTTTCCATTTTTGATGATTCACAAAATAATTTTTTTTTTTTTTCCCTTCTTCCGTAGCCTTCTTAGTTTTCTTTCTATCTGATCAACTTCAAGCAGCTGAGTTGTTTCTTTTTCAAACTAAGCTATTGCTGGAAAGCACAAAAAATACCTTGGTTAAGTGGGGAGTGGATTGTATCTAATTCACTAGCAGAGGTAGTTCATGCCTATTCCCTTTGTCCAGGGCAGCCAACATCACAAAATCCATAATGCTCCACTAAAGTTCAGGTTATAGAAAAAACATCTTGATACTCAAACCCGATATCTAAAGGAGAGGGCTATTTTTAAAAGCCATATTTTATAAGGTCATCTAAGTTCTAATTAGGTAGTAACATGCACTGGACTGAAGCATATTTGATACCAAGACAAATCGTGTGGGTTTTGTATCTAATTTAGTTTCTGATTCACTATCCTATGCCATGGGGGGGACACAACTGAGATGTGAAAGTACCTGCTCTCTTTCTATCTCTTTAAGAGGGTGTGGTGAGAAAAGCTTTGAATAACATCCATTAAGAGCTCTTCAGCTTCTTGGGAGGATGATAAGTAAATACAGTGAAATAAGAACTGTGTGTGTGTGTGTGTGTGTGTGTGTGTGTGTGTGTGTGTGTGTATGTTTTCTCCTTAATCTATAGATGAATTATATGTCTTTCCTAAACACAAAGAATAACTCTGGGGCTCCTGGGTGGCTCATTCAGTTAAGAGCCTGACTCTTGGTTTTGGCTCAGGTCATGATCTCAGGGTGGTGACATCCCACCCAGCTTTGAGCCCAACACTCAGTGGGGAGTCTGCTTGAGATTTTCTCTCTCCCTCTGCCTCTTCCACCGCCCTCGTCCCATGCACACACACATTCTCTCTCTCAAAATAAATAAAATCTTTAAAAAAAATCCACTTTGACAGACAAAAACGATAAAAATGAAGCTCACATCACTGCAGACAATATACTTCTGAGGGACACTCCATTCAGCTAATGAATGAAAAGGCTTTTACTCTACAAACTAAGTCTGTCTGTTTTTCTGTCTCTCTCCTACTACATGCACTCACATTGAGATGTTACCTTTTACTTGATGAAGACTCCCCCATGACCCTTCTAATCAGAAATAATCAATCCAGCTACTGCTTTAATCAGCCATGTTTTTTTAAAATCTTTTTGTTTTTTATCTCTATTCCATTTTTTTTTTAATCAACATCATTCTCATTTTCTAGTTAGTAGTCTATTCACCTATTCCCTAAAGCAAAGGCACTCTCATTTTCATCTATGTTCCTACTTTAAGAGCTGTGGGAGCAAAAGGAGATAATGAACAGGTCCTCATCTGAAAAGAATAGTCTCATAGAGAGATCCAATCTCTTAATCCTAATACACCTACTTCTCTTAACACTAAGCACATGACACTGAAGAGTTTGGGGTCACGTGCACAGGCAGGTACCTCCCCACCGCTAGCCACCATCCTCTAGTTGCCCACATTCTGAATCCTATAAGCAGTTCACCAAGACCACCAGGTTAGAATGTATCCCTCTTTTCCCTGACATGACCCCAACTCAACTATTTATCTATTTCCTTATTCCTCCTCTTCCCTGTTGGCTTCCAGCCAAATTGACCTTCCTTCCTTTCGATACACAATTTATCGAAGTCATTTATACATTTAACTCAAGGGGTCTCAGACCGATAGCCCACATTATGTGCTATGAGTCCAGGGAACTTAGGATAATAAGAATAATTTGCATTACTCTAAGTGAGGCAAGTATTCTCCAGTTCTTATTTATCATCATTTCCTGTTCTCCTGCACTGAATGCTTCCCACATGTACGCTTGTTCCCTAACTCAGATAATTCTCAAGGTCTCAAATACCTTCTCTTTCTCCTTTTTCACATGGCCATATGTTTCCTAAGCTTTTACATAGACATGATTATCAGAATTCTTGCTGAAGTTTGTCTGTATTCTCCTCTGGTGCTTACCACTTTCTATCTTGATAAGAATTGTTTGCGTCTCCTGTCTGGTAATGAATTGTGAGGTCCTTAGGTATAGAACATACTCTTTACCTATTCATTCATTCCTTAGAATGAAGCAGCAAATGTTGGCTAGGTGCAGGATCATTGAGTTGCTTAATGCCTAAAAGTTAAGATTCTTTTAGAGTATGATGTGAATACTGTTCCCAAAGTTGTAAAGCCCAGCCATCATTGCTGATGACTAAACTGGTCCATTGTCTAACATGGGTACTAATTTGTTGTCTTGTTTATTTATCTCTCAATAGTTAAGCAACAAATATTTTCTTGGTTATGATCATTTAGATCAACTATAACCTAGTTCATTAACTTCATAACTGTCTCCCCCACTGATTTTAAGTTAGATGTAGTAAAAGACTTAGCCCTTTTATTTAAACTTTATACCTTTAGCAGAGTATCTTGACCTTAGTAAATAATTAGCAAATCCCTGTTGAATTGACAAGAATACAAGCTTAAAATTTTAGTCTTTTTGCCAGGGAAAAGATTCTTATGAACCTACAATTTAAGAGAAAATCAGGTATGAGAATTTGTTTGACAATGTCTACTGATAAAGACGTGAAGCCAACCACTTAATAAATACGTTTAATTACTTTTTCTAAACTCTTACTGTCTACCTTTTTAATTTCTCAGTGGCATAACCCAGTAGAACTTTTCACATGTTTTAAGATGAGTCACAGCTAAAAATGTCTACTTTAAAATAGAGACTGGCCTAGATGTTTCTTCTCTGTCATTATGGCTCTGTCCCCTTGGGCAAGTCACTCTGCACTCAGAACCTGAGTTTCTTAGCCTATAAAAATACGTATGTTAAAACACTGGATTCCACCAGTGTTTCTCCAACATCAGAATCACCTGGAGGGCTTATTGAAAGATTGTTGCCCTCCCTCTTCTAGTTTCTGATTGAGCAGATCTGGAGTAGAACCCAAACTATTTGCATCTTTTAAAGTTCCTGATGGTGTTGGCTAGAGACCACATTTTGAAAAAACTAAACTGTTTTGGAGTCCACACAGCTCTGACTTTATCACATGAAGATTCAAGCCAGGGATATAAGGGTATCCAATTCCAAAGTCTGGGCTCTGGCATAGAGAGTATTTTATTATGTTAAATTACTGAATGACACCCAAATAAGTGAAATAAAATACTTTTCAGTAATTAAACTGAAAATATTTTCTGTGAGTTCTAGGAGACTGAATGGATGCCAGAATATAAGAGCTTTTAAAAGAAATCTCCTTCAAAATTCGACTTAATTTGAAGAAAACTCAACTCTGTGTAGTTTCAAATGGAGGGGAAGGAGCTTAACAGATTTTATAGAATACTAGTGTATCTTCAAATATTACCTTCTTTTTTTGAAATATAAAAATACAAACCCATGCAAATATTGCTTTTTTTCTGCATCAGCAATTGCTCTACTTGGGATTCCTAATTTCCTGTTTCCAGATTTATCATATTCTAGAAGTAACAGTAAAGACCACCACCACTGAGAGCTGACCTCATATAAGATGTTGTTACCTGCTTGACATGTCAGGTCTCAATATGCTAAAAAGCTCTTCTCTGGTCTGTTACCAATCTCATCATCTTCATTTTGCAAGTGGGTAAACTGAAGCTCAGAAACAAGCCAGGATTTAGCCAAGGTCATCCAAGTAGTGAATGAGAGATCTGAATTCAAATGCAGACAGCAAGCTACTCCAGAGCCCGAGCTCATCAACACTATCTCTAACAGGAAAGGCAAAGGCAGGTCTACAAATCCAGAAAGTTAGGTTTAATCCATAGTCAACCATAAACCCTAGTGGACACACTGGAGAATTCTACCCTAATCAACTTGGATCTTAGTTGTCTCATCTATTAAAGGAAGGCTAGAGTAGAACTATATCATGTCTACAATAGTAGTCCTAAGTCTACTATTCTAGAATTTTCCAAGTTTTATAGATTAAACAATGTTAAATAAACTGGTCACTGAAGGAATGAACAGGTGACTCACAGCATTTTACTTCAAACAAATCAGATTCACTCTAAATCAGCATGCTAGGATTTCAGACTCTTAGGTTTTTAAGAGGATGTAAGGTCAGAATCAGCTCCTGTGTTTCTGCTGAAATCCCTTTCTGTTTATTTGCCCTCTTCAACTTTGTCATTCTGAATGCATACACACTAAGCACAGTGTCTTAAGTAACATTGCTGAGGTTACACCAAAGACAGGTGTTAGGGGAACTATTTCCCTAGGGCTATCATTTCCAACTCTCCCTCCTCAAAAACAGAGGGAGGGGATAGAAGGAAAGGGTTTCTTTTCAGATTAAACACAGAGACTGCAAACACCTTCCCCTAGGCAATAAATTCTCTGCCAGTGTGCGCTGCAGTTTACCCAAACACCAAAGCAAAAAGCAAACAGCCCCTTTTGTAAGGGAGGAGCTGTCACCTGTCAAATGATGTTTGTGAATTTCTAGAGAAAAAAAAAAAGAAGAAAAAAGAAAGAAAGAAAGAAAACCCTTTCCCTTATTTTATTAAGCAGACTGTTTGTTCAAGGTTTGAAATGCATACTTGTGTTTAAGGTAAAAGTCCCTGGCTTGGCAATCTTGAACAAAGTGGTGCCTTCTGATTGGCTACACTGCACAAAGAACAGAACAGGAAAACAGTCTGCTCTTCTGGGGACACCTGAACTCAGTCTAATCTGAGTGGATACTGGGCCATCTCAGAAGCAACATAAGTAACTACAAACCCATCTTCCAAAAATTGGAGGGCTTTTTCTACACAGAATATATTCTGTTTCATTTGTTTTCATAGAACTAATAAACAAAAGCTTATTTGGTACAAATTATGGTTGAATTATTATTTTAATGGTAGTAGGCAAGGAGAAAGGGTAGTAAAGATCCTAAGAGCAAGAGTTAAGAAGTGCTGCACAGAAAAGTAGAAAGTGTTATGCGCATCTCCATGTTCAGGGCTAATCTCAGGCAATATAGATATTTCCTAGGAAATAAATATGGAAATATATAGGAATATATATATATATAATATATATATATTATATAGGAAATATATAGGAATATATATATAGAAGTATATATAAGAATATATATAGAGAAATATATATATATATATATATACATATATATATATATATATATATTCTGTGTACTCTTCTTTCTTCACCCCTTTCTTCATATTGTTCCTAACCTGGTGAGGCCTGCTTTCCCCAGCCAGAGATGCTCCATTCTCCAAGATGTCTTCCTCATCTCCAGTCAAAACTACCATCCCTTCCACAGAGTGTAATCAAAGGTATAGAAAGAGGGACTGTTTCACCTCTATGTGCAAATGACTAGAATCTCCTTTAGTCTCCTAGATATATTTGCATTTTTAAAGAAGAGATAGTATGGGGTGCCTGGGTGGCTCAGTGGGTTAAGCCCCTGCCTTCGGCTCAGGTCATGATCTCAGGGTCCTGGGATCGAGCCCCACATCGGGCTCTCTGCTCAGCGGGGAGCCTGCTTCCCTTCCTCTCCCTGCCTGACTCTCTGCCTACTTGTGATCTCTCCATCTCTCTCTCTGCCAAATAAATAAATAAATAAATCAAAATAAAGAAGAGATAGTTTAATGAAAATTGATTCAAGTTTATAGACACTTCCGCAGAGTTGTAGGAGTACAAATTGAAAAGAAAACAAACCCATGAAAAGAAATTTGATAATAAGTATCAGTAACACTGGTGTTCATACAATCTTACTCAATAGTCACACTTCTAAGCAACTAGTGCAAGAAAATATTCTTTATATAACATACAATCTTACTCAATAGTCACACTTCTAAGCAACTAGTGCAAGAAAATATTCTTTATATAAATATTCTTCTTAAAAAAATCTGAGTAAAGTAACAGTTAAATAAATCATTATATGTCTGTGTAATGGCATAACATAGCAATTAAAGTTGTTGTGAAGACTTATAAGAGAAATAGGTTCATCATTGAATGCAAAAAAATAAGTAGATTATAAATTTATATATGACATAATCCAAATGTACATTATAAAATCTATTTCTTCAAGGAAAAAAACAGAAAAAAAAACTAATAGTTTTATAACTCATCACTAAGTAGAGATGAGCAATTTATCAATTTGCATTTCATCATGAAAAGTAATATATATTTACCCACTCAGAGTTCTTATTAAGAAAATAGATGAGTGATAATAAAAATAATTTTTAAATGACTACAGTTTTATATGGCAGGAACTTTGAATGAAAACAAATCAGATAATGAAACAAACCACTGCAATTCTCTGAGGCCAGTGATAGGTATTATTGTCTATCCGTAAAAATGAAGAAAGAGCAGGTCATAGAGATAATCAAGTTCACACAGCTTAAACTGGTAATGACAGAATTCCAACCACAGTGTATCTGGCTAAAAGTCTTATGTCAGAATTCTAAAGTAAGTAATAACCTGTAAAATCCTGTTACATAGAATGTAATCATCAAAGTAAAAACAAGAACAACAGCAATGAAAAAACACCTTTTTCTGAGTTTCCCTACACTGAACTATAGAGTTTTTCTGGAAGACCTAACAAGGAAAAAGTAGAGATGGGAGAGAAATAGGACACTTGAAAAGGAATGAGAGAATGTGTGGGAGGAACAAAAGAGCTTAGTAGTGGAGATGTGAGGGTGGCTCTGGAAGCCTGAGGGAGAGACCATGTAGGAAGGGAAGGGAAGGGAAACAGAGAGGCCTTCCTTCAAGGGAGCTCTTGATACTGGTATCAGACTTCAAGTTGGCAGACTTTATGCATTTCAGATGCCTGGGAGACCAGGAACATACAGAAAATAATTGTTGTTTATATGACATATCAAAAATCGTACCCCTTCCACTGTTTGAGTCAGGAGAAGGCATGTAGGAAGGAAATTGAGAATTTTGAGTGACTCATACAGCATTGCTGTTAAACAGCCCCTTGTAGCCTGAATAGAGTGAATTACTGAAGAATACTTTGTTCACAGAGTATGTGCTTCATACATATATACATATGAAGAATGAAATTTATCAAATGAGGACAAAACAATTGGCATATCAAAAACCATTTTGACACAATCCTACAATTTTAGAAAACTTCTATAGATGTGGCTCAAATTGAGTTACAGTGAGTTGTGTGTGTCTGCGTGCGTGCGTGTGTGTGTGTCAGTGGGTGTGTGTGTAGGCAGCGAGGGAGAAAAGGTTGGTGGAGTTTATGAAAGAAACGTTTATAAATTTATGTTCAATAAAAATTCAACAAATTAGAGATCTGACATGGCTTATGATCTGCTTAGGAAACAGAAGTACTTATATCTCTTTGAAAAAAATCATTCTGATGAACAAAACCGTACATGGAATTCTTGTTCTTCCGGATAGTATTCAGTCAGAATTGTAACTGTAGTATGAAGGAAGAACAACATCAATGATAAATATCCTATTCAATAAAATATACTTATTCTCTTGAGTTTGTAAAAAAATATATTTGACAGTTGAAAACAAAAATTATAACACTGTCTGATGGAGTGTTCAATGTACATAGATGTAATATATATGACAGCTACAACATCATGGGGGAGGGTTATGTGACCAATATTGTGGCAAGTGTTCCACATTCCGTTTGAAGTGGTAAAATATTGATTCATAATAGACTATGAGAAACTATGAATATGACAATACCTAGGGAAACAAGTAAAAAATATGCAAAGAAATATAGCCAACACCAAGACAGAAAATTAAAAGAAAATACTAAATATAGGTGAAGTGATCTAAATAGTGGCAGAGAAAAGGAAAACAAAAGAGCAATGGAGAGAACAAACACACAAAATTCAAATGGTATATATTATATACACCTAAATATGAAATGATACAAATACACCAATTAATAGATATTGACAAAATGGATAAAAAGTGACCAACTATACATTGTAGAAGCACTCACCTTGAATATAATGATAAATACAGGTTAAAAGTAAAAGGATGAAGAAAAGATTTATCATGAAAATATTACTTAAATGTTATATTGGCTACATTAATATAAAAACAAAGTAGACTTCAGAATGAAGTATATCACAAGGAATAAAGAGAAATATATAATGACAAAAAGATCAATTCACCAGGAAGATAAAACAATACACCCCAAAATAGAGTTTCAATATATATGAAGCAACAACAGACAGACTTGAAAGGAGAAAGAGATAAATCCATAATTGGAGTTAAAGACTTCAATATTCATCTCTCACTAATCAATAGAACTAGTAGACTGAAAATAAACCAGCATAGAGAAGAATGCATAATATCATCAACCAATGGGCCCTAATTGACATTTTTAGAATACTCCAGCCCAAAAAACATCTTTCACAGTCTTTTTAAGTGCCCACAGGACATGCATCAAGATAAACTATATCTTGACTCATGAAAAAAACTCATGGAATAAAAAATTTTGAAAATTTGAAATCATTCAGAGTTTGTTTTCTGATCATAATAGAATTAAATTAGAATGCAGTAATGGAAAAATAACAGACAACACTGGAATACTTGGAAATTAAACATGCTTGTAAATACACACAGATCAAAAAAAAAAGCCTTAAGAGAAATCAGAAAATATTTTTAAACGAACAATATAAATATACAACATAGCAAAATGTAGGGGATGCCACTAAAGCAGTGTTTCATGGAAAATTTATAAATGTAAATACTAACATTAGAAGACAAGAAAGATCTCAATGCAATAATCTAAATTTTTAATTTAAGAAACTTTAATAAGAAGAGCAAAATAAACCCAAAGGAGCAGAAGAAAATAAGACCAGAAATAATAAAGTTGAAAACAGAAAGACAAAAGTGAAAAACAGGGAAACCAGAAAGCTGAGGCGCCTTTTTGAAAGATCAATACAATTAATAAATCCCTAGTGAGACTGATAGAGAAAAAGAGAGGACACAAGTTACCAATATCAGAAATGAAACAGAAAGATATTACAGATCTCACAGACATTAAAAGAGTAGTAAGGGAATACTACAAACAATTCTCCATATAAAAATTCAGAACTTTGATGCAATCAACAAATTTCTTACAAATCACTATATTTTTTTAAAGATTTATTTATTGATTTTAGAGAGTAAGACAAAGCGCTCACACGCATCCATGGGTGGGAAAGGCAGAGGAAGAGGGAGAGGGAAACTGAAGCAGACTCCATGCTGAATGTGGAGTCCCACGTGGGGCTCGATCTCACAACTGTGAGATCATGATGGTGAGATCATGACCTTAGCAGAAGCCAAGAGTCGGGCACTTAACCAACTGCACCACCCAGGTAGGTGCCCCTACAAACCACTATTTATGAAAACCTGCCCAAGATAAAATAAATCATCTCAGTAGTTCTGTAACAATTAACAGAACTGAACTTATAATTAAAGAGCTTTCCAAAAAGAAATATCCAGGCCCAGATGGTTTCATGAGCAAATTCTTCCAAACATTTCATAAGAAATATCAATTCTACATAATCTTTCCCTGAACATAAAGATACCTCACACAAAGCACAAACACAGAAATCACCCTGAGGTTCATGAACAATAAAACTGGCAAGATGAAAATGACCATGCTTCATAATTGCTAATACCAGCTCTCAATGGTGAGCTTAACACTCATTTGCTTTAAACTATAGTTTCTTTCCTCTCTGAGTCCTAACCTTTAAAGCCTACAAAATTCTAGCTGGTCTTATCATTTTATAGATATGATAAACACTGCTACAATGAAGTCTTCATTTCTGTATATATGTGTATGTGTGTGTACATGTCAGTATGCATGGGTGTGTGTGTGTGTGAGTGTGTGTGTGTGTGTACTTATTTACATATTTTAAATTGTTTTGTGAAGGAAATTCCTAGAAGTGGTACATACCTTTAGGTACCTAAGGATGAAAATTTAAAATTAAATAAATTAGAAGGGCAAATTGTCCTCCAAATACATCAATTTATATTTCTGCCCAAAGTGAATAGGTTTTGTTTCCCAACATTTTCATCAGCACTGGATATTATCAATCATTTAAATCTTCGCTGACCAGGTTGATGATAGTCTATGACACAATCTGGAATGATAACCAATGAAACTCATTGTTGGGATTCACAATATTTTTTATTAGAGAGATAAAACATTCTATGTCTGTTAAACATCTGTGAATTACTTAGACTCTTTGCCAAAGAGCATGGCTTCATCTTTCTCTTATTAATTTTTAAATATTTATTAGGGCCATTAAACCTTTGCCATGTGCTATAAATTTTTCAAATTTGTATTTTTTCCTTCTTTCTATAGAAATTTCTCCTATGCCAAATGTTTGAATCTTCTCTTTTAAAACTTCTGCATGTTACCTTATAGTTTTTTTTAAATAAATTGTTTTCATAATACTTATCAAAACTTGGACCTCTTTTCCTTTCTATATTTTGATCAATTTGACTCCTATTTCAAGACCTAAATAAAAATCACCTTCTCTATGACATTTTGCCAGTCTTTGTCAGGCACAGTAAATCATTTCTTTTGGGTGTGGCTTTAAAAATACACACATATGAATAATTTTGTACACATTGACTCATTTGCTGTATTATGGTGTTCTCAAAGCTACACACCATGATTTATCCATTTGTATCACAAAGAACATAGCATTCAGTAAGTACTAATCTAGTATATGTATATGGCTAGATCTAGTATATATACTTGAAATCTTAGAGGAATCTTGGATCATTTAAGATATAGGGCAGTATGCTTGGTTCTGTGGCCTAGGCTTTTTCAAAATACAAACACACTATCTGCTCTTGGGAAATGCAGAGTTGAAGAGGTAAAGACTCTTCATGTAACAATAAGAATTTATGGAAACGGATGATTTTAGATAATTGCCACTCAAATTATGAGGGGAAAAACCCAATTCGACTAAATAGGGCTTCCTTTAAAGCACCAAGAATGAATAAATGCAAAAAGAAAAGTTATGTAGTTTCCATCAATCGTTCCAGGAGAACATTTAAGTGTTGATGCTCTTATCTCCCTCTTGAAGATGTGCCAGGCATGTTTAGACAGTTTGTAAATAAGGCAAGGCTGAGATTTAAAGGAAATATTAGTAGAATCAAAAGCCAACAGGATCTTGGAAACATAGGCTAAATCATGAAAAAATTTTGAGAAAAAAACCTCATTCACTTTCATCTTCCAATTCAATGTAGTTCATTTTTTAGTGACATTAAAATAATTCTAATGAAGAAGGCACATACGTTCTCTGCAATTCAAATTTCCTTTGTTAATAATCAGAGCAAAACATTATGATTCCATTTCATGACTAATTGCTAAGGTGAAGGTTATGTGAAAAACATCAATAAAAATGGGATGTCATTCTCAATTTCAAGATTTTTGTCCTTAATTATCTGACATGTTGTTTCATGTCTACAGATTCATATTTCTTGCATAGTGAGAACATGCCTGGCAGAGATCCCAAATTTTTAAGATATTATATGCAAAAGGAAAGTAATTTATGTGCAGTTGTAGAACTATTTAGCTATGAACTTATACATAAGAAAAGCGAAAATATGCTACCAAACATCAGCAGCTATCTGTTGGAAGAACTAGGAATCTAAGTGGATCCCAGTTTTTACATTCCAAACCAGAATACTAGTTATAGGAGCCTGAGCATGTCCCCCATTTTGTGACTCCTGTTGCTGAGGACTGTCACTGTTACATATTCCTATCTCTGTGTCCTTCACATGTGGACACAGATGAGGATGTCGGAATGGTCATAAGACAAGGGAAGACACAGGATTCATACAGAACTATCACTTACTAGCAATACCTCACTTCTTTGCATATTAAAAACAGAACAGCCACAGAGAGGCAAGCTTATGCCATCAAGTTCCTTTTCCCTCAACTTGTAGCTTTCTTTCAATATCATTGTTCCTAAGTGACCCATCACTAGAAAAAAAAAAAAATCACATTTCATTTTGTTTTTCATCTTTTTCGGAATCATCTCAATCCCTTATTCTTTTCAAAGTTTCTGGGTCTTACTTCCTGACTTTGTGTTACCTTCAGTTTAAGCTGGTAAACAATTTCAAGCTTGAAGGTGCTAATAAGTGATGAGACAATGGTTTTATTGTCCATTATTACTGATGGTGACCTGTGCCTCTTCAGAGGAGGCAGTGTTAAGACTCTACTATAGGACTCTCTCATGGGGAGAGGAGTGGTTGCTCCACATGGGCATCCCTAATGCTCACGGAGCAGACAGGTACTTAACAAGAAATAGAGCTCAAGTTCCTCCAAAAGTTCCTCTCCAGTATCCTGGAGGAAAAATGAGAGAAGATTGAGTTGAGTAGTATGGGTAGGATACTGACACTGATGTTGTGTGTACATGTCATCCTGGAAAAGGTTTTTAACCTTCATTTTTTGCCTTTGACTTATTAATTTATAAAGGAACAATAATGATTTCTACCTCACACAGTGATTGGGAAGATTAAATAAAAGATCAGACATGTTAATCACCACCAAATATTGATGCTTAAGAAAAAGTTGTTTCTAAAAATTTGTAGTTTAGAATTATAACCGGAGAGTCAGGAATCAACTTCAAATTGAACATGCTCTCTTTCAATCAGGTCAGTCCTCCTAGTGGCATTATTAAAAATCTATTTCAAAGAATCAAAATCAAGTGTGTGTGTGTGTGTGTGTGTGTGTGTGTGTGTGTAATAACTGAAAATCAGGAGAAGTAGGTTGCAAATGGTTAACCCTTTTAAATATCAGTATTTCTTAAATAACAATAACCTCCAACTCATAGAGCAGTGCAGTCTTAACTAGACACCTATCAGGAGGGCAATGACATCTATGTATTTTCTTGACTTATTTTCTCTCCTTCTTCATTCTTTCCTTTTCTAACACCATTGTAGAGTTTCCAAGACTCTCGTTCAGATAATCCACTAGGATTTCTCTAAAGTTTCTTTTAGCTGATTTATAAAAGCACCAAAATGGACTTTAAATGACTAAAGTTTTTTGTTTTTTGTTTTTTGTTTTCAAATAGCAAATCTGGATATTTTCTAACAGAATTGAGAAAACAGTGGAAGTAAAGAATAAAGTATCTAAACAGCATAACTTTTTCCACACTGACAGACCATAGTCACAAAGGAAAGAACTTGAGAGGCAGAGGGGACAGGAAGTTTGGCTGTTATGAATGTTCAAGAGAACAGTCCCCTGACTGGAGATATTCTAGAACTGTGCTCTCCCAAAACTAAACCCATGTGGTAATTTCAATTTTAATTAACTAAAGTTAAAATTAAATTCCTCAGTTGCACTAGCCATATTTCAAATGCCCAAAGGTACATGTGGCTAATGACTAATGCATTGAACAATACAGAAAAGAGAACATTTACATCACTGAAAGAAAGTTCTCTTGGACAGGACTGCTTAAAAGAGAGCTTTTTGACTTTTTTAGATAACGTCCAAGTCTCATTTCACAGGACTTTAAATTTTCCTGAGGGTCTATTATGTGACTAACAAATGCTGAGCAAGACAAAATATGGTCCCTGTCCCCTTGAGACACAGGGAAATAAGCAATTATAATGTTGTACAATAAGTAATAGGACTAAAAATAGACCTAGGTTGTTTTAGAGGAATGGTCTTTAACTCAAACTGGTGGCAAAAAGAGATATGGAAGTTTTCCCAGAGAAGATAGGATAAACTAGTTGTTGAGGGATAGATAGGAGTTGGCCAGAGGGGGAAAACAAAGCAAAAATAAACATAAAAACAAACCAACAAAAAAACCAAGATGTCTAAGGAGAAAATTTCTAACATAAAAAAAATAAGAAAGGGAACGGCACATTTAGAAACCACATGCTTCAGTATGCGAACATGTGTGAAATAAGAGTAGAAACCTTAAATTAAAAGGCTTGAGTCTCCATTCAAGCTTGGTATAAATTCACTTGCTTTTATGAGTTCAGGAATCAGAACAGAAAATTGCTGGAGAGAATATCTAAACAAAGATTTGCCTAGGCTTATGCTACTATCAAGAGGTGATATTATTAAGTGAATTAGAGATATCCTAATTTCAAGTCACTGTCAAATCAGAATTTACCCCTGCTCAGGTTTAATTGTAAGACATTCCAAGGCCTTGAGTGACCTGCCCCTTGGATTTATTCATCTTTCACTAGCTCGAATCTGAGAACCATATCAGTATTAGAATGGAAGGGTCCACTGACAAATAGTTATTTTCCTTTCATCAACTTAGTGGCAAAACATCAGTGTATTTATAAAGTTACAATTTTATATTTTTGGTTGTTTCCTGTTCCCTTTCCTGACACAACTTTCCCCAATATTTAAAAAAAAAAAAAAAGAGAGAGAGAAAGAAAAAAAAAAGTACAATCCATATATATACATATGTGTGTGTGTATCAATATACATATATATATATATATATATATATATATATATATATATATATATATATAAAATTCTAATAAAATCTTCTACCAGAAAAGAAAGGCAAGGTATTTTTAAGGGGATCTCCAAAATCCACATGTGATCTATGAAATCCCCACTTTGTTTCCTAGTAGGATTTGTTTGTTTGGTGGGGTGTGTGTGTGTGTGTTTTACAAAAAAAGCAACAGCAGGATTTGTATGGTGAATGAATAATAATTTTTTTTTTTTTTTTTTTAAGAGATTGAGTGAGAGTGAGCACAGGCAGACAGAGTGGAAGGCAGAGTCAGAGGGAGAAGCAGGCTCCCTGCGGAGCAAGGAGCCTGATGTGGGACTTGATCCCAGGACGCTGGGATCATGACCCGAGCCGAAGGCAGCTGCCTAACCAACTGAGCCACCCAGGCGTCCCTGAATAATAATTTTTTAAAAATAAGACAAAAAGCCCCCTAGCACTATGCACTACACAAATACAGAAAATTTCATCTAAACATTTCAGAAAAGTATTTTATTATTATTAACCCATTACACCTCTGGTCTACCCCTTTTACAGATGAGGAACTGAAGCCTAAGGTCATGAGTGACTCAGTGGAAAAGCACTCCCTCCCCACAAAAATACTATTTTATGTATTACTTACCTTCCTTCCCCTTATTATATTACTAGGTACTCAAATCTATACCTAGATTCATACTGAATTTACTTCCTCTTTCTTTATTTAAGAAGGATAGTTCCATGAAAGAGGCAGTCCGCTATAGTATCAATAGAATTTGGTTAGAATTCAGATCTAGACTGTGGTTCTGACTCTAACTCGACCTCCTGTAAAACCCTGGAGTGGTACCACCTTCTCCAAATTGGGATAGATATAAGGAAAAACTCAGATAAAGAATGTAAAGGACTGGGCACCTGGGTGGCTCAGTCATTGGGTGCCTGCCTTCAGCTCAGGTCATGATCCCAGGGTCCTGGGATCGAGCCCCGCTTCGGGAAGCCTGTTCCCTCACCACAACTCCCGCTTGTGTTCTTGCTCTCGCTGTCTCTCTCTCTGTCACATCAACAAATAAAATCTTTACATTCTTTTTTTTTTTTTTTTTTAAGAATTATTCCCAGCCCACATTCCCCACACCAGTGAAAGCATGTGCTGTAAGAAGAGTTGAGCACAAAATCCACAAACACTTAAGTTTCTCTCTGCTCTCCACCTTGATTCTCTGCCCAATGGCCTTGCCCATTTAGGGCCATCTGCCTTTTCATATGCCATCAAATACACAGATTTCACAGAGATGTGGATGGGATGGCCCACATATTAGAGAAGTTCCCACCACTCACCCACATGGGGTCACTGAGGTCCGAATCCTGCATGCGGATACAGTCCATGCTAATCTCGATCTTGTTTCTTGTACCATTTTCTGATGGCTCATCCACAAAGTTCAAGTCAATGGGCTGAACAGAACATATGGGCCTACCATAAAGGACAAATGAAAGTGTGTTAGGCAAGGAATGGGACTAAATAAAACACAAGCACCCGGCTGGTAACAAGGAGCTCTCTCTGTTTCAAAGCTGGCAAGGTTCACTGGTTGGAGTCAGAGACTCTAGGTTCACTGCGTGCCTCAACCACATGTCAAATGAGTCATCTCAGGTGGTTCAAGTCCTATTTGTACAGTGGGAATCATGATCCCTGACCTTGTCCAAGAATTGCTGGGTAGAACATGGGAGAAAAATGGTACATCAGGAAATGAGGATTTTAAACCCTATCCCTTAGGGTATGAAGTACTCTATACTCTTTTATCTTCCTCTGAATTTACTTACTTATCCAAACTTGATCTTAATAAAGGAGAAAATAATCATTTTCCCAGTAAGGCATAAGTGATAACAAAATTTAATATTTTACCTTCCCAGCGGGTATTTGTGTTGAAACAGCAAATAAGAACTTTTAAGCCAAAGGAACAGATTTGGGGTATCAAGGGAGTCACTGGAGAAGTTACTTAGAGTTAGGCAGAAGAGCCCCCAACTTTTTAAAATTTAAATTCAATTAATTAACATATAATATCTTATTAGTTTCAGAGGTAGAATTCAGTGATTCATCAGTTGCATATAATACCCAGACCTCCTTACATCACGTGCCCTCCTTAATGCCCATCACCCAGTTACCCTACTCTCTGAACCCCCCAACATTCCAGCAACAGTTTGTTTCCTATGATCAAGAGTCTCTTATGGTTTGAGGAGAGCCCTTCTGATACTCCAAAATTATACCACCTTGGAATAATGATCTTTTGGTGTAAACCGAGTAAACCTCTACTGAATTTTGAACCCAGAAATACTATTGGAGAAAATTAATTTTTCCAACAATAGTGACTGAATTTTATCGATTTTAGAAACATGCCCTAGTAAGCAATATATATTTTTTAAAGATTTTATTTATTTATTTATTTGACAGATAGATCACAAGTAGGCAGAGAGGCAGGCAGAGAGAGGAAGGGAAGCATGCTCCCTGCTGAGCAGAGAGCCCAATACGGGGCTTGATCCCAGGACCCTGGGATCAGGACCTGAGCCGAAGGCAGAGGCTTTAACCCACTGAGCCACCCAGGCGCCCCGTAAGCAATATTTTTATACTCTCTACCTATTTATAGTAATTCAAATACAACATATTTTGGCTTCTTTGATACTCACTGTTCCAGAAAATCCCAGATATGCTGGAAGACCTCTGGACTGAGGAATTCATTTGTCTGTGTGCTCTGTGACATAGTGGATCGGTAATAACTTTCTTTCCAAGAGAAATGAGCTGGGGTTTCTACAAACCTTAAAAGGACAAAAAAGAAATTACAATTATAGTTTCTGTATTCAGGATATTGAATATTAAAACTAAAACATAATTAATCAAGACATCTCAGGTGACTCTTCAAAATCATGCAGTCATATAAAGCAAATTTCAGAAAGTTGCATGGTTGGTGTTTTGTTGGGCAGTGTCAGGGATCCCTGGACATAAAGTCAGATAATCACATCCTCTATCAAATTCTTTTGTAACTAAAAATGCTGTTACACTCTACACTTCCACTACCCAGCATCTATGTTCTGAAGATTTCAGAAAGAAAATAAACATTCTCTCATTAAGTCTGACAGCCAGGGTGACCTATTATTAAACCTGTTTTATAAACGTCTCAACGGATTATCTGTCCATTCTGCCTCCAGCTGGTAAAAAGCAGAATCAGAAAACAGAAAGGATTTCAGAAAATTTAAACTTCATCCACAGTAAAATCACCCCTCTCATCACTCCTTTCTTAACATGGTGCCCAGGGAAAATAAATGCAAACCTCTGAACCTAGATTTTTTTCTTTTTTTAATCCCTGTGTGTGCCGGTGGTTTTTAATTGGAGTGTAAAATTCTGTGTTGGACTAAAGGATAGGTACACATCTGAATATGCTGTAAATGAATGCTATTTCTGTTTGCTCCATTTTGTTGCTGTCCCCAAGTTTGCCTTTACTTAAACAAAACAAAATAAAACAAAAACAACAAACAAACAAAAAACCTCTCGATCCCTCTATACGTGAAGTAAAATGCCAGCTTTCTCAGGTGGGGCTGTCTCCAAGTCTGTGTATTATCTACACAGATCATCTCAGTCTATGATTCACTGTGATTATCAGTGGACTCATTTTACCCCAGGATGAAATCAGCTAAGCTCTTAATCATTACTGTTAATATCACCAAGTGTTAATAAATAGTGTACTAAGATAGTCAATCATCTTAAATTTGCAAGTGAATACTCTGGTCTAGTTACAGAATAGAAGACAGTAACATTGTGTTTATTGTTGATAATCCCCAAACTATATGAAGAAGCACAATCATTTACTCAAGTTAAACACATAGAATCTATTACTTACTAGCAAGAATAAAGGTCATTGAAAATAAACAACAAATAAGACTGTCTCACTCTCTAAGAAGGTACAGAAGGTAAGACAAGAAACCAAATGTCCAATAAATATAGTAAGAGTCTATCATCTCATCCGAGGGATCAAAGAAAGAGCCTTAAACAATCTGAAGAAATTAGCTCTGCCAGGTAAGGATTAATGATATGAGTGAGCAGTCTAGGGCAACAGCCATAAACAAAATACTAAAATGGAAAATAACTTAGTGTATGTGAGAAAGTCGCAAGCAACTCTGTTTGCACAGTTTAAGATCTGGGGCAGAGAGTGCCAGAAAAATAGAGCTGGGGAGTGAAGAAGATAATTATATGCTACGTTCAGAGAAGCTTAAATATTTCAAAATTTCTAGTTTTTGCAAAAACATTTCTAAATGAACTTTGTATTTTGAGATCAATATAGATTCACACGCAGTTGTAATGAATTACACAGAATTCATGTGCCCTTTCCGTCATTCCCCCAATGGTAAATCACAACTTACACAACCCTTAAGAATATTATTATCAGGGTATTGATATTGTATACTGCTACAATCCCCTGATCTTATTCAGAGATTCTCAGTTTTACTTGTACTCATTTGCGCGCGCGCACACACACATAGGTATTGTGAATGTATCTAGTTCTACACAAGTTTTGGATCACACGAGTAGGTTGGCTTACCCACCACCACAGTATTAAAAAAGGATTTAAAGGACAAGACTAACAGAATACCTCTCGTATTGATAAATCTGGAAGCTGTGTGGAAGAAAGGTTTATAAGCATATCACTTTATGGGCAAAGTGGTTACACCAGTCCAGGAAAGACAATCAGATGCTAGCAGAAGTAGGGATGGAGACAGGGCAGACTAATTCATTTATCAGTGAGAAGGTTAAATCAGACATCGCTGATGTTATGTTCACATTCTCTCTCCTGTTTCTCTCTGACTTCTAAAAGACAGTCCCTGGATTTCTGATGTCACCACTAACCAGCTGCAAAACTGTGGAAGAGCCTCCCTGCTCCCTGAACTTCAGCTTCCTTGTTTGTGACATAGAGTTGCCTCACAGATGCCTACGCAGTCCTCAGTGATTTCCTCCTCACAAAGCATTTCCTGGTCCCTTACTTGAAATAATCCTTCTCCTCCAAACTTTCCTGGCCTTTCATTATGACTCATCAATGCTAATTAATCCTATTTTACTTGTGCAACAATTGAGTGTAGAGGATTTTAAGTAACTTGAAGGCAAAGCCCATCGAATTTCTTAATTTTCTGTTTCCTTGAGGTTAGAGTGAAAGGAACACGGGTTTTGAACTGAGATAGACTTGGGTTCAAATTTTAGCTCTACTACTGACATATTATAAAGTCATGGTCAAGTTACTTAACCTCTTTGTACCTTATTTTCTTCAGCTATGCTTCCTTCACAGGGTGGTGGAAAGGTCTGCTTGAAATAATGTGCTGCACATTTTCTATACAATACCTGGTAGTCAATACATTGATTGGATTAGATCAAATATATAATCTGCACCCAGGAAATACTTGCTGAATTGAACTAACAAAATAATGTATTTGAAAGGCCCCTTAAAGCTGTAAAAATGTTACACAAAAGTAATTATATCAAATCTGAATTATCCCTCATTTCTCTGCAGTTCAAATTGTTCTTTCTTTTTCCGTGTCTGCAGGCTCAAATGGTATTCCCTTTGTCTCTCATTTTCTCCTTGATCACCTTTATCCCAGGTTTGCTACATTGAATTGGGCAACAACCCCTCCCCACCTCTACCCCCACTTCAGAGCCTAATGCTTTAAGGGGACTTGATTACAAAAAATGGGAGTGGGGTTTAGAATAGATTAGCGGCTTTCAAATTGGTTTCACGAAACTCTAGGGTTTCTGGTGCCTCAGTGGGTTCACCCGATGTAAAGAAATGTCCCTACTGGTAGGACTCCAGACACTCCTTAACGCCAGCAAGTTTGACTTTTGCCCGTCTTAAGTACATTAGTGTTCCAAGCAAGATTTTATCTGAAGAAAAGTTTCTGTTAACAATTTAAAAATCTGTGGTCTCAGTTAGAAGACCTTCAAAGTGTCTCCCGTGCAAACCGAGAATGGATTCTTGGTTTCTGAATAAAGATGGCAACCATCATTGAGAGAAAGGAAGGAAGGAGATCAGTTAGTGCCACAGGGCAGGAAGAGTGAGCTAAAGCCTACCCATCTTCAGAGGCTTTGCCTTTGGGTGAATCTCAGTATCAATTTACTCATAGAACAATCACTCTGTTCAAATGGTTTTGTCAAATCAGTCACACCCAGAGATAGGAAGTCATCACTTTTCTTTCTTTTTTTTTTTCTTTCCAGCTTTTTTTTTATGGTTGACCTCTCCTACACTCTGCATTAACTCAGAATGGAAAAAAAGAAAGAAAGAAAGAAAAGAAAAGAAAGAAAGAAAGAAAGAAAGAAAAGAAAAAAGAAAAAGAACCCTACTTTGTAGAATGTGACCTGAAAACCCCAAAAGGTATCTCCTAATAGTCTGCCTTCCCTCCAGCTCTTCCTGTTCTGTCCTAGAAGTCACCACTCAAATCTCTTACATTAAGTTTCTTTCAGAACTCCCCCAAAATCTCCAAATCTACTATTTCATAATTCAACACAACCTTAATTTTATAGAGGGATTTTAGAATTAATAGGCTTCCGAGACCATCTAGCCTACTTTTTTCTTATTTAATAGATGGAAAAACTAAAATCTAAAAAGAACCAGTTCACCCCAGCGATATGGTATTCAACATTGATCTTTACCCCTCAGTCCCAGAAGAATAAACTGATGCATCAGACATGAATTACCCAACCTTTGGCCTCTTGAAACAGTTCCCATACTTAACATTTTCTGGGTATTTAAAACCTGCTTACTCCCCTTTAGGATATCCAAACTCAATACTCTGAAAGTAGAAGCATATTTGATTAGATATCCTCTAATTCCCTTAACAAAACAAAGCAGCATTTAATAGTGAAGTAGACCAGGAACTCACTGGCTGTTCCTAAACTTCCTGACTGAAAGGCTCCTTTGGCAGGAAGTCATTCCTTTTGGAAGAGCGAGAATGAGGCATGGGGAATTCCAGGAAAGCAGACCTGGAGGGCTCTCTCAGTAACTGTGCACACACTTGGAAAGATGGTGTCACCAAGAATCTAAATCTTTGAGGACCACATAGAATGTCAAAGTAGGTTGTGCCTTTAAAGACTGTCTAGTCTTGTTACGTTATTTCACAAGGAAACTGAGGCTGAAATCTGAAAAATTTAGCCTAGATCCACTGCCATGCTAGAATACTAGAAAATTTAGCCTAGATCCACTGCCATGCTGCCATACTAGAATACTGAAAGCAGACTGTTCAATATTCTGGAATTTTCCAAGCCAGTTGTAAACATAGTCATTATTATAATTTATTATGAAGTATTAAACTTCAAATTAAATTATACTAAAAGCAAAGATAATAAATATTCAAAACTGGTCATTTCCTAATTATTTTACTATTATCTGTGTTCTTGAAAGCCATTTAAAAAATAATGTAGTGAAATTGTTCAGATTAAAAAAATCCTCTGTGAATTTATTGCTGTACTCATCTAATAATGTATTTTAGTCCAAGGCTTATGTGCAAAGGACTCAACAATACCTATCGTGAATATTACATGAAAGGCTATGTAGGAGATTTAGTGATGAATGAGGCATTTATCTTGCTCCTTTGATAGTTTTTCATAGCTTGGTGTCAGAAATAGAACACTTCCAATATTTGTCTAATTCTTACCTTTTGTCATAAGCTTTTGTGCTCCTAATTTTCCAATGGACTGTGACCTCCTAAAGAGCAGAAAAGCCAGCATGGGCCATTCATTGGTCTGTACTCTATCTGTCTGTGATTGGCAGGAAAGGATTGTCATTGATTATGACAGAAATTCATTTCACTGGGTCTGCTTTTCCAGTTTTCCACATGACAATTTTAAGCTCAGAGAGGATAAGGAAATTGTTCAAGGTCACTCAGCTAGTAAATGATAGAGTTGGGCTTGTTATTTATTTATGAAAGAGCTGGGCTTTAAATTTAAGATTGTAGGACTTCAGAGCTCATGCTTTATTAAATTATATATATATATATATATATATTATACACACATGGTTCTAATTTTCATTCATCTCAAAATTTGAGCAATATGAAGTGTTTTTCATAGTTCAGAGGATTTTTTTTTCTGTAAAAGAATAAAATTTCCTACTGATTCTGACTCAATCACAAGAGTTACCATTTTTTCTTCAAATGAATAGGAAATGGTGTGGAAAAAAGCAAGTACTGGTCAGTGAATGATATGGACAGAATATCTGTCCTTTCTGCAGATTCTCAATATTGAGATTCTACAGATTCCTCATAGGATTTGACTCTCAAATGTAGTGTAAGAAAAGACAGCTGAGGTCCCTATTGTTCCAAGGGGACTTGAATACTCAAATACTGTAAGAATGACCCCAATTCTCAGAGAGAAATTATTTAAAACTCTGAACCTGACTTCTTCTGTATATCCTTGTATCCTTCCAACAAATTTCTCAATCCCTCACATTAATGCCAAAGCCTTTTATACCAACCTTTTTGGATCTTCCCCAGAACAAGTCTTCCAGTTAGCCTCAGGAGCATTCCAAATCACATAAATCTATTTTTATTTTTAGTTTGGAAACACTTCTATATTTTCAGTTTACTCTGATATTATGATAACTATTATGATTATTGATTGTCATATTTAATTTTAGGGATGCCAAAGAGCATCTGGATGTCTTTTAATGAATTGCTTCATCATTACAATCAACCATGCCCAAGAGCCCTGGAGGAGTAAATTTATTCCTATACCTGAGATATGTCCACCTCCAGAAAGCGACTTACATAAGCTAAACCAAGTCCATTAACAACTTTTCTTCATTAAATGGAATTCTTGCCTTTTCAACTTCATGCTGAAAAATGACCAGTCTGTTCCTTCACTCTATTAACCCCATCATCAAACTCATATGCCAGCTTCACTCCTGGCAAAGAAAAGTTACTTGGGCAGAAAGCATTATAGAATATATCTTGAAATATTCATTTGCCACAATTTGAACAACGAAGTGTCGTATCCAAGAAATTTCATTTTATATTTTATTAGTGAACTAATGAACTAATTTCTTAAGAAAGTCTCTTTTGTATCTTTCAATATCTGTTTATCCTTCATTCTGCCATAATTAGTTCGCTTCCCTTTCATATTCAGAAGACTTTTCTCTTCCCACTACCACCTGTCTAAAGATCTGATTGGCCACAGCTTGCTTCTGCCATAACCCTATATTGTGTACACCAAACTCCCAATCTTCCCAACAAAGTCTATATATCTAGTGTCAACTCATCAGTTTCTAACTCTGAGGGAGTGATCTTTTCTTCTCTCAAGTACCAAATCCTCTAATTCCCATATTTTGTGTTTCATTCTCTATCCTAACAAATTGTGCCTTAAAAGTAATGATTTCTCTGACTGCAGCCCCCATCTCTTATACCCTCAGCCCACTGTACCTTCCTCCTGCCCTCATTTCATTTGTCAGCAGTCTCTCCCAACTGATGTGTGATCATCAGTCTTGTCTCAACAGAATTTTTATCATGCTTCTCCTTCCCTGACTCAGAATTTACAATCACTCATCTTTGTGTCCTGGACAAAATCTAATCAGACCTCATCCCTCATCTTTTTTATTCCTTTGGACAAATGCCCTATTCCAAATTATTTAGCCAGCTGTTCCTATAGGTTGTTTCTCTTTACCCCTGAGTCTTTTCAAATTATGACCTCCTGTACTCCACCACCATCTTCCCTCAGGTCATAATCTTTACTTTTGCTACCATTCAGTACAAAACTCAGCTAGTAAGCATGCTGCAATACATTAAAATTTTGTGTCCAGTCCAAAATTCATAGACAGACATTTAATCCCCAATGTGATAGTATTTAGAGGTGGGGCCTTTGGGAGATAATTAGGTCTTGATGGTAGAGCCCCTATGAATAGGATTCATGCCCTTATAAAAGGAGCCCCAGAGAGTTCTTTCTCCCTTTCACTATGTGAGGTTACAGAGAGTGAAGACTGCCATCTAAGAACTAGGAAACAGAACTTCACAAGAACCAAATCTGCCAGCGCCTTGATCTTGGACTTCCCAGCCATCAGAATGGTGAAAAATAAATTTCTGTTGTTTATAAGCTACCTAATCTATGGTATTTCATTATAGCAGCCTGAATAGACTAAGATATCTATACTTTTTTTGTTTATTGTTTGAGTTTACTTCCTCAGTTTGGCATGTTTTAAGCATTCTTGTCCTTCATTGATTCTCCTGTAATCTACCTATATTGAAATAATGTTTTCATTTTGTCTACATAGGTCCTCTAACAAATGAGGAAGTGGGAGTCAAACCCCATATTACTACTTTCCTGGTTCTTTACAGCAGAGTTATAGGTGGGAAAATGTGAAAGCTTTTTATTTCTCATCCTCTACACTTTCTTTCTATAAATGAGACTCCCAGGGATTTTATTCACAGTTCCAAGGAAGCCCACAGAGTTCTAGTAATAAACCCAGAGCACCCTGGATCCCTTGAAAAGCTCTGAAGAAAGTGGACAATTACAACTTTTTTGGAGTATTTCAGTGACTCAGAGAGTTAGGTGTTGGACTCTTGATTTCAGCTCAGGTCATGACCACAGGGTTGTGAGATCAAGCCCACACAGAGTCTGCTTGAGATCCTCTCTCTCCCTCTCTCTTTGCCCCTCCTCCCTCTCTCTCTCTCTCTCTCTCTCTCGCTTTCTCTAAATAAATAAACAAATAAAATCCTAAAACAAAACAAAACCTTTTTGTAAACTGAGCAGTCTCTCTAAATCTAAGAATATATTACATAAGAAAGTTATCATTCAACATCTCTCTCCTGTGTTCAATTGGTCAGTGAATAGTCTGATCCATTTCAGTTTAGAATTTGGCATCTGGCAAATGATGATAGGAGAAACTCGAGTCCATCTTGCTCTAATGCCATGTTAACATCACAACATGCAAATACAGACACATGCAAGCTTATGCACAGGAAACTTATCTATAACCTGCCCCCAAATTAGAATTTAGGAGACATTTGAATAGCTGTAATTACCATGACATCAGGCTTTGGATATGGTAGGGTTTTGCAGCAATGTGAGGACCTGATAAGAAGTTCCTGTAGCATCCATGACTTGGATGTGTACGCAATGAGTTCTGGAAGAACTATGGGGAAATACATATCTACAGAGAAGTTTTCTTAGGATTGAGTAATGTGCTGAACTGAATTTAGAAAAAAAAAAGAAAAAGAAAAAACAAAACTAACTTAAGAAAATGGGGAAAAATAAAAGTAGGCCTTTTGGAGGCAAATAGAAGACCAGAAGATCTCAGGGTTGGAGGACCTTAATGGTCACCTAGTCCACCTGGAAAATAGAGATTGTGGATAGAGACAGAGGTCTATCAGTGAGGGTGATCTTGCAATGTCAGCTGAGGAGGATGTCACTACCACATGGGGTTCTTTATTCTTTGTCAGAGAACTCCAAGTTGAGTTGTTTTCAGAAATTGAAGAAAAGTCCACTTCCCTAAAAACCTCCAGAATTTCATTGGGTTCATTCAAAAAATACTCCACTTGTAGTGGCTTCAATTTTTTCTCATAGACCTGTTTTGGGAATCTGACTATAGCAATAGCCTCACACAATAAATGCAAGAAAAAGGCAAAAGAAAGAAATGTACATACTGACATATACATAAATGATTGTGTTTGAATTTCAAAGATTTTATGAATCTCTTCCACATTCCAACCCACCTCCCATAGCTGGAAGCCAAGTTAAGAATCTGCAGTGTAATCCTTCATCTAGACCAGCTGTGGAC
The DNA here is from genome assembly GCF_964662115.1 of Mustela nivalis. Taxonomy (NCBI): domain Eukaryota; kingdom Metazoa; phylum Chordata; class Mammalia; order Carnivora; family Mustelidae; genus Mustela; species Mustela nivalis. The sequence continues at coordinate 109,061,052 of NC_139020.1, read as the reverse complement.
AAATTACAATCCATGGACCAAATCTGGCCCCCACTGCCTGAATTTGGGGAAAACAAATTTTTAGACACAGCAAAATTTGTTTGTTTATGTATTATATATGGATGCTTTTGAACAACAATAGCAGAATTGAAAGAACTTCAATAGCAAGCATATGGCCCCAAAAGTCTAATATATTTATTATCTGACCTTTCACAAAAAATGCTTGACAACCTCTAATATACATGAAAGATCTTCTGAGATTTTAAAACAAATATAGCTTAAATTGATTAATATTGAGAGAAGTTGGAAAAACTTTCTCATGGTCAATTATATTCATATGGGGAGTATAAAAGAGGAATAACAATTTGCTCAGCACTGAACTCATGGAGTGGCAAACAACTTGAAAATCAGAAGTGGATCTAAAAATAAGAAATGATCTTGGACCAATTGCAAAACAAAAACAAAAACAAAACTAAACTAACAACAGAAGACCAAAGGATATGCTTCTCACCCTGAATGCTTAAGACTACTATCTGATCATTTATTATAGTCAAACACTAGAAGATGATAAATTATCATCAGATCCAGTCAAAACTTCTCTTTTCTTGCTTCAGTGCATACCTTGTATTGTAATTATTCATATACTTGTGTAATCATCTCCGTTCATATATTATTATTTTAAATATGTCATGGTGATCCAATTCATAGAGTATATCTTACACACATGGGGGTCAACATTTTATTGCTACAGAAATAGTGAATCACATTTGTTATACTTCAATATGAAATGATGTCCACATATGTCTCATTTGATAGTCATATTCTGAACTGTGTACCGTCTGAACTCTATATCTGTGTACTGTCTGAATTGTTATTTTGGAGGTCAAAAATGGTGAGATACAGCAGGTATATATAGCTCAAATTCATAGAGTGGGTATTATTGCTAATATTCTGTAGCTAAATAGCTGATTAAAAGACATGTTAATATCATATATTTCAAGAGTGAGTGGCACATTCGGCTCTTGAGCCTCATTCTTAGGAGTGATTAGATGAACGACCGCTAAGAAAGTAATAGTGAGGGACATTCATATTGAATAATAAGAGATTTTGGGGTTTTTTTAAACATAAATTTGTCTAATCTATACAAAATATACTAAATATTATCTATAATTTATAGCAAAACAATTTTACATGTTTATGGGCTATGTATGTGATGGGCTGAGGAATTAGTAGTAAAATAAAATTTGAAAAAAGAACTAAGGCAGGAAGTTGAGAACCCAAGAACAAACTCTTTAGAGCACCCCACCCCCACCAATTTGCTAAATTAGCTTACTGGCTCCCTTCAAAGTAAGGGCACCATCTATTTTCACCTGTCCTCACTCCATTTGTTCCAAGTCTTAGTACAGAAGAAGCTTAACTTAAAAATTTTAAGATGTATTTTATTTTATCATAACAAATGAAAAGATTTGGGGTATATAAAAAATAGAAGTTTTTAAACATTAAAAATCAATTATTTTGCTAGTCCTGATCCTCACAAGTCCCTTCATTTTCTTTGTTATCTTCATTCGACTTCCTTTGGGCCTTGCTTTACCCTTTTTACAAAAGGGTTTTACAAGTTCTATCTTGTGTATGAAGGTCACATTACCAGGTTCATGTAATCCCTTCACATTCAACATACCAGCTGTGGACAAATTACCACCCATGGACCATGCTTATTTCAATAATTTGTCCTGGTAAATTTTATTCTAAGTAAATTAAACATACAAATTGGTTGAGGGGAGGAAATAAATTTTATATAATAAAAGATCTTGAAATTTATAGATTTTTTTTTTGAATGGGATCTGATACATGTTAAAGGCTAGTACCTAGCAATAATGTTTGATATTTAATTAACCAATCATGAGGATTTATGTCTTAAGCAACACATTTATGAACATTGTTTTGAGAGAAACCAGGAGAAAAAGAGAGAGACCTTCCTATCTCTGGTTCATACTCTATGGACTTCTATATATATTTTTAGATCACTTATTTAAAATTGTATTATATATTTACTTGTACATTGTCAGTTTTCCTCCACAAGAATGTAAATTCAATAGGAGCAGATTGCCTTGTTCACTGCTGGATCTCCAAGGCCTAGAACAGTGCCTGGAAGTGCTCCATAATGCTTTTTAATACAGAATGAGAGCTTAAGAGATTTCCTGAATTCGAATCCTATCTGTGTCTAACTGTTTCTCTCTCCAAATACACCCCACCCCAAGTTCCTAACACGGCAATGTTAGTCATTGCCTCAGTTTCACTTTAAAGATGTGAAGAAATTATGCTATGAATAGTTAAGAAAGTACCACATTACAGCGTCCTGAAGACAAAAACTTACATATATGTAAGATATGCAAAGATATATTCATATCCTAATAAATAAAGAATTCCTGACATAATAATGGGACATTCACAAACATTTGTTGAATGAATGAATGAATGAATGACCTTTGTTCACACAGACTAGCAGAGTTAGTGTACAAATACAGATCAAATTGTTTCCCAAGTGTTTATTCTTTCTGATGGGTCACAGTGACTTTGGTGGGGAAATGGGTCATTACAACAATGAAAGAGAAAAATTAAAAACAAAAGCAAAAACGAACACAAGAATAAAGAGAAAGGTACACCTCAGAAGATCCTAAGGACTTTCATGGATGACAACCGCATAAAAATGTTCACAATGTGATCCTGAATCATTAGGATGAGTTCACATCGAGCATACTATTCTTGGTTAAAAAAAGAGAAGTATGCCTTATTCTAAGAAATATCTACCTTCTAATATTTTTTAAAAATACTCTTTAAAGAGCACATGTTTATCTAGAAAATAGAACTGCCCAGAATGACACATTTCTTAAGGGCTCCTGGTAGACAAGTTTTGTTTTTACTAAGACGGTATGGCTCTTTGTTCTTTCTGATCATATCTTGTCTTATAGTTTCTAACGGAGTAGTTGGCTCTTGGAGACAAAGTTCACATTACCATTTATTTATTTCAGTAGTCTGATACAGTAGCAGGTACCAAGTGGGTGTCAAGTAAACGCTTGTAGAAGGAAATGTTTGGAAAGTAGAGTACGTATGACAAAGCCAATAATCAGAGCAGAAACAAGACTTACTATGCAATTGCTTCTATGGGCAAGTTTCTCCACAATATGCCTGAAAGGCATTACTTTTCATACTTTATGATGTAAATGCAAATATTATCCCATTTTACAGATAAGAAAACTGAAGCCAAGTGGCAAGTTACTTCCTCCTGAGCACCTGGTAATTGGAAGGATGGCCAGCCTGGAGTCTAAAGGATTTGGTTTCAGAGTCTCCAGGTCTGTTAATTACAAAGTTAATGACTATGTGCAAGTTATCCCACCTCTCTAAACCTCAATTTCCATATCTGAAACAGTGAAAAAAGGGATAGGACCTATCTCAGGCAAGAAAGAAGGTCTTGGTGTCTTACCATGGAAGGTCACCTTAGTTCTTCAGCAAGGGGCAGTCGGCGTCATGCTTGAAAGTTCAACAGCACTACCTGACCCACAATCGGAAAATACAAATTCCCTGTCCTTACCTCCCAAAGATTCTCTTTCAGCTGATCTGGAATGAGGCTCAAAACCTGCATTTTAAAGAAATCGCGTGTGCAAAGATACAACTTGGGGATTCACCTACATTCTAATCCCTTTAAGACTGTCATAAAAACAAAAACAAAAACAAAAACAAAAACAAAAAACAGAGCATCTTGATAAATCTACATTTTCTCCAGATATCCATCCTCACACAGGCAAGGTATTATCACAGTCTTCACTGAAATGTGTTTTTATCAGCTAAATAAAACAGCATGGTGTAACAATTACAGTTAATATTTTTAATACAGCCTCCACGCTAGGCATCATTCTTAATGCTTTATGGATATTAACTCACTTAATCCATCCAACAACCCATGATTAAGTTTGACTCTTTTAAACCTCATTTTATAGATTAGGCAACCGAGGCACAAAGAACGTAATTAACTACCCCAAAGCACACACTCTGTACATGAGGGCAGCAAACTCCACAGGCTGGTTCCAGAGTCTGTGTTTCTAACTCTCACACTGGGCAGACTCTCCCAGGGACAAGCGGAGGTCAGAACCCTGGCTTTCAGGTGATCTTAGTCGAGTCCCTGCTTCTCTCTAGGATTCAAGTTCCCTTCAAGGAAGTGAGGGGGCTGCCCCTAGAGATCTTTTAGGCCCCCTGGTCCGAAAATCCTATCGTTCATTTTATAGGAGCTTTTTGACCTTGTTATCTGAAGGTCCAAGGCTCTAGAATTACTGACAGTAAGACACGTTCTCTCTTCTAGAACTGCCCCATTATTTTTTCTTTACCTGTCAATACCAAAAACTTTCCTCTGAGTTGCTTGTCCTTTGTTCTTTCTTCTTGGTGAGAAAACCAAAGACACTTCAGTCTAGAACCAGAGGAGAGATATGTCTCCACAGACTTCCTTCTGAGTCCTGCTCTTTTAGTAATCAGGCTTCTAAACTGCTTCCACCTGAGCCTATTCGAACCTCATTACTCTCCCAAAGAGGCCCACCAGCTTCTTGTCCCTGCTTTCTTATTCGTTTGAGCAACAGTTCTCTTCAGACCTAGTTTGTCTTCAGCGACATCTTCCTGGACTGTCCTCCAGGAAGACTTTTACTCCTGTGTTGCCATCCCCTTCCATGCTTCAGCTCTCAGGCTTCTTTTAGCTTCGTGTTTCTCAAATCTGGCTACCCATTGGGATACATGCGGTGAGGGGCGGGGGTGCTAATATACAGATGCCTGGGTGTGACCCCAAACCAATTAAATCAGAATTTTGAAGAACAGAATCTGGGAAGGAGCATTATGGAAAAATTTAGAAGTCCCACAGGAGATTCCAATGTGTGGCATAGTTAAGCATCATTGGTGTCTAGTGCTGGTGATTCTCTAATGGGGAGATAAGCAATTTGGAATCACCTGAACAGCTGGCTCCTCCTTACTTCCAGGGAGGGAAGTCTGGACATGAGAGGCAATCAAGGAGCCACCTTCCAGGTGGTTTGGAGAAACCCCTTGATAAAACAAATTTTTAGCTCAACCTCTCAAAGCAAGATGGACACTATACCTTCCTCTCACTCACTTGTGGCTTCTCTTGCACCAAGTTATTATTTCTAATCATCATGGGTAATGCAGAGCTCTGTCTGGACTAACTGGCTAGGGAAAAGGATTCCCTTTTCCGGTCAAAGCTTCATTTTCCCCTATGTAAAAGAAGGTAATTGGATTACTAGATAATCACTAAGCTTCCTTCCTATTTTATTACTCTTCTATTTTAAGGCCCCAAACCTACTGTTCCTCAACTCTTACACGACCAGCCCTAGTTCTTTCTACAATCAGCAGATGCCAAATGATGACATCAGGCAAACCTCTTCCCAGCCCCTGGTGAAGACGGCCCACCGCAAGCCAAGACCAGGGATGCAAAGGTTTTTTAAAGCTTTCTCACCACACCAAGAATGACTGCTGCCCCAGGCTTGGTTTAGGCCTCTGGGTCATCACAGAGGTCCTCCCTGCAGTGTCCCCTGACAGTGACCCCATCAGATACCAGTCCCTCTCCACATTTCTAGGCTTCCTGCCTTTTGTGGGAAGACAGCCCGGGGAAACACAGGAGCTGGTTACAGGCTAACTGCAGTGCGGCCCTGGATGCCTTCTTCTGTTTGCTCACTTTGTCTTAGAGGGAGATGGCCCAGTCTGTGAGGAGGTGCTTCCTGACCAATGTGTGGCAGAGATGCCATAGCCCAAGTCTCTCCCTTTCCCTCCCTACCAGCTTTCAGCTGGGAGATGCACCACCTAAACGTGTAGGAGACAATGTTCCCTAAGTCCACTTACACTGATCTCTTGTATAGGTACTGTGTACGAGTATGTGCCTCCCCCACAAGAAATTAGAACATACCTCAAATCATAATGATAATAAGAATACTAAAATTAATATTTGACAAGATGAAAAATTACAGTGAGGCATGTTTGTGAGTTTTGACCTGCCCTCCAGTAGGCATATCCTCTCCCTCTTTGCCCTAGCTCCTTGACTTTTGAATTTGGGAATGGAGAAAAGAGAAAAGGAAAAAAAAGAAAAAAAATTTAGCAAGAGTATTTTAGTTAATCTGCAAAATACAGGCCTTTGAGTCAGAGGTTGGTGGTAAGGGGATGAAATATTTGTGGCTTGAGTTTGCCAGGGAGGATGGGTTTGGGGCAGGGTTTGGTGGAAAGCTGGAGAGAAAAATAAAGAAGAAAGGAACAAGTGTGTACCTCAAGGCTATGAACTGGCTCTTCTTTAACATCCTTCCAAAGACCAAAAAAGAAAAAGAAAAGAAATTTAAAAGAACAGAATTCCACAAATGTAAAAAATGAAAATTTCTTAAAGTTGCATTTGCTTGTTCTGTACTTCTTAAAATCCATCCCAGTTAGAGTGCCAACCTAGACTGGCCATAGTCTCAAAGGGATAGGAAGCGTGATGACATTAAAGACATTTATCTACATTTCAAAACTGGAGATTTCAAAAACTATTCACAGAGAACAGGAGAGGCATAATTCCACAGAGAAAGACTTTCAAGGGAAAGCTGGCTGAAGAAAAATGCACGACTCTCAAGTGATACAAAGTTCTATCAACTACCAGTCCCTAAACTACTATTGTCAGTTTCTGGAAACTACTCTTGTCTATTTCTGAAAAGCACTCTGGAGCAGCCTTGTGTGTTGGTTCAGGACAGTCAATGGCAGCTCTCATATCACAGGGGCAGAGTCGAGACTGCATGGCTTAGCAAGCTAGAAATACTTACTGTTTGACCTTCTATAAACAAGTTCGTTGACCATGACCCCAAAAGCAAAAGTTTAACTGCAGGTTCATGAATATTTCCAACGACAAAGGAGGCCCAGAGTGAGTGTGTCGGCGGGTCAGGAGGAATGCTTATAAAAATGGTTTGGAATAGAAAAAGATTTCTTTCTTTTTGGTTTTAATTTTACTTATTTCTTTCTTAATTTTAATTCAGTTAGCCAACAGATAGCGCATCATTCGTTTCAGATGCAGTGTTCAACAATTCATTGGTTGTGTATAACACCCAATGCTCATCGTATAAAAAGATTTCTAACAAACTAGGTGGCAAAAGAACACCTGTGGAAGGGTAAAGAATGGGTTGCAGCATCAGGGAGACAAACAGGACGTGATGGCTACTGTGGGAACAAACTCAGAAGTTCACGGCTCAGAAGGAGCTGAGCTGTGCCAGGTAGTGCTGCAGGCTGCTTCTAAACCATAGGACCTATGAGAAAGGACAAAAGGAAGTATGGTTACCAGGAGCAGCATGGTTCTCTGGTCACTGCAACATTGTGGGAATCCTGGGATTTCCCTCCAGACCTTTGGTAATCAGTGATGTCAAACTTCACCCCGCCTCGATGCTTGCGACACATCCTTGGGGCTGATTCTGTTACAGATAAGTACTTCCGTTTTTCTAATAGACAGCCTCTGTCCATCAGAGCATCCCCTTAATGTTGTCATCTGTCTTTATCAATTTTTAATTTTAGCTTCTCAGAGACAGAGGGAACAGCAGATCATACAGCAAGCTTTCTCCTTTTCCCACATAAATGCATTTCTCAATGCTATCTTTTAACATATATATTATTCCTCATTACTACTAATTCTGTCTTCCCTTTCTAAGCTCAGTGTGAAGACTGACTTTTGGAGGGTGGATCTGATTTCAGGCTAAAAGGAAAGAGGAAACGAAGACACCTTCTCTAAGGCACAGGACTTATCCAGGGCTGAACAGATCTCGGGACTAACTCTCAGATTTTACAAAAGCAATAAATGATTTAGGAATTGGACAAGCATGATGACTTTTGATTAACAAGACTAACCTCATTTACATTGGGTATTTATTTATTTGCCTATTTATTTATTTTTAAAGATTTTATTCATTCATTTGAGAGAGCGAGAGGCAGAGAGAGCACAAGCAGAGGAAGAAGCAGAGGGAAAGGAAGAGGAAGAAGCAGATCTCTGGGGAAGCTGGATGCCCGACATGTCCAATGACAGAGAATCTAAGAAAATCTTATATTCATGTAATGATGTAAATTCATTACAATACAATTGTCTTGACAAATATGGTATCCCTTGGGTTTTGACCTCACTCAAGAAAAGAGATAAAAAACATATATTTTATGATAGGGAGCATTATAAATGAAAAGGATGTATCTAATATAATTAAAAATAAAGATTCTAGAGGCCCATGATGGGAGCATTGGGAACCAATTGGGAACGTGAACTTCAGAATCTTGATTTTTGCACAGGACAGATGTTTGACCTTGAGCAAGTTATATACAAGCTTCCTAAACCTTACTTTCTCATCTGCAGAACAGGGATACAAATACCTAATGCTGTATGTTGCAGTAAGAGTAAAGTGTCTGGTCTAAATCCTGACAGGTACTCAATAAAATGTAGGTAATGGTTATCACCATTCTAAACTGTGGTCTGATTCGCATCCCCTGAGAATAATGAGTCACAGCGGTTATAATGAGGAGAATGTTTCAGTTCCTTGGATACTCACAGTTATTTCTCAAATGGTTTTATGGTCTCTTGATTTTTTTTTTTAAACAAAAGGAAAACAACCCAAAACACCGCACAGAAATTTATATGTGATAAATCTTCACAATTTTGCACTAAGATTCATTGTGTTATATGTACGGTACCCGAATTCTTCACATGGTTAGCTACCAGATTTTTACCATCGGATTCATATACCATGACAACTGGGTCCAAAACCACCACAGGGATGGTCTCAGACTCAGCATTCATGACCTTGTTAAGGGTCCAGAGTCACTAGCTGTAAGCATCAGATGTAATCGCAATTATATTCGGCTGACAGAAACATACCTACTAGGTCTTCGTGTTGATCAAGGCACATTCCCTGAAACAAAAGCACTGTGTTCATAGAGAGACCAAATGTATCCTCCCTCGCTGACCAGAAAATATCCTACGTGATCCTTGTTTTAGAGTAAAAGCTAAGTACAATGGAAAAATAAATGCCATAATCTCAAAAACAATGTCACAGTCAAACTTTACTTCTCATTGACACAAAGTCTTAGGAGGACATTTCCTTCCAAGCAACTCTCCTGTGCAGCTTTCCTATTAGCAGTGACTCAAAGATCCAGAATCCTTCCACCCAGGCCAGGCAATTCTCTAGGGCCTCAAAAACCTCCTCTGGGTTCTTCTATCCAGCCTTAAGAGAGGAGAGAAGAAGAGAAAAAGGGAGGAGAGTAGAGGAGAGAAGAGAGGAAGGGAGAAGGCATAGGAAGGATCTTATGGTAATTTATGGTAATTTAGGAAGTTGAGGTGTAGCAAGGAGAACTCCCATATTGCACTGGTTAGAACAAGTTACATAGACACATTAACTTTAAGAGAAGATGGAAAGTATAGTCATTTGTGGAAAATAAAACAGTTTGTTTGGTAAACACACACCAACAAATCTTCCTTCCTTCCTTCTTTCTGTTATTTTGGTTTTTTCTCTTTCTTTCTTTCTTCTTCTCTTTCTTTCTTTCTTTTTTTCTCCTTCTTTCTTTCACTCATCCCTTCTTTCTTTCTTTCTTTCTTTTTTACTTTGGTTTTGGGTTTCAGATCACGTTTTTCTAAAAAGATGACTTTGATATGTGTATATGTGTGTGTGTAAAGCTGATTCAGTTCTGAGATGCATGCTGAGTAAGATCTTTGACGCCTATTTACCCCCCCCCCTTTTTCATTCTCCCTCCTAAGAACCTAGAGGTCTCTCGTTTTTGAGAGAACTTTGGAAAGCTGTAAAGATGATCTCTAAGCAAGGGAAAACTATCAAAGACTGTGGTGTACACCAATGAGACAGAAAATCTTGAAAGAGAACTTGAAGAACAAGAGGAGTCCCTCAAACAGCACTGAAGTTTACATAAAGGAAACGTCTCAAGATTTCTGAGCACCTGACTTACAAACATATACCTTAATATATAACTTTGTCAAAGCAAGATTTCTTTCTTGTTTGTTTTCCTATACTTGTATTTTCAAAAAATATTTTATTTGTTTTTTGAAAGAGAGAGAGAGAAGGAGCAAGAACAGGAATACGGGGAGAGAGAGAAGGAGACACTGCTGAGTGGGAGTCTAAGTCAAGGGTGAGGCTCAATTCCAGGACCTCAGGATCAGCCAAAGGCAGACGCTTAACCGGAGCCACCCTGGCACCCTGTACCTATGCTCTGAATGTTGATATCCCTGCAATGAGCCTGCACTATGTGAAGGGATGACTCCTGGGACCAAAGCTGAGACCTAATCTCTTTGCATATGTCTCTGTAGGCTTTCAGGGCAAGCAGAGCACCAGGGTTAGGAGAGAACACCGGGAACATGAACACCTTTTCAAATGTCATGGCAAGGAAGATGAGCACAGAACTTGAAAATACATTTAGAAACAGTCCTTTTCCGCATTCCAACTTGTGAGAATACTGTTATCATAGATCACACACACACACACACACACACACACACACACACACACAATTCCAGGCACATGGTGTCTCTACTTTAATTACAGGTAACAACAGCATACCACTGAGTATTCATGAGTATCTCTTATAAACTGGAGAGCTGGAACCCAACTGTACCCAAATAGTTTTTAGATTTCATCTGTGTTATGCAAAAATGAAACTTTTTAAAATATACTTTGGAGAGAATATAAGACGAAGCTTTAACCACTCTCCACTCTTTCTATAGTGGACAAAATCTTTTCACTTGATAAAATGTTTCCTAAGTAGTGATTTGTAAAATTACTTTAAAAACTGGTTTGTACTTATTGGCATGTTTATTAATACATGCAGTTGTCAAGATTATGAAAGTATCAGTAGCAATTATAGAAAGGGATATAAAATTTTTTCAGAAAATAGGTATCTGGTATAATATTAGAACTTTAAAATGGCTCAATTACCTCTGCATATGAAATTGTAGTTCATATGTAAGTTAGTTGTTCCTTTTTAGTATTTATAAGAGAAATATTTGAAATATATTTTGTCATTTTATGGCAACCTTCAATCTCTGCTCCTTTCAAATTTCAACAAGGAAGTAAGTCAGGGAGATGGGAAGCTTGACTTGGTGAAGTTGCAACAGGATCAGCCCCCTGGGGGTGGGGGAGCACATCTGAGACTGCTTCTTAGTGGTTGGGGATAAGACAAATTTGTTTCAAGTGAAGGAGACTCATCTCAGGAAAATGAGCTATTTGTCCAAGAACTCGGAGACCAAAGGGAAAGTATCAAAGGCTAGCTTTCAGCCCCGCTGAAAACCAGATGCTCTTGGGTAGACTGTTTACTCAAGCACTGATAACCAGGCTCTTCTCCACGTGTTAGAACAAGTTCGTAGTTTGTTCATTTATTCAGCAAACATTTACTGAGTACCTATTACTTGTCAGGCAGCATGTTAAGTGCCAGAAACACAGAGAATGAATCAAATGCTATAAGAGCCCAAGGGTAGGGGTGGAGATGCAGGGGTCATCAAACTCATATTAAGGAGTGAGGTCTGTGAATCTCAATACATATCTGATCTTTAAGCCAAATAATAAGGAATTCCAATCCTGACTTATCATCCTATGGTATGATGGTCTGGGGGAATTCCTCACAAACCTAGCTCTTTCTTGGAGCTATAAGGCATGGCAATAATGGAGCCCCCTGGAACCCCTGAATTTAAAAATCAACCCCATTATAGCAGATATCTTCAATGGATCCCTATCAAATTTGAAGTCCAAATTCAAGGGCACAGCTTTGAAGATGCTTGATGATCTAATCTTATAATAAAATACAATTCATAACCTAGTCTTAATTTCTGAAATACTTCTTGCATTTTATGGCCTCCTTTTTTGCTTATTTTGCTTTCTTTCAATCATAGTCATTTACATATCAGTGGCCTAGCTAATCTTTATATCTCACCTTCAATACAATTCTTCAGAAATATTTCCTAACCCTCTCCAGTCAAAATAAATCTATCTTCCATATTTCCATGGCAAACTACTAGCTCTTACTGTCTTCTGCTTTGTGCAATAGTTGCTAACATGTCTGTTTCCATTCCTCATAACTTATAACATCAGGACAATGATGAGTAATGTTGGTGCAAGGCATGACTTCAATAAATGCACATTAATTTGAATTGCTCTCTGTTTTCCTTGTCCAGCTTGGATCCTAAAACTCTCCAAAAAAAAAAAAACAAAACAAAACAAAAAAAAAAAAAAACTCAAGTTCTGCCTACCAGCTAGCTACCACTTTTTTTCCTGGGGCCTCCAGACTCTCTCTACTTTGATCCTTCATACTCTTGTTTTTTTTCTCTGTCCACCTACTAAAACCCAGACCAATGGTCTCTTATTACAGAGATTCCACCAACCCACCTCTTTCACTCATACTTTTTACTCAGTCCCAGGGGTCACAAATTCAAATGCCCATAAGCACAAGACATAGAACATCAATGCAAGAATCCAACTGGCATAAAATAAACAGATGGACCCAACTGAAGACAATATGCCTGCATAAAGGCAAGTAGGTTATTATTTTTCTAATTGCCAGATAATTAATATTGTGCATCTTATAATATAGTCATAATGTTACCACCTTAACATAAGGCAAAACTCTCATCCTCACTAAATTCTACTCTCTGTACCTTTGCAAAAATTTTTTTTTCCTCCACCTGAAGTGCCTCTGTCTTTATTTATCTTTAAAGACATGGAGCTAATATTACTTCCTCCCTTGAATCTTCTCCAATCCCTTCAGGTAGAATTTATGATTTTTTTTTTTGCTTACCATCCTTCTCATGATACCTTTTTAACAGCACTTGTCTACCATTTGTCAGAGCCACAGCTCACGCCAGTCCTACTAGCGCACATTAGTTCTTTCTTACATTTTCATCCCCCACCACCCTCAGCACTGTGCCAGACACAGACACACAAATATATCCTGTCCATACCATTGAATTAAACCCTGACCTTTGTGTCATCCTTCTCCTGAACAGTAGCCACTGGGTTCTTGACTTTAAATTCTATAAGGCAGGTTTCTGAAAAGCACTACACCCAAACGATGAACAGGAAAATCTATGTTTCAGATGATGAGGTCATGGTCCTTGTCTCAACTAAAAGACTGGTAGCAACATCAAGGTCAAAGCCTTATCTCTGACAACATAAGACCCACCCAGATTTAGTTGCCTTAGACTTGGCCGCCATTACTGATGTGTTTACACAATACTTCACACTCTCCAAGAGAACAGAGAGCACTCTAATTGATGAATACACTCTTGATATTGAATTTATTTATAGTTTTTGGAGGGGAGAGAGAAGCAGTTTGGTGAGTGTGCTGTTAAAACTCTAGGAACTTGGCAGCGACCCGTGCACAGGAATTCCCCCTGCTTTGCATTTTACCACTGCTGTGATTTGTAGACATCACTATTTAATGAACCGCACAGCTGTGCAAGAAGAGCAGGAGGCGGGGTTTGGCAGTGAAGGGTCAGCAGGAAATCTGGCAATCGTGTCCTCTGGAATTTCCCTAACTCTGTCAAGCCGCCCCTCCTTCCTTTGCCCTCTTCTGGCTCAACCTTCAGTCACTCTCCAGAACAATCATTTTAATTACACAAATAACCAAGCAGAAAAATTGCAGTATAAGTCTTGCCCTTTAACTCAACTTTAGCAAGTATATTTTTGTAAGTCCAGGAACTAGAGTGGCCAAAATTGCAAGATAAAATAAGAAATGATCCAGATCTTCAGCTAAAATTGTAATGGAAACATTGAGGGAAGAGAAAAAAGAAATCTCTTGGGATAATATTATAAATTATTTCTTTTAATTAAATTAGCCCTGCCCTTTCCTATTTTAGCTGCAAACAGACGTTTCCAAAGCAGCAGTCTGAAAGGTGAGAAAACTGTGGTGTCCTGTGAAGCTGAGTTTTGTAGTAAGGTTCAAATCCTAGGGCAGTAACTTAAATATCTTGAAAAACAGACAAGTTAATGTGGGCTCTTTGAGCTATATTTTCCTCCTCTATGACAGGGGGATAATAGGTTATATCCACTGGGGCTGTTGGAGGGTTAACCTGAGGAAGTATGTTTACAAGGTCTGACACCTAGGGACACTCAGTGTGGTTTCTCTTTACCTTTCCTCCTTCACCCCATTGTCCCAACACATCCATACACCTCCATGACTTAATAGTAGCATGTAGGTCCAGTGAAAAATAGACTTCTTTTTAAAACATAATAAATTCAAGTAAGTAGTTGATGTCTGAGATATCTTCCTAAGTAAATGATATGATAATGATGTCTTTATTTTAATAATTCAAAGCATTTATCAATTCATACGCTTATTCATTTCCAAAGCATTCCTATAAAATATAAGTTCACAAGTATCCATCCTATGGATAGAGAAAACAGGAACAAGGGTTAAGTTGTATGACCCAAATCCTTAAAGGAGATTTATAATCCTTGACTTTTATCATTCCTTATGGTAGCTTTCCCCATATTATCTCAAAAAATCCTCCTCAGAGTTATAAATCAAAGACTGAAAATTCAAGAAATATTTACTGAAGACATCATAAATAAAAAAAAGCAACTGTGATTCTTAAATAAAGAAAAAACAAACCAATGTGCTATTCACTATATTTAATTGAGAATAAATAACATAAAGCACTATTAAATAAGGATGAATTTAAAACACAGACAAGTTAATCTTTTAAATTATACTTCAGCTTTAGATTTTTATAACCATAATAGAAAAAAGAAAAATAATACCACACAGGAACGATGAAAGCGTTTGACAGAAATGTAATCTTCATGTCAGCCAGAGGCTTGTGAAGTAAAGCTATCACTAACTCAAAAGATTCAACTCTTTTGTGGGGAAAAAAGGCCATTTAGATTAGAAGTTGGAGAACATCACAGTTTTTTATAATGGTCATTGGCCTGTTTGTTCCCCACACTCCTGCAAGTTCTCCCTTTTGTAATCTGTTTATCTGTGATCAGCAAACACACTCTAAGGATCTGCTCTATGTCAGGCACTCCCAGCCACCTTGGCATACCGTACCCCAGCAAGCCTATGTCTTTTGAGGTTTTCCTCAGAGCTTAGATGTATTCAGGCCAGCGAAGAAATTAAGCAACCAGACCAAATGATTTTTATTTGCCCTTGGTCAGAGTGTGGATTTTGGCATCAAATTTACAAGTGACAGAAATGAAAAACAGATTCTGGCTAATGAGCGAAAGAGGAAACCAAAAGATAATGGTTTCTTTTAGATCTTTGTTCACAAAACAACAAATTTGTGTTGGTAACTGTAAATGAATATATTTCTCATAACTACGAATTAACTACTATGAGAATATATTTCTCATAACTACGAACACTGACGGAGAAATTATTTGCCAAAATTGGTGAAATAGTTAAAGATAGCGCATAGAGTTATTGGAGTTCAATGTCAGTAAATCATTTTCTTATATTGTACCTATTGTCAAGACTGTTTTCAAAGATTATTAATCTACTGATCAAGATCATGAAGTCAGTTTAGAGGGCTAATGCCAACTTAAGAAATGAGAGAGAGAGAATGAGCAATTATGTAAGTACTAGAGATGACTTTGGAATGGGATAAATCACAAGGGAATAACTGGAATATATCAGATCCCCCTGCACATAGTATGGGTAAGTATCATTTTATGAAATTTTGTGGCTCAACTTATAGATGATTATGTGTGCACAGTACACATATGCTATATAAACAGCATTCTTTTATTATGACTAGTGACCAAAGATACTGAAAGACCATTCTACAGAATAGTTAAGATACATTTTTAAATTTATATTTTTTCTTTCTTTTCTTTAAGGTGTTATTTTTAAGTAATCACAACACCCAACGTGGGGCTTGAACTTACAACCCCAAGATCAAGAGTCTTATGCTCTACCGACTAAGTCAGTCAGGTACCCCTAAAATCTGTTTTTAATTAGCAGTAAGTTTCTACTTACATTTGTATAGCAAAAATTTTTAAGTATATAATGGGTTGTAAATTTGTTTTACTTACTTTAGTTTTATTTTTAATTGAGATATAATTTACATAAGACAAAATATTAAATTCAGGTGTACAACATGATTTGATACTTGTATAGATTATAAAATGATCACCACAACAGATCTCTTTTACATTTATCACCATACATAGTTATTGAATTTTTCCCTTGATAAGAACTTTTAAGATTTACTCCCTTAACAAATTTCAAATTTGAAATATTGTACTATTAACTATAATCACCATGCTATTCAATGTATCTCCATGATATATTTATTTTATAACTAGTAGTTTGTGCTTTTGCCTCTTTTCACTCATTTTGCTTACCTTTCCCTACCTACCATTGGTAACCACAGATCTATTCTCTGTATCTATGAGTTCTGCTATTTTTATTTTCTTCCTTTTTAAAAATATTCTTACAGAAGTATTTCTCTTTCTCTGTCTGACTTATTTCACTTAACAAAAGGCCCTCAAAGCCCAGCCATGTCGTTACAAATGTCAAGATTTCATTCTTTTTTAATGGCTGAATAATATTCAATTGTATATATTTATACATCTTCTTTATGCATTCATCCATTGTGAGTACAGGTAGTCTCCATATCTTGGTTATTATAAATAATGTTGCAATGAACATAGGCGTGCATAAATCTTTTCGAGTTAGTGTTTTCCTGTTGTTCAGATAAATACCCAGAAGTGAATTGCTGGATTCTATTCTAGTTCTATTTTTAGTTTTTTGAGGAAACTTCATACTGTTTTCCATAGTGGCTGCATCAATTACATCCTCACCAACAGTGCACAGGTGTTCCCTTTTCTCCACATCCTCAACAATACTTGTTATTTCTTGTCTTTTTGATAACAACCATTCTAATAGCTATGAGGTGATATGGCATTGTTGTTTTTATTTGCATTTCTGATTTTTAAGTTACAATGCTTATAATGTGAGTGTTAATATTTATAATATTGTTATGATAATATTATTTAATATTAATATTATATAGTATTTAATATAAACATTAATATTTATGATATTATTTTAATATTCTTAATATTTATAATAATATGATCATCTTATTTTAAGAGTAATAATTTTCTGGGAAAATTATCTAAATTTTAAATTAATGGCATTCCGCTTAATAAGGTTTCACTATGAAATACCTAAAAGCAAAAATTTTAATGTACTATCATCATAAACACATCCATACCTTCTGAGACAGCAAACCTATGCCTGGAGTTATTTCCAAGGAAAAACTTTGAGGCAAATAAAATATATGAATGTACACAGATCATGACTATTATTAATAATCACAAAAAATATCACTCATCTAAAATTCAGCATGAAAGACTATTTTTTTTCATTATCTACCAGGAACTCTACATATTATAGTTTGTTTTTTTTTAAGATTTTATTTATTCATTTGACAGACAGAGATCACAAGTAAGCAGAGGCAGCAGGCTCCCTGCAAAGCAGAGAGCCCGATGCCAGGCTCGATCCCAGGATCCTGGGATCATGACCTGAGCTGAAGGCAAAGGCTTTAACCCACTGAGCCACCGAGGCGCCCCTACATATTATACTATTACATGCAGTCATTAAAAAGATCACTCTGGCAAATTCAGAAAAGTATGTATATGATACATTTAATGTACATATTTTAATAATGTACATATTATTATGTACATATTAATTATGTGTTATATACATATTTATGTACATTTATTATGTACATTATTTAATGCACATATTTTAATATGTATATTAAATGTATATATATGATATATTTATCTGTGCTATAATTATAGCTATTCAAATATTATGCAAGCATCTAAGCTAAATATTGGAAGGAAACATGAAAATAGAAATGTTAAAATTGCTGGAGTCCTAAACTAACAGTTTTTTTTTTTAAATTCTGTTTTTAGCCAATGTTATCACAAAACTGTGCTATTAAAAATTTTGAGGCACTTGGGTATCATGTTCAGTTGAGTGTCTGACTCTGGTTTTGACTTGGGTAGTGATCTCAGGGTCATAGAATCAAGGCCTGTGTTGGGTTCGGTGTTAGCAAGAGTCGCCTTGGGATTCTCTCTCCCTCTCCCTCTGTCCCTCTTGCTTATGCTCTCTCCCCACTCTCTAAAATAAATAAATCTTTGAAGAAAGTTATCATAACTTAGTATGGTTCTAAAATATAACCAAGGTTGACAACAATTATCAGCAAGTTTCAAATTCTTTCTTTTTTTTTTTAATTTACTTTATTTATTTATTAAAAAAATTTTTTTTAAAGATTTTATTTATTTATCAGAGAGAGAGAGGGAGAGAGCGCGAGCACAGGCAGACAGAATGGCAGGCAGAGGCAGAGGGAGAAGCAGGCTCCCTGCTGAGCAAGGAGCCCGATGTGGGACTCGATCCCAGGACGCTTGGGATCATGACCTGAGACAAAGGCAGCTGCTTAACCAACTGAGCCACCCAGGCGTCCCAAGTTTCAAATTCTTTACACATTGCTAAAATCTTATGAAAGTGAGCTAGTAAGAGTGCTTTCAAGGTAATCTAATGAAGCAAATGAGGCAAGACCTATATTATACACAGTTGAGGATCTTGTCGTGTGTGTGACCCTCTGCAAGCTGGGAAGCAGCTTGGGTTTGGGGGCCTGTTTGGGTTTTCCACGAGGCAGCAGGGTTCTGGAGTCAGAACCACTCTGCTTTCAGCAATATTTCAAGCCCTCTCTGTGGACCTACCTTATCTATTAAACACAGCTGCTGATAACCTGTGTTCCTTGGTCTTTGAGAGTTTTACCTTTTGCCTGGCTGATAGTAGGATCTAGGTAATTCTGGGTCTGATTTATCGGTGTTAGATGGAGAAGTACACCAGCATCAGATGTATAGTTTGACATGTCACAAGATGCCGAGAGCCCACAGGCAGAAGATAGGAAGAGTCTCTAGGGCAAACCTAGAAATAAGGACTAAGGTCACAGTGGTAAGCTGATCTATTTTCCTGCCAAAATAATGCTTGCTGCAGTTGTCATCCTGTGTGCTAAATTATTTGGATCAAAGGATGGTAATGCTGAAACTAGGGAGTGACTAGGAAATATTACAATGTTCTATAGAATTTCTCCATATTTAAAAAGCTTATTTGAGAGCAAGGAGAGAAAACCCATGTCTTAGTAGACATGCTTGGAGAATATGGAATTAATAAATTCTTCTTCAGTTTTGATTTTTTCTTTTCCTTTTTTTTTTTTTTTTTTTTTTTTTTTTGAGGTGGGGACAGAGGGAGAGAGAGAATGGAGCCTGATGTGGGGCTCAATCTCACCACCTTGAGATCATGACCTGAGCTAAAATCAAGAGTTAAATGCTTGACCGACTGAGCCACCTAAGTGCCCCAAGAAATTCTTTAGTTTTGCAAGCCAGGTTAATGTTGGCCTTTTTTTTCAGATGTTCTAGGCTCTGAAGTTCCACAACTTCTGTTAAAGGACTGCTGGCATTGAGTTCATCCAAAGCAAACTAGTATTTCCCCCCTTGTGGAAACAATCTAAAGTGGCAGATGATCTCCTTCCAAGTCTATACCGGTGTTCCTCTCTACGTTTTGGCACATAAAAATAGTTCTTTCATAGACCTGGAGAATACACTGTACTCCTAGAAGGATTTTCCTTTACAGAGAGTCGGAAAACAGTAGGTTCCTTGTCAATTTTCCAGATATAAAATTATGTCTTATATTAAACCTTTTTTTTTTAATTGAACTCTACACACTCTCTAGACCACTGGAGGTTTTGATTTAACTCAAGGGTGGGAGGCATGACCTCTCCAGGTGAGAAAGGTAGCAGCTTTATGCTAAGGTACCACATCAGGTGGTAAGCAACATCTGTTAAGCAACACCAAACATAACTAAGAATAAAGGATGCTGAAACATATTTTATATAAATATGGCAAAAGTTTCTATGAGGTCGACAATCACTTGCTCTGTAAGAACGACTTTCAAGAGTATGTAAACTTTGAAATGTTTCATATCACTGAAATATGCTGGCACTTAAATGTTTGATCTTTCAGTTTATATGGAGCGGTTGTGCAGAAGGGGTGTGTCTGAAAATTAATACATTTGTTTAACCCCAGATGCATATTAGAATGATCTGGGAAGCTGTAAAATATCTATGTAAATAATAGATAGATAGATACATACATACATACCTGCATACATACATATATACATACATATTACATATCTAGTACACAGGTTCCAGATTCATTAAATCAGAATTTGGAGAGGTTAGGTAAAGATATCAGGATTTTTACAAACTCCCCAGGCAATTCTAAGGTGTACCTGGATTGGACCCTCCTGGGTTAACAGATTGCAGAATGTTAGAGGGAAAGAGTCCTGGGATAATCTTGTCCAATGCTTGTCCCTCCGTGTTTATTTCTTCTCTTCCATGAGGAAAAGCAGTTCAGCTTGTATTCATTGAAGTTGTCTCTGTTTCCCAGTAAAATTTTATTTGGGGAAAAAGAAAAGTTTTATTTAAGATAAAAACCCTAGACCAACTAACCTTCTCCTTGCATACATGAGACCCCAGGGAAGAGAACATACTCAAGGACGCCATGTTGTAGATAAGAGCTAATCCTTTGTTTCTTTATTTCTAGGTCATAGGGTTTTTCCTACTCCCCAGTAGTACCTTGCTATTATTCCTCCTCTTCAACAGAAATAAATAGACATTCACACACCCAACTACCTAGCAATGATGATACCACTCTTGTGGTATTGATATTTCTGTTACAAATTAGGATGCTACCATATGGAATAATTTTATGGAATGATTTATTATTTGATGTTAATAGTGCTCATTCTGAGATATATATTCTGCATACTAATGAGAACTTAAGTCTTTAACACTTCCTGAGATAGGTGATTTACATCTGTTTCATTTCCTGGCCCTCTCTCTTTTGTCTCAAAGTCTTAAAAACATCAACCTACAGGATGGGAGAAGATATTTGCAAGTCCCAGATCTGATAAAGGATTAGTATCCAAAATATATAAAGAACTTATAACACTCAACACCCCAAAAACAATCCAATTACAAAATGAGCAGAAGACATAAACAGACATTTTTCAAAAAAGACATCCAGGTGGCCAACAGACACATGGGAAGATGCTCAGCATCACTCATCGACAGGGAAATACAAATCAAAACTACAATGAGATACCACCTCACACCTGTCAGAATTAAAATCAACAATACAAGAAATAACAGGTGTTGCAGAGGATGTAGAGAAAGGGGAACCCTCCGGCACTGTTGGTAAGAATGCAAACTGGTGAAGCCACTATGGAAAACAATATGGAGGTTTCTCAAAAAGTTAAAAATAAAACTACCCTATGACCCACCAATTGTACAGCATTATCTACACTAGCCAAATTATGGGAGGAGCCCAAATGTCCATCAGCTCTTGAATGGATAAAGAAGACGTGTTGTGTATGTGTTTCTGTGTGTGTGTGTGTGTGTGTCTGTATACACAAACAAAACAAATGAGCATGGTGGGGAGAAAGAAAGAGAGACAAAACCAAAACAACAGACTCTTAGCTATAGCTGAGAACAAACTGACGATTACCAGAAAGGAGGTAGTGGTGGGAGGATGGGTTAAACAGGTGATGGGGATTAAGGAGGGCAGTTGTTGTGATGAGCACTGTATGTTGTATGGAAACGTTGAATTGTACACCTGACGCTAATATCGCACTGTATGTTAACTAACCGGAATTTAAATTTAAAAAATGGTATTGTGTAATTTTTCTAAGTGCCAACAACATACTGAACTTTAAAGCAGCAAAATGCAATAATAGTGCCAGAAGTGCAAAAATTTATGTACAGTACAAAGTGACGCATGTTACGCATTCAATCAAGGAATATTTATTGAGTGATTCTTCTATGCTAAGCATTATACTAGGTCCTGAGGAAATGGAGTTCTGGACAAAAGAGACCTGTCTCTCCTTCAACTTAGAGCCTAGTGAGGGAAACAGACAACAGGGAGACACAGTAATTGCTCTCCTAGAACTCTGACAAGTGCATGAAAAAAAGAAGACAGGGCACAGTGAAAGCATGCATTAGAGGGGCCCAAGCCTCATGTCAAGGTGTTTCCCTGAGAGTGACAATTAGACTGAGATCTGAATGGTGGATAGATGTTATCTAAGTACTGGTCTGTCTAGAAAGCTGAAGAAACTACTTTATAAGCTGTGAATGGCTTCACAAGGGAAGTGATGGGAACTGAAGCTTAAAATGTTAATTCAATATCGCCATGTAGAGAACCAGAAAAAGAGCTCTGGGGGAAGAAAAATAGCATGAGCCAAAATGACCCCTCTCCTTAACCTCTGAAGAGTCAGAGCAAGACATAAATGCCCACACATCCATGCACACATATAGCAACACATATACACATTCCAGCATACTGACCACTTTGCCACCACCAAGGCTCTTCTTCCTTTCACTCTATTGCACAAGACTCGCCTAATGTATAAGTAAAAATCTGGTTGGAAAGTGGACAGAAGTTGTGTGTGCCTTTGCTGTCCAAATAGGAAACCAGAGAAATGGTCTCCAGGATAGGTAACAACAAAGAACCTTTAATTCACACTAAAGCGTAAGTGGCTGCTATCAGGTTTTCTCCAGTGAGAAAATTTTTGTTAGAGATTTTGAGGGTATCTCATTAATTGTGGTCCCTCCATTAGAGGCCGAGATGAGGTTGCCCAAAGTGTGCTGGAAACTTGCGTTCCGGCCTTAGTTCTTCTAACAACTGACTTGTGAAACTCTGGATAAATCATGACCACTTTCTGAGCTTTCGTTTCCTTCTGTTTTGAGAAAAAAATACAAGTGACAGAGCTCTAAGTTCTCTTGTGGATGATTGATGACTGTGTGACCAAAATATGGAGCCCTGGTACACTTCCTGTCTCTTCTCTGTGTTAGAATTTAAGGAGCTGGATTCTGAAAACTACTTTTATTTAAACCCCTAAACATTCCTTCTACATTTCCTTTCAATCCCACCATAAACTTCTCAGACAAGTGGTCACCTGCCTATTCTTTCCCTGTTCATATAGGCAGACTTCTATATTGGGACCCCTGAAAACAACAACAGTGAAAGTTGTTTATGGATATAAGGTAGGATTTAGAGTCAGCCCTTGTTCTGGTTCTGACTGCACCACTCACCTACTGGCTGGGAGGAACTTATTTAACCTCAACCACGAAGAGTTTCTCATCTGCAAAATAGAAGTGACAAGGGATCTATGTGTAGATTTCAAGAGGATGGATGTGAAAAGACATATGGGGTACTGAGCATAATGCCAGGCACATACTGCCCGAGTTAGTCTTAATAACTATTGTTAATGATGTGATTTATTAATTTTCTACTATCCTCTATACATAGTACTGTCAATAACACTTTGAGACCAATTATTCAGTGCATACTTTACAGAAGAGAAAAAGGAATGGGACAAAAGTTTGTTAAGTTTCCCAAGATCACATTTCAAAGGACAGAGCTAAGACTCAATTTCAAGTTTGTGCTTTTTTGTTCCACTCAGTCTTGATTCTTTAGTTAAAAACAGTGCAGCAGTCATGGCAACTCTCAGCAAGGCTCAGCCTCAGCCTTCTCTTTTGGCTCTTTCCCTGTGGCATTTACCCTGCTCATTATACCCTTGGCATGGCTTATGCCGGTTGCCTTGGGACCAGGCAGGGGAGAAAGCTTTGTGGAATGCATTGTGGAGTCCTACTTATCTTCTGAATGAGTAAAGAATGTGAGGCCCTAGGGAAGAGGCGACTTACCAATCACATCTCCCCTTCAACAAGTCAAGAAACAATGGAGAGATAATCTATGACAGCAAAGAAAAAGCTCCCTAATGCTCTAAAGTCACAAAGAGGCCCCTGGAGGGTTTCAAATCTGAATCATTTTTGAGTGAGAAGGAAGTTAGTTTCAAAATGAACCTTGGAAAGTTGAGATTCATTGTCAATAAATCTTCCCCACAGTTTCTGTCTGATGTTTCACATCCAGTTAAAACCTTTAATTCCCCCAGGGAAACTACTAAAACAACCAGATGCCCTTTGGAAGCTTGATAATCAACTCACTTAGGCAGCTCCAGAACCAGGCAGCGCCCAAAGCCAATTCAGCAGGTCCCCCTAACCGACAAGCATAGGTCCGGTCCACCAGTGCTAATTTGAGGCAAGTTCTTTGGAAACCCTTATACTATTAACGATTTCCAAGGGCTCATAAAACAGTGTACTCATACTCAGGAATTTCAAACCTGAAGAAGAGTTATCCACTTATCCAACTTATGAAGAGTAAATGGTGCATTTATGTTGATCTGCATGTAAAAGAATAGAGAGACAATGAGCAAACCATCCAAGGCCACTTGGCCAGAAAATGACAGAAAGAGGATTGGTCTCATATTGGCAAGTTCAAGTCTAGCTTCTTTCCATTGTGCTTTGTGAACTTGTGATTTTAATTTTCCATTTTCATTCTCTATAGAAGTAAATGTTATCCCCCCCCCCAAAAAAATACTGTTTCACATTCTTCTCACATTCCCTGCTCAGCTTAAACATTATATAAATCCTCACATTACTATAAGTCAATTCTCATTCTCCTCTATCTGGCTTCCTGAAAGATCATTTCCCATAATCAGTTGGGCTTTCCCATGATCTCTCACTCGTAGCAAGTATGCCTCCCTTAAATTTCTGTTTTATCTCTTTCTTTAACTGTGAGTTTTATAGAAATACCAGGAGAGGAATTTTCATAGTCTTTACAATCTCACAGAAATAGACACATTCTTAATTCCCTTTTGTCACACGTAACTCTTTAGAATCAATTATTGGAGTTGTCGCCCTGCTATATGAAGGCTTTCTTGAGGGGCATCTGGGTGACTCAGTCACTTAAGCATTTGCCTTCGGTTCAGGTCATGATCCTGGTTTTCTGGAATCCAGCCCCTCGGCTGGCTCCCTGCTCAGTCAGGAGTCTGCATCTCCTTCTGCCCCTCCCTGCTTTTACCCTCTCCTCTCTTTCTCAAATAAATTGATAAAGTCTTAAAAACAAAAACAAAAAACAAAGGCTTTCTGGAAGGCCAATACAATAATATGCACAATGATAATAATAACACTTACTGAGACCAACTCTGTGCTAGATTCTATAAATACTTTTATATACATTTGCTCATTTAATCTTCACATCATATGAGACAGGTAAAATTTACTTTCTCCTCTTTACAGTTGAGGAAACTGAGTCCTGGAGTTGTTTAGCTCCAAGCAGCTGAAGAGAACAAGTAGTTTTAAAGTAATCTCTAGAGCCTTTGTTATTCAATCTCTTTTAGCATAAATCATGGAAGGATAATAGCCTCAAACTTTATTTTGCTATTATATATAAACACATGATATGCTATTACATGTAAAACCTATATAGAGGTCCATCTCTTGTTTCAAAGTCTCATTCTCTTTTTAGGAAAGTTGGATACCAATCTGATACCAATCTTAACTACCCTTTATGAAATCACAAATCACAGATTCTTTGGTTTGGGTGGACTTTGATAATCTGCCTAACCTCATTCATTAATTCCGTGCTATATTAACTGTCAAAAAGATTTGGAAATATTAATATGACGCAAGGATTTTTGTGTTCCTAGAATGGTATATTGTGATTATCACCACACCATAATCATTCCTAAAACCA
Source organism: Mustela nivalis (assembly GCF_964662115.1). Lineage (NCBI taxonomy): Eukaryota > Metazoa > Chordata > Mammalia > Carnivora > Mustelidae > Mustela > Mustela nivalis. The sequence continues at coordinate 109,035,361 of NC_139020.1, read as the reverse complement.
TCCGTGGAATATTTAAAGGGGGTAAGAGAGCTTACTATCTTAACTTCAAGAAGTGGAGAAGTCAGTGCTGCCAGATGACCCTGTTTGTAGCTCTCTGTGTATCAAGACTTCTCATTCAAGTATATCAGTGTTAAGATGAAAATGAAAGGCTCACCTTGAGGCATAAAACATGTCTTTGTCACAACTACTGTATTGGCTCCCCGGTCAATAATTCTCATGAATATTTGATACTGAATGGGAATATAACACTCAAGCCATGATACCTATCTCTCTACAACCCTATGCTGGAGGTCCTGCATTTGTAACTAGGAAATCACTATGCTATTTATTGGTCTTTATTTATTTAATGGGACTTCCATTCTCATCTGTAATTTTGAGATAATAATAATGCTTAAACAGCAGTGATGTAGTGACAGCCAAATGAGACAGTACAGGGAGTACCATACACCATGCCTGAGTCAGAGTAAGGTGTGCAATAAATGCATATTGAAACAGAATCTGTGAATGATAGCACCACTCTTATATAAAGTCCATATTACCTAAGTCAGAAAACTGTTGCTGCTAGTGTTTCAGATCACTGATAGTTGTTTCGACTGCTGCTGGTTAACAACCTCAATTAGAAAAACCAAAGGATCCTCAACCAAAAGGAGCCTCTGGGCAAGCATTTAACCTCAAATTCTTGCACAACCTTTTGATCCACCTTTTATCAAGGCTCACTCCAGACACTTCATGTGTCCATGAAGATTAAGCAACTAAGGCTTCTAAAAGATACAAGGGGATTTATCCACGCTGTACTGCGGTCAGACAAGTGGCTCCTAGTCACAAAACAGCATCAGCACATAAAACTTCTCTTTCTAGGGCAAGACTGGGATGACTTAAATAAATTCCTTTCATAGCTAGTTGGTAAAAAAATGTGTAAAGTATCACAACTCAAGCTTAATTAACTACTTAGCTTTAAAATTTTAAATATGAGGATTTATTTATTTTTCTCTTTTATTTCAGGTCAAAAAAAAGAAGATTAAAATTCTCTATATAATAAACAAAAGTGGCTTTCAACAAACCAATGCTGCTGTGTACAAAGCTATGTTAGAATACAGATATAGTTTTGCAAACTCCAGAATTTTTTTAACATATATTAATAATACCATTTTTTTTTTACTCAGAAATATCAAATTTATGTTGGTGAATTATAACTAAGTCCTATTTCGCTATCATTTAGTTCTTCTGGATTTTTCACCTCATTTCTGTGGACAAAACAATGGACAACTGGATGATTAATTTGTAGTATCTGAATCCAAACTCGGTGTTTTAGAATCATTGAAATGTAGTCTCCAGCTTCCTTTCCTACTCCAACACAAAATAAGAAGGCTATGTTACAACTTTGAATTCAGGTTTCTTTTTTATTATCCAAATGTCACATGCATAAAGTTAATAAAAATGAGTTCTTTTCCAAACACCAAATAGCAGCTGGTACATGCGGACTTCACAATAAGAGCAATGACTTTGAATCAAGAGAAATGAGTGAGCTCAAGCCACTTACTGGTCTTGGGACCCGAGGCAGATTTTCATGTCTCACGTGCCTTAGTTTCTTCATCATGAAGGTAAGGTTATTAAGAGGAAATTGAGAGGGTTGCTGTGAATGTTAAAATGAGGCAGTGAGGGTGGAACTCTTGAAACAAAGGAGGAGCTTACTGGTATTTTTCAGAAAGAAAGAATTGATGAGTTAAAAAACAAACAGGAAAAATAGTCTTTCCTGTCATACTGTAAGTTCGATGAAGGCAGGAACCTTGGCCATTTTATCATTGTGTATGTAAGACTTAACCATAGCCCACACCTCTGGGTCAATAACAGTTAAATTGAATAATCCAATAATGGTTAAATTGAATCTGCTTGTATTAATGTCTGTTATTCCTTTTATTCTTTTGCATCTGTCGAGACAAGTATAGTAGATACTATTCTTCCTATAATGCACTGTCATTTCCACAATACTGTAGCCCTGCATCTACAATAGAACATGATATCAAGTATTCAATATTTTAAAAATAAATTATCACAAGCAGCAAGTTAAATACCACTTGGTTTAAGTAAAATCAATAGACATTCGCTTATAATGGGCTGAACATGTGAGTGGTAGAGATGTAATAATAAAAAAATTTGTATAATCTACTATATGCAGATAGTTCTGTTCTAAGAACTTCACATGTGTCAGTATTTTTAATCTTCATAGTATGATAGATCCTATTATTAGCCTATTTTTACAAATAGGGAAAGTGAAGGAATAATATACAGATGGTTTCATGGCTAATTAAAAAGTAAAGCTGGACTGAACTCAGGCACTCTGGCTTTAGGAAAGTGTCATTAACTACTTTCTGCACCCATTCTATGAGGTGTAACCCAGAGGCCCCATCTTAAATGAAGGAATGACTGCCACTTCTAATGCAACAAAATGAAGAAAAGTAAAACATAAGGAAGAAAGGAGGGAAGAACTGATTATTGAAGCTCAAAGATATTTTGATGTAAACTTCTAAAAATTATTTGACTGTATAAACAGGCTAAGGAAGAAAAACCATATAACCATTACAAGTGATACAGAAAAAGCATTTGACAATATCCAATGTTCATAAAAGAACTAGGAATAGAAGAGAGCTTCCTCAGCTCAATCAAGAATATCTATAAGAAAGGAGCACCTGGGTGGCTCTATTGGTTAAGCGTCCAACTTTTGATCTCAGCCCAGGTCTTGATCTCAGGGCTGTGAGTTCAAGCACCACATTGGATTTCACACCCAGCATGGAGTCTACTTGGAAAAAAAAAAAAACCTGTACAGCTAACAATATATGTAATAGCAAGGAACTGGATGCTTTCTAAGATTGAGAATGAGAAAAGAATGTTCTTTCTCACCAGTTCTTTTCAAAATTGTACTGGTGGAGTAAGATAAGAAAAGCATATAAAATGTATACAAATAGGGAAGAAACAAATAAAACTGCCTTCATTTACTGGTGACATAGTTGTTTATTTATAAAATTACCAAGAGCTTATATAAATCTCCTGAACTAAAAAGTTAAAGTATCAGAGTCACAAAATATGAGGTTACTGTATAAAAGCTGTCTTTCTATATACCAGAAACAAAGAATTAGAAATTAAAAACAAAAACAAAAACACATGAATACTAGCACCAAAAAGGTGAGGAATATTTGCAGTTCCTTTGCCTATCTTTGTGCTTTCTTTTTATTTACAGTTTGTCTTCTTTCCTACCTTCCTCTTCCTCTCCATACTCACTTTTCAATGTAGGTTACACCACATTTCAAAAGGAATGTGGCATATTTACAAAGCAAGAAACTACAGATAGGCAATGGTCTTGGTGGAAAAATGGAGCCCTTCCTCATTCTGTATAGGAAAATGAATTCAATGTTGTTCTAAAATGAAAGCCAGGAAAATATATAAATGATATATACTTGCATCTTCTTTCTGAATTTAAGAGGGAGAAGAGACTCCATGAAAAATGAAACAATGGGAGAAAAAGAGTATGACTACGACAGAGTCACTGAATCAGAAAAAAAATCAGATTTGCATAAGACAAAGACACTGAGGGTAAAGGGCAGAATCTACTCAGAGTTATGAGGGGATGCCCTGCTACCAATGTCAAACTCATCCTCTCCATCTCCTTCAGGCAAACCTAGTACAGATTAGATTACTGGCACACCAGCCTTTAGCAGGTGTATTAGAACCAACTTAATATGGTCTTGAGATCAGGACAAAAGAGTGATGCTCTATAGATGGAGTTCCAAAAGTTTGAAAAAATGATAGGAAAGAAAATACCTGAATTTCCCCTCCTCTTCAAAACAAAGAAGACAAGAAATCATTATTTCCAGCCACCCATTACCTACAAGCTCTGACTTACAGTCCCATCTCAGGCATCCACTTGCATGGCTTCCTTGACAAAGCGACAGAAATACCCAAGATAAACCTCTCTTTGGATGTGAGAAGATAATAAAGGCCATAAATGGAAACAAATCAAGTGCTATATGAAGCATATATATTTTATTATTTAACTAATTCTTCAAATTACTTGAAATAATCCATTACAGATTTGTTACTCTTTCACACATTTACATTTTTCAGAAAAAATTTGGATTTTGAGGAGAGGATATCCAAGGAAATGCTTTCCTTGGAAATATACATTAATTAAAACCAAGAAAGATAATAATAAAACGTAACAAATTTTTTTTTTTTTAGTATGAATTGAGCTTAACAAAATACCTGAAACATGATTGCTTATTTGGGGAATGATAATAGCTAAATGCAAATACGGTTTTGCTTTAGTAACCAAAACATTATAAAGCACGGAATACCATGTATGCCAAAAAAGAAAAAAAAAATTGAATAAGGACAAGCATTTTGAACTTGTGCTAATGAAATGGTAAGAGAATTTTCATAGTGGTAAAGAGCTTGTCTTGGGCATGACAATCTACTTGAATGCTTCTAGCTCTGGTGTTCTACATTTGTATTAGTCACTCAACTGAAAATAAACAAATAAATAAATAATAACCGGTCTGTATATAGAGTAAATAGTAATAGACAACCAAAGGACAATAGCAGAAAAACAAAAGAACATCTGGCGCTATAGGAAACAGAGAGCAGTAATATAGACTCAAGACTCTTTGAATGGGAAAGGAAAGGAAAGGTTGCTTTCCTTTTACAGATGAGAACCCGTAAGTTTAAACTGGGCAATGAATCACTTACAGCAGTGGTTCTTGATTATAGGTGATTTTTGTCCCCCAAGGAATATTTGGAAATACTTGGAGGCATTTTTGGTTGTTAAGGTGCTTGAGGAATAGGCACACTGTTGGCATCTAGTGGAAAGGGACCAGAGATCCTGCTAAACATTCTACAATGCACAGATAAGTCTTCCCTTCCCCCAAGAAAGAATAATCCAACATGTAAATAATGTGGAGGTTAAGTTGCTTCACAAGGTAAGCTAGTTAGCTTTGTATGGGTCTAAGAGTAAATATACTAAATATATTGTGCATCACTGAAATCATTGGATTTTGCTAACCATGATGGAACAGAGAATGAAAATCCTTGATAGTGTCAACTCCAGTTAACTTTCCATTACCTAATGCACTGGATATAAGCGTCTGGTCAAACAAACATCATCAAGAAACATTTTAAACATTTGGAAACATATTCAACTCTAGTTGAAAATATGAGGTATCACACAGAAGAATTATATATGCCTCTAAAAATAGTTCTGTTAATTATCAGCAACTGCATTAATAATAGAGGGATTCTACAAAAGTGACTAATACCTACATTGGGTTGGTCTAGAGAAAAGAGAAAAAAGAATGTAACAGAACAGCTAAGAATGCCAGGAATAGGCCTGAGCCCTCATTCCCCACACCCTCTCATTCCAGCCAGGCCTGGATTCCTTCCTGAGATATTCAGTTCTTGGGCTCTGAAGGTATCACCCAGAATCAATTTGAAGAAATGTGTCTGTAAGAAGTTCTACAAGGTGCAGCCCTGGGCGACCCATAGAATAACAAGAATGTCCACAGATCCACATGACACTGCAATGACAGCTAAAGAGACCACAGAATGTTAGAGCTAGAAGTACGAGAAAGCTCATTTTCATCAATGTTCAGTCAAGAAAACAGAGGTCCTGAGTTGGAAGTTGGAGGAGAGTGACTGGTCCAATTTCAAACAAGAAGTTAATGTCAGAGCCAGAATCCTGTTCTCCGGATAGCCTGACTCCCCCTTTCAACGGATGGTAGATGTGCAGATTAAGTTAATACGTATTCCACCTACCCTGTAGGAACTTTGTTGTGTTCTGTATATGTGGTTGGTTTTACTCACATAATGGGAAGCACTATATTTCATTCTACTGAAATATAGAAATACTGAAAAGATTTTCTAGGAGATTGGAAGTCTGAAAAGAAAAAGCAACGTTTCCAAGGTCACAAAGCTAGCAAGTGACAGAGCCTGGACTTAAAGCAATGTCATCTCTTTCCAAGTTCAAAATACTGGCACACTGGGTTACTCAGTGTGCCAGGGAAAAATAATAAGGTAGAGGAAAAGAGGCAAGGCTTACCATCATATGGTAGATCAAAAGCACAGGACTTCCTCTGATAAAAACATGAAGATACAATAGGTATAAGATTAGAAAATAGACCTGCCTCATCTATTTTCAATATTCACGTTCCTCTATTTCTTCAATTCCCTGCCCCATACTGTATGGGACATGTTTATTCTTCAATTCTCCTGTACTGTAACAAGGAGGTAACTACTGGAAAAACTTTTCCAATAATCCAAGATAGAAACTTTTCCCGTATATGACAAGACCTTAAAAAAAAAAAATCACAATTACTGCAAAGAGCAGGTAATCTAGGATATACTAAAAGGTCATGACCCTTTTGCTAATCTAATGAGAGTTATCAATGCTCTCAGAAAAATATCCACACAAATGCACACAGCTTTGACCCACTTTCACCTATAAACAATCCGTGGAAATCTCAGAAGCCAATCAGTGGACCTTAAAACCTTTAAGGGAAAAATTTTTTAGAACAAGCTCTTCCACCAAGTAGATGTATGACTCTGAACAAATTAAACAAACTTCAGCATCTCAGTTTCTCCACTTTAATAAGGTAGATTTGTACTCTAGATTTGTCATTCTGTGTTGCTGATGGAAGCAGCCGAGTACGGAGGAAGGTACTTCAGAAGTCAGAAAACCCCATCTGTCATCACAGAGTGTGATCCAAAGAGGTCCATTTCCCCTCTCTGGGGCTTATTCTCTGCAGTTGTAAAGTGAGGAGTTAGTAAAAGATGACCTGTAAAGTACCTTTCAGCTCTAAAGGTTTGAGATTCTTAATTCAAGGAAGAATAATGCGGGGCAGGAAACAGCTTTATCTGCTTAATAAACATCCAAAGCCAGAGTCATCTGCTTATAACAGAAACAGTACTGGACCTTTCAAGCTACCATTTCATATAAAGACATCATACTTGGTCCTGGCTAGGTCCTGTGGTGTGACAGGTGAGTAGGGATGCTGGAGCTGGGATATCAGTTTTTTTGATCAGCTCCTTTGCCAAGCTTTGTGACCATAAACCCCTGGAGGATGGAGCCCTATCAGCAGTCATATCTTCACTCACTAAAGAGCACAGTTGATAAGGACTCATTTGGATTTGGGGAGAGAATGGGTCAGGAAGTAACTTCACAATTAGAGGAAACTAAACAGCTGTCTCTTGGACAGAGGGGCGTTGTAGCCAATACCCACAGTGTCAGAAGTGTGCAAACTGCATCCTCTTAAGCAATCAAGTATCTGTTTGAAATCAAAGAGCTTTCCTCAAGCACAAAAAGATCAGTATAAATCTTTCTTATCTTTGGGAAGATCACACCCTAAACCAGCATTCACTGATAACATTTCTGAATTTTTGAGATCTGGAGACTTGAGTTAAATTATACCCCTTTGCTAGGTCTCTCAAGTTACTCAACTTTCCAATTGTTGGGGGGGGGGCAAGGGTGGGGAGTGAGGAGAGGATTAGACAAGACCTTGCCCCCCAAGGCATTTATCATTTGAAGATTTTTAATGTATTTTTCTCAAAACCAAAATATTTCTTTGAACTCAGCTCCCCACCCCCAAAGCCCAATTCTTTTTAAGAAACCAGCCATTGAATCTTATTTCTGGACTTTTTGATAGAACCATTGCTTTACTTGGCCTCTAATGCAATTGCAGAACTGTAACAGATAAAGCATTGCAACTTTTCATACCACACTGAGCTGAGGGTTTCTTTGAAATGAAAAGGAAGAGCAACAACACACTCTAACCTTCCAAAGAGATGTAGAATTGTTGGCTTTCATTCAGTTATTTTGTGTCCACTCCATTTTTTAGCAAGCATTTTCTGGACACCTGCTACATTCTAAAACATAATGAGTAAGACACTGTTTCTGCTTTGCATACTAGCTCCAGGATAGAGGAGAAGTTACAATAACACAATGCTCACAGGTCCTCTCCCATAGTTTTAGAATCTGAAGTCCCTTGAAGGGCTCTTAGTGAAACAACCCATTTGAAGTCTGACATTTTTTTACAGTGGCCCTCCCGGGTGGTTGTCTTACTAGTCTTTGGCAACTCAGATAATCAGGCATCTCACTCTTTCTTGGGTCAGTCCACTTCATTTTCATGGCTAATTCCATAGTCCTTTGAAATCACATGAGAAGAGCACAAAACAGGTTCCCATTATACAAAGGACCTAAAGATATAAAGGAGAAGCTGGGAGGAGGCATCAAGATCAAGTATGAGTCCAGTATCAAGGATAAAATACCAACTGATTTCTGACACAGAGAGGGGCTCACTCAAACCAGGCAAGTGGGTTCCCATTTTTGGGTGCTGGTTTTCCCAATGCTGGAATGATGGGGTTGGATTGTGTAAAAGAAAAGCTTTGCATTTGCATGAACACTGGCCTAGAAAACATCATGACAGTTATGATTCTCCACAATTGAGTTGAATCAAGTGGGAAAAAAAAAAAAAAAAAAAAAACACCATGGGCTTCAGGGGTCCTAATTCTCTAGCCTCTATTGAACCTAATCAAAGATTCTTTTCTGACCAGTGAATGGTGTTGCTTCTATCTTATCAAGAGTGCAAATTTTTTGTCCTTCATTAATCCAACCACCATGGACCTCTTCTTTCTGGTATATAAAGACCCTGACTTTCCCCTCAATAAACTTCTCAGTGAATTTTTTCACTGGTAGTGTTTCCCCTTACCTGACAAATTAGTAAGCTTTGTAATTATCTTATAGCTCTTGGAATTTGTCTGATTTACTCTTTTTTTTTTTAAGTGGGTGGACTCTAAGGTCCTCTCTAGCTGTAGCAGTCCTTGAATCTCTATTTCTAAGAAAGCCACAGGCATGGCCACCTGTCAGTCATTCTCTGAGATCTAGGATGTGATTATCTATGGTCTCAGAGAACTGAGGACATTCTCCTGCTCTATCTCAAGTTCTCTGTATGGCATCGCCCTCTGCCTGAAAGAGAGTTCTGTTTAGATCTCTTCTTACCCTCTTTCATTCTCATCTGCAATATTGAGGAGATGTAGCTGCAAAGCCTAGTTCTAAAATATGTCAGAGGACAAATTCAGAAATCAGTGCCTAGGATGGACCTAGACCTGGACATTCAGAGCATTCCTACCCGACTTCCTTTTCTCTCCTAGAATGACCACCCATAGATTAATACCCTCTCTTCCTTTCCTTCTATTACAAAATAAAATAATTTAAACACCCTCTAGCCAAGGTCCTCATTTTACAGGGGAAGCACCATGATTCAGAATGTGAAGTGCAACTATCAAGGCTGAAGGGCCCTGTGGTGAACAGTCAAATCTAGAATATGGGGTTTTTAATTCTCAAAGCAGTTCTAGTCTCAGAGCTCCATGCTCTTTCTCCCTGTCAATTTGATTTTTTTCTTTTTTTTCCTTTTTTTTTTTTAGTGCATATTGTCCCAGGGTTATTTTTGAAGGAGCAATGTATGACCTCTGTGTCACCTTTTAACAGTTTAAAGTGAAGACGACCGGGAAGATACAAATACATTAAATAAATATTGTTATCAAATTATGACTTCTGTAGAAAAACCAGCTGAGATAGAAAGATCCTTCTTTCTTCTTTTTTCTCTTTTCTGTCCTTCCCTTTTTCTTCCATGGAACACACATATGCAGTTTCCACTTCCTGAAATTCCCTTTCCCACTGTTTCTCCCCCCGCTCATTTCCTAAATTGGAGTTTGTTACTGTTTATATTACCCTCCAAACTCTCTGTCCAGCAGTCCAGTGGTCTGCCACAGTATTTATAATGCATATGGCAATTGTTTGATTAGCTCTCTCTCTTCCTTACAAGATTTTTTTTTTAAAAGATTTTATTTATTATTTATTTGACACAGAGAGATCACAAGTAGGCAGAGAGGCAGGCAGAGAGAGAGAGGAGGAAGCAGGCTCCCTGCTGAGCAGAGAGCCCGATGCGGGACTCGATCCCAGGACCCCGAGATCATGACCTGAGCCGAAGGCAGCGGCCTAACCCACTGAGCCACCCAGGCGCCCACAAGATTTTTTTTTTAAGATTTTTTTTATTTATTTGACAGAGTTCACAAGTAGGCAGAGGCAGGCCCAGAGAGAGGAAGGAAGCAGGCTTCCTGCTGAGCAGAGAGCCTGGTGCGGGGCTCAATCCCAGCACCATGACCGGAGCCGAAGGCAGAGGCTTTTAACCCTCTGAGCCAGACAGGCACACAACATGTTGGTTTTTGAAGACAAAGAATGGGTCATGCTCAGCTTTCTATATCCGACCCCTAACAAAGTACCTGGCACACGGTAAGCACCAAATCAGTGTTCAATTACTAACTGGAAGAATAAAGAATGAAAGAAAAGCATTTCTTTGGAGCCATATGACCCTGTCATCAGGAGAGATTGTCGCAATTCTACAAAAAGACCACATCCTGCTGTATACTCTCATTCACTGACTCACACCCCAATTTAGTCACAATAATGTTTCACCAACTGCTCTCTTACAGTTGTTGAAACTGCAGACGTCCCGGATGTAATCAAATATCATTAGTCCCCAAAACTTTGAATACAAAACCTTACTGAACCTATATTTCATCTTAGGTGACATGTCTAAATTCTACAGATTTCCTTCTGGTGAGAACATTGGGCGCTTTAACACTTCACGAGCAGGTGCTGAACTGTTGTTATTCTAGGTCATGCAAGACCGAGATTCTGTAAATTCAGAAGCAGTGAGCAGGGGCTATGACTGGCAGGCTACTGTGATGACTTCATGTTCGAGTATAAAGAGGAGACAGCGTTCCCAATGAAGGAACAGAAGATGAAGTCATCATCTTGGCTGTGTCTGGGAACTGAAGTTGTCCAACTATATGGCGGGACATTCAATATGCTAAATGGGATAGGACTTGGAACTGATTCCCCAGATACTAACAAAAAAATGTAGCCCTTTGTATTTTAGAAATGGCATTTCTCCTGCTACTCTGGCATCTTGTAGGTCAGCAACCGAGCTTTCAAAGAATGATTTCTCTCTAAAGGAGCTAAAGGGGCTCAGCATATGTTATAAATTGCTATCAAAGCACAGCATAGATGGTAGGGGCTTCACAAGGCAGCAAAGAGCCATGGGTGTGGCTTCATTCAAGCATTGCTACTCACTAGCCAAAAGGCCTTGGCTGATTTATATGATTACTCTGTGCCTATTTTTTTCCATCTGTAAAATGGGGATAATAATAGTATCTATCTCATGGGTTGTTTTTAAGCTTAAATGAATATATAGATATAATGGACTTAATACAATGCTTAGCACATGGTTATCTACCAGTTAGGTATTACTATTCTTTAGGTAATGTCTTCATAGTCATTAAGGATTTGAGCCATAGAGTATGATGGGCTTGTATCTCAGCTTTACCACTTAATAGCTGTGTGGATGTGACAAGTTCATTAACCGCTAATCCTGAGTTTTCTCATCTGTGCAATGGAAATGATAAAATCATCTAAAGCATAAGATTTTTTGTAAAGATTAAAAGAAGTAGCTTGTGCGATGTGCATAGCATGATTCCTAGTGTATTTGAGCACCCATTAGTATCATTTATAATTCTCTCTGGGTGCCATTTGGGAACTGAGGCTCCAGGGAGTTACAGATTCATTGTCTTTAAGAATCCCAGCCTAGTGTAGGAAGTGGAGGGATGGTTTGGTGCAGTGCGGGAAGGAGAATCCTGGCAGTATATAGAGAAGACCACAAGGTCACAGAGGCAAGAGTGATGCTCTTCTTCTTCTTCTTCTTCTTCTTCTTTTTTTTTTTTTTTTTTTAAGATTTTATTTACTTATTTGACAGAGAGAAAGAGGAGCACACAAGCAGGGGGAGCAGTAGAGGGAGAGGGAGAAGCAGGCTTCTCACTGAGCAGAAGTCCTTGTGGGCTTGATTGCAGGACCCTGGAATCGTGACCTGAGCCCAAAGCAGATGCTTAACCAACTGAACCACCCAAGCACTCCTTGTCTTCTGAGTAGAAATTTTCAATGGAGAACAAAGGTAAAAAGCTTTCAAGGTAAAATCAAGGATCTTAAAGCCATAGCTGATGTTTCAGTATTGATTTTCTTTGGTTTGTTTTTTGCTACTATAAATAATGTTCATGAACAACTTTGTACACTGTCTATATCTAATTTTTTCCCCTTGAGATCAATTCCCAGAAATGAAACTGCCAAGTCAAATGGTAAACATTCTTAAGGCTTTTGCAAAATATTGTTCTCTTTGCCACCAGGATGATGTAATGATTTTAAGCAAGGTAGGAAGGTACCAGTCCCTAGAAACCTCTACAATACAGGGTATTAAATGTAAAAAGGAAAAGAAAAGTGCCCACTTATTCAGCCGAAAATGGAAGCTCATTGTTAATTTGCCTTTCTTTGAGCAATGTTGAGCATTTTTTGCATATGCATTGGCCCTTTGTAGTCTTTGTTTGATTATTTTCTTTGGGATCTTTTATTTTGCACCAACATGTGAATACACGCATTAAGAATATTAACACAATGCCACATATTGAAATATTTTTCCTAGTTTGCCTTTTTAATTTATATATGGTAATATTTTTTCAATGTAAACAATTAGAATTTTTATAACAAGAGCAGGGGGTCTTTTCCTTTCTGGTTCCTAACTTTGCTTTTATACTTAGAGAGGTCTTCTTCACATTCTAATAAATATACAATTTCGGGGACTCATTTTTGTTGTTTTGGTACTTAACTGTTAAGCCTTCCTATTTCTCTCACCGGCAATAGCACTAATAATTTGATTCTTAATCCAAGTAGCAGGAGCCACTCCTCGGATCTCTGTTGTGTTTGATTGACTTGTTTGTCTATTCTTGTACCTGATATACCATACTTTTTTATTATTATAATACTGTAATGTTTTTTAGTAATTTATAATAAAATATTTTTTTCAATTGATTCTTGGCCATTTACTTCTCCAGATAGCTTTGCCAATTTCTCAGTACACAATAAAAGTCATTGAGAAATGTGATTGGCATTCCATCTCATGCATACCTTATTTGGGGCAGAACTGACATCTTTATATCATCAAGTATTTACATTAAGATTCTGCTTTTTCTACACTTATTCAGGTCTTCTCTATTTCTCATTGAAGTCTTGTGTTCTTCATATACATCTGGCATTCTTCTTGTTACGCTATCTCCAAATAATTGATGCCTTTTCTATTGTTCTAAATAAGATAGTTTCCCATTAAAATTTAAACATGATTTTGTCGGTATATGAGAAAGTGGTTCATATGTAAATATTTAAGTATTATTTTTTAACTTAGCTAATTACAAACCTTAAAATTGATACTAATGATTTTCAAGGGTTACAGAAGGTTTTCATTTTGGTTTTGGTTTTGGTAAGAGTCAATGGCAGGAAAGTTTCTGGCTCCATCAGAGAAACGGAGTAGTGGGAAGACGTATTTATTCTGGTCATCAGAAGAACTAATAACAAATCAGAAGAACTTTCCCATTAGAGTTAAACCTGTCTTGAGGCTCTTAAATGGGGTCCTGCTTAGATCATAAGATAGATTTCAGCAACATCGTATCTCAGGTCTACAATTGTTTTCATTTCTTTTGAAGCAACCTACCTAACTCCAAGGTGTGGGGAGGGAGCAGAGTGAGTGAAGGGAGGACACAGCCTCGTCAAGGAATTCATCCATTTAACTTGTTTGCCAGTCAAAATTGATTTAGACATTCAGGCAGGTGATGCGGATGTGGACTACTACTTAGCAGCAGAAAAATCTATGGGTTGAGAATATGGGGAACGTTTCTGAGTTCCAAACTAGCTACGTAACCTGAATCACATCGCCTTGGCAATCTGGACCTCCAGAGAATATGAAGTTAGAGTATATATCTAACTTTGAGTTCCCTATATTTTTACAAACTTTTGAAAATTAATCTACAGGCATAAAAAGCTTTTCTATGTAACATAACAATTATATATTCTAATTTAACAACTGTCCTTTGATGAAACCTTCCAAAATATATGATCCACTTTCCAGCCCTAGTTGAGTGAACAACACCTATACTATGTTTTCAAACTTGGTTTCATAAAATAGGGCTTCAACTTGGAGATCATTATCACCTCAGCTCATCTCTGGTTCCAGCCCCCATTACAGAGGGCAGTTCCATCCATACCAGCTCAGATCCACCATATGTTAATAGAGTGTCATCTCAAACTCATTTCACATTTCTATTTGCATTCTGCTCCAAAGTGTCCTCTGATGCTGCAAAAATCTGCTCAGCCTAGTTAGGGCAACCATAGCCTGGATAAATGGAGAGTGTCAGGGACTTAATGCCACTCAAATAATCTTCCATTAAAGGAGGCTGCAGATTAATAATCTAGTCTTCTGTTAGTAGAAAGTTCTGGGAGGCATTCTGGATGTTTATCAGTGCTCACAGTAGTAACCTTGATAAATTACTTTATACTGACTCTTTCCCTATCTTACTTCCTCCGCACCTTCACTCTTATTCCGGGGAATCATCATCCAAATAAACTACCAGCACTCAAGTCCTTGTTTCAGTCTGCATTTCAAGGAACCTGAATGAGATTATCATTCCAAAATGTAACTGTAATTGTGATTTTTGAAGATACACAGGTTTTCAGTGGTATGCTCTAGAATCCAGTGAGTCTGGGTTAGAAGTCCTGGAGCATGCTATCTCATATTCCTCCTATTTCTTATTTTCCTCAATATGAGGGAAAAGAATCCCTCATATTGACATAGTCTTGTGTCACTCACCAATTCTATAGAGATCTGGGGTAAAATAGGTATACTAATGTAGGCACCATCCATATATTTTTCTCTAGCTTCCAGTCTTCCGAATTTATTAGTAATACAGGCTAAAGAGACTTCATTTTCTCACCATTATCAAAATTAATCTTCATTCATGGGCGCCTGGGTGGCTCAGTGGGTTAGGCCACTGGCTTCAGCTCAGGTCATGATCCCATGGAGTCCCACATTGGGCGCTCTGCTCAGCAGGGAGCCTGCTTCCCTCTCTCTCTCTCTCTGCCTCTCCATCTACTTGTGATCTCTCTCTGTCAAATAAATAAATAAATAAAATCTTAAAAAAATTTATCTTCATTCATGATATCAATTACATTTGCTGGCTTTATTCAAAGACTTGCCTATGATTTCTTTATTACTAAAGTAATAAATGCAAGCATCTCAGTTTGTATCGTATTACTCATAATAATCACAATAACAAAATCATTTCCATTTGCTGAACTGATGTCAGATGCAGGCTCTATGCCAATTATTTCACATATTATATTTCTTTTCTTTTAAATTTAATTTAATTTAATTTTTTTCAGTGTTCCAAAATGCGTTGTTTATGCACCACACCCAGTGTCTCATGCAATACGTGCCACATATTATATTTCTAATTCCATTAACAACCCACCTACAAAGTAGATCTTAGTAATGAAGGAGAGTTTAAGCTAAGTTAAGGGAACTGTGGGAGTGGAACAACTGTGGATGCTGGAATTGTGGTGGTGTTGTTGTTGTTGTTCTCACTCCAGGAAATGTCAATACTAAAACACATGATTAAATTTCTCTCATCAGTGTTTCAATACAGATGTCTTGTCTATCTTTTGTCAAATTTATTCTGAAGCATTCTGTGGTTTTATTTTTACACTATTATAAATAATATTGTTTGTTTTCCAACGTTTTATTATTTTTAATATTTTATTACTTTTTATTATTTTTATTATTGATGCACAGAAATAAAATGGATACGTTTTGTATTTATACTATGTGACCTTGATAAATTATTAAGTCTAATAAATTGTTTTTATAAATTCCTTAGGGATTCCTTTGGTGTACTTTAGAGGTTTCCAATTTTTATTATTTATTTATTTCTTTGTTTAGATTTATTGCTGACTGGTACATTCAGAATAATATTGAAAATTGCTAATTATATTCACTGGCAAGAAGAAACCTTCTTTTTTCCCCCCACTTAAAGAGGAAATGATTCAATGTTTTATCAGCCAACAAGATGTTAGCTGGAGGTTTTTTGTTTTTTTTTTTCTTTGTTTTGCTTTGTAGGTGTCCTTTATCAAATTGAGGATGATGCCTCTTTAGTTCCTGGAGTTATAAAAGGATGTTAAATTCTGTGAAGCACTTTTTCTGTATCTATTTAGATTATGTGTTTTTTTTCCTTTTATTCTGATAATGCGATGAATTTAATTCACTTTCAAATTTTGAACAAACCTGGGGTAGATGGAACTAGAGGGTAATATGCTAAGTGAAATAAGCCAGTTAGAGAAAGTCAAATATCATATGATTTCACTCATATGTGGAATTTAAGAAACAAAACAAATGAATGTAAGGAAATGGAGGGGAAATAAAGACAAAATGAGAGAGTGAGACAAACCATAAGAAACTCCTAAATCTAGGAAACAAACAGGGTTGCTGGAGAGGAGGCAGGTGAGGGGATGGGGTAACTGGGGATGTGCATTGAGGAGGGCACTTGATGTGATGAAGCTTATAAGCTTCCCTCAGTCTCCTCTTGAACTTGGGAAGCTCAGTTCTCAGCCAGAGACTTGATAGAAGCAACTTGATGCATTTCTAGGTTAAAACTTAGTTATTATATGCTATTAGTTTATCTACTTTTAGATTTGATATGTTAATTTTTTTTAGTATGTTTGCACCTATGCTCATGAGAGATATTGGTGTGAAATTTTATCTTTTTTGTAAAGTCTTCATCGCATTTTAGCTTCAGGAATATGGTGACTTCTTAAATTAGTTAGGTGAGTTCTCTCCTCTGCTGTATTTTGAAAGATTTATATAAGAGTGGTATAATTTCTTGCTTAACTATTTGGATAGTTACTGAAACTATCTGGGCCTAGAGTTTTCTCTGTGGGAAGGCCTTGGATTAACAAATTCAACTTATTTAATAATTTAGAGCTATTCAAAGTTTTATAATTCAATGAGTCAATTTTGGTGAATTATATTTCTTTCAAGGAATATGTCAATTTCAATTAAGTTCTTAAACTGACTGGCATAAAGTTGTTCATGATATTCCCATATTACCCTTTGTTGTCTTGAGTATCTGCTGTGATACTCCTTCTTTTACTCCTGCTGTTGGCATTTGTGAGTTTTTTCCTTTCTTTTTTTTCTTGATCAGTCTTGCTAGAGGTTTAATAGTTTTTATTAATGCTCTACAAAGAACCAATTGTTGGCTTTGCTTAATTTCTCCAATGTTAATTTCTAATTTTAGTATATGTGCTGCCAAAGTGAGCACTTCAATGTTAATTTCTGTTTGTGTTTTTTTGTTTTCCTTTTACTTAGGCTTTAATTTGCTCTGTTTTTCCCTATCTTCTTAATGCAGGAACTTAGATCATTATTTTAAAACTTTTTCTCCCTAATATAGATGTTTAATATATAAATTTCCCTCTGTACTAATTTGACTGCATTGCTATACTAGTTATCATTTCTGATATTCTTTATTATTTCTTATGTACTATATTTGAATTCTTATCTGATATAATTTTTTTTTTTTTACTTAAAGAATTTCCTTTAATATTTTGTGCTGTTAGTTCAGGTTTGCTAACAACAAATTCCCCACTTTTTTTTTTTTTATGTCTTCATTTCACCATTGTTTTTCAAAGATATTTTCATAGGATATAGAATCTTGTTTTAATAGGTTTTTTTTTTAAATTTAGTTTTGTATTTTGTTTAGGTATTTAAAAGATGCCATTCCATTGTCTTTTGGCTTCCATTTTACAAATAAGAAACCAGCTGTAATGTGTTTTGTTTGTTCCTTGCATTATGCTTACATGTAGTTTTCTTTTTATGTTTCTGCTTGGGGTTTTCTGGGTTTCTTAAGGATTTGTATGTTGTGCCTTTCATAAAATTTGGGGAATTTCAGCCATTACTTAAGTACATTTTCCATCAATTCTCAATTTCTTTTTCTTCTAGAATTTCAATTAAACATTTGTAATTTCCTATCATATTGTCCCAGATGCCCTTAAGGTGCTGTTCATTTTTCTTCAACCTATTTCTTCCTTCATAGTGAATAATCTCTATTTGCTTCAAGTCCATTGACACTTTCCTGCCCCATTTCTAGTCTTCTGTGACGCTCATGTTGTGGATTTTAAAAATTTCAAACTCAGTTATTGTACATTTTAATTACAGATTTGCTACTTTATTTCCTTTTATATCTTTTCATTTCTCTACTTAAATTTTTTACCTATCATTAAGATAGTATTTTCTTCTTTCAGCCCTTGAAATTATCCATAACAACTCCCTTAAAATTTTTATTTGTTTACTCAAACTCCAGAGCTCACTCAGTCTCTATATATTAACTTCTTGTTTTTTGTTGTTGTTGTTTGTGTGTTTTTTTGGTTTGTTTTTATTTTTGTGGGGTTTTTTTTTTTTTTTGCCTTTCTTGTAACTATGTTATTTTATACTGGGCAATTTGGACAATATGTTTTAAATACACTAGATTTTGTTATTTTCCTTTAAAGTTTGTGGATTTTTGTTCAGTAAATCAGCTCAATTACTATTTACCATGAAACTGTATTCACTTAGTTTTATGCTTGCTGGGGCATATCTGTGTAAAGTCTAAAATGTTTCTCAAGCCCCTCTCAGTTGGTGAGATTTAACATCTAAGTCCTGCATCTTTTGTGGATATTACCAGAACTAAGTTTTAGGCTTTGGTATGTAGGGGGCCTTACTTTAAAGGTAGGAGTCAGGGAACTACTCTATGTCTGAGTCAAGCCTGGCCCAGTACTTAGTTCTTTTGTAAATAAAACTTTACTGGAACATGGACACACTCATGAGTTGTGTATAGATGTTTTACACCATGAAAACAACAGAGAGCTTATGGCCCAGAGACCGTAAAATATTTACTCTGTGGCCCTTTACAGAAAAAGTGTCCTGATGCCTGCTCTAGGACATGATCCATATTCTGTTTTTAATATTTTATTTTTTACGTAATCTCTATACCCAATGTACCGAGATCAAGAGTCACACGCGCTACCAGCTGAGCCAATGCCCCCCATATTCTTCATGCATGGTCTTTCTGGTGTGTCAGCTGACAGCTCAGGATATCAACAAGGTTTCTTCACCTTGGCTGGGTATGGAACATTCATGTCTTGCAAAAGTGCACACTCTTCAGTCTCTCTGTTCTGCTCTCATCCCATAATGTATGCTTGCTTGTAAGCTTCCCGCAGTCTCCTCCTGAACTTGGGAAGCTCAGTTCTCAGCCAGAGACTTGATAGGAGCAACTTTAAGGATCCCTACTCAGCTCAGCTCTACCCTTCCTGGTGTGTTCTCCTACAGATTCCAGATATTTCAGCAACTTTTAATTCTGCTCTCTGCTCTAACTTCAATAGAACCTCCGTGCTTTCCTCAGGCTACGTTTCACTGTCACAGTTTAGAAAATTGATCCCAGGCAGACACCCAGCACAATCGTGGAACATCTACAGTGAGATTTTCTTTCAAGGATTTCAGGCTGCACTGTTTGTTGTTGTTGTTTAATGCCTTAAAACACTTTTCTTATACATTTGTTTAATGTTAGAGTGTTTATATATGATCACAAGTATGTTTTTTGATTGTCACTTTAAAATACCAAATTCACATTTTTTGCATATGTACATGACTGAGTAAACACATAATAACATGTACCTGCTAATATACATTGAGCCAGTTACAAGACTATAATAAAATATATTATAAGATTATAATAAATTATGTTACCTGAGAACTACCCATATGGAGTAAGCTTGAATTTAGGATAATGCATCAGTCTAGTCTCTTCCTTAGAAGTTGCAAAGAATTTCTTCAGCTACACCCAGATCCATAATACTGACAAGGCAAATCAAGCAGATTAACCAATATTGTATAAGCTCTTACTGTTTTATTCTATTTACCTATTCTGAATCATTTTTAATATTCTTCTCTCTCTTCTCTATTTCTAGAATGTGGAAATTCAGACTGTAGGTTGACTTAGAACACTCCCAATTTTATTGTTTTCACTAGAGGACGCAACATCATGCTTACCATAGAAATCTATTTCACTACTCTGGGCGCCTGGGTGGCTCCGTGGGTTAAGCCGCTGCCTTTGGCTCAGGTCATGATCTCAGGGTCCTGGGATCGAGTCTCACATCGGGCTCTCTGCTCAGCAGGGGGCCTGCTTCCCTTCCTATTTCTCTGTGATCTCTTCCCTTCCTCTTTCCTACTGTGATCTCTCTCTGTCAAATAAATAAATAAAATCTTTAAAAAAAAATCTATTTCACTACTCTCTATCCTTCCATTACACAGAAGGAACTATATCCCTCTTATTTCTGTGTAACACTTGTTAGGGGTTTTCAGTTGTAGTAGAGTGCATACTTCTTCCTTATTCAGCCCATATGGAGTTTCTCTGTTAAAGGGTTTCAACTTTAACAGCATAAAATCAGATCACTAGGTGGTTTTTATGCTTATTACAATTCTCAAGGAATTGAACAAATGATGTTTAATTAAATGATATCAGTTTATAATTAGATACAGGCTCACTGATTATATTTGATAAATATGTTATGGCTATAAACAACCTCCAAATATAAGAAAAACCTAGTAAATGTTTGAATAATGGACCTATCTTTTTACATCCTTTGCTAAGGAGAACTGTATTTATTTCAAGTTAGATATCAGATAGTCATCATAGTCATTAATACTCATGATTATATGAATATGTATTTGGAGAGTTCACACTTCAAGTTTCTTTCTGGTTATGTTTCACATAAAGAACCCTGGTTCAAATAATACTTTCATATACTGGAGGCTATTATTAAGTCAAAGTTGAACTTAAAATTAAAAATAAAAAAAGACAAGCTTTTAAAATAGAAGTGCTAATAAGACCTTACATGAACTTTCATGTCTTGGCTGTAGAAATTAGCTGACTTTTATCTATAAAAAGGGTAATTGGTATATTAGGTAGGTTACTTTCTACTGCAAGTAATAGACATCCCAATTAAAAGTGGCTTTAAAATAATATACTTTGCATATAACAAGATGTCTGAAGTATGATCTCAGAATTAATTCAGCGAGTCAACAGCATCATCAAGGACTGGAGTTCTTCTATTCTCCCTCCTCTGCCATCCTCAACGTGTTTTCTTATGCCCTCATAGTTTCAAGCAAGTTGCAATGGCGCCAGGTATCATTTACTTGCTCAAGTAAAGTTTGTCAAGTTGATTAGGCGCTGATCTGTTTGGAGTTTTTCCACAGAACAAACCAAACTGGGACCCGATCCTATACAAAAGCAGTTTAACTTAATCTTCAATACAAGATAATAATATCAGACTAGGCTTGACTATGTGGCTTTCAGTGGTCGATCGAATTTGTGGTATTCCCCTAGTCTCAGTGATATGCTGGTACTTGTTTAACGGTTAGACTTCTGGGGAAAATATATCCCTGAATTCTGCGCATGTCGATATTCATAGTGTAAATGCTCCCATCAAGGCCAATTTTAAGCTTTGAAAATGACGACTTTGACTGCAGAGTTGCAAAGAGATGGGTGGCAGCACAAATGAGTAGTTTTCAAAAATGAATAATTTTGCCACACAATTGCAATTGGTATAAACCCCGAGGAGTATAGATATAATTGTAAAATGTGGTAAATAATTAAGAAATGATGAGGTTTTGGTTATTTATTACTTGGACCTTTAATATTATTTACTTAGTTATGAGCTTATATACTTTATTTTTAAATAATGGCTGTGTTTAACAACTGGTTTGCAGAATTACTGAAAATTTAATGACCAGCTGTTCTGAGTTCAGTATGAGCTAGCTTCAGCACACTACTGGCCTCCACCAGCCATTTCCCTTCTGTCTTTATTAAACTTATAGCCTTGTACCATGTACACAAATAAAACAGTAAGGTTTTTGTTAAACAATGTACACAAAACACATTTTTATGTCATTCATTATAAAAGTAGACATAGCTTTGTTATATTTAATATTCAAGGCAGAAAATTAGGTTAAGCTTGGGAACATTACAGTATTTTATAAACTAAATGAAAAGGTCTAAATAGTAATGTCTTATCCCATTTTACTGATATTTGATCAAAAGAAAAGAAAACTTTGAAAGGGCATCTTGAATATATGATAGAGCCAGAAGTCTCAAATTCTGAGTCCGTTTCCTCAGCGTGGCTCCATTGTGGTCCCAGTCTAGAAGCAGTGGATCATGGGGCATAATTTTTCTTTTAGAAAATAGGGAGGCAATATGAGGGAGTCTTGAAGATCTTCTCTAGTTTTGAAGTATTTCACTGATTTTTTAAAAGATCTATAACTCTGAGTATAACTTATCTGAGTTTCTTGCAGGCAACATAAATTTAGGCAATCTCTATCTTTTAATTGGTTTTTCTGGACCATTTGCATTAAGGTGATTATTGGTTTAGGTGGGTTCATATTGACCATATTTGTAACTAGTTCTTATTCACTGGGTTTGTTATTTGATCCCACTGCCTTTACCCCTTTTTATGCATGCTTTGGTTTTAATTGCACATATTATATGATACCATTTTATATCCTTTCTTTGTGTATCAATTAATCTAAACATTTGCCCTGTGGTTCACAATATGCATTTTTAACTAAACTAAGCCTGCCTTCAAATAACACTGTATTCCTTCATGTCTAGGGTAGGTACCTTATAACAAAAATCTTTCAATTCCTCTTTCTCATCTCTTGGAGCACTGCTATCATTCATTTCACTTAGCTATATGCTGCTACCATCTAATACATTGTTATTGTTTTCAATGGTTTTCTTTTCGATGGATTAAGAATAAAAAAATTTAGGGTCCCTGAGTGGTTCAGTTGGTTAAGCATCTGATTCTTGATTTCAGCTCAGGTCATGATCTCAGGGTCATGAGATCAAGCCCTGCAACAGACTCCTCAATGGGGGCTCTGCAATGGGTGTGGAGCAGGTTAAGATTCATTCTCTCTCTCTCCCCGCAGAGCCTCTCTCTACAAAGAAAAAGGAGGAGGAGGAGGAGAAGGAGGAAGAGGAGGAGAAAAAGAATCTCATTTTACTTTCCTTTATTCTTCCTCCAATCCTCCTCCTTCTTTTATATAGGAAAGATATTTTTATTCAAGCATCTTACTTGTATTATTTTCCTTTCGCCATAAGGACTTAGGAGATTTATTGCAGTCAGATGTGATGGCAATAAATTTCCCTGGCTTTTGTTTATCTGAAAAATCTTTTTTCTTTCACTTTTGAAGGATAATTTCATCGGAGGTAGAGTTGTACATTTGTTGTACAGTACCATTATTATTTCACTCTACTTTTTCTTCGTTTGCCCGAATAAATTTCAGAAGTCTGCTGTAATTCTTACCCTTGTTTCCCATTAGGTAAGGTGATTCCCTCTCTTCCCTCCTAGCTTCTTTCAAGATTTTCTCTGTCTTTGGTTTTCTATAGTTCAAATGTGATATTCCCAAAAGGGTGGGTGTGTGCCTGCGTGTGTACATGCATAAGTGAGTGTGTGTGTGTGTGTGTGTGTGTGTGTGTTTAGTGTTCACGTTTATGCTGCTTTTTGTTGTCTGAGATTTTGAGATCTGCTGTTCGTTGTTTCATTAACTTGAGGAAGTCTTCAACCATTATTACTCCAAATGTTTCTTCTACTCCCTTCTCTCTTTTTCTGGTATTCTAATTACGAGGATGTTATACTTTTTTGATATTGTTCTTGGATGATCTGTTGATTTCCTCACTCTCTTTTTTTCTCCTTGCATTTCAGTTTGGGAAGACTTTACTGACTTACAGTTTACTGCTTCTTTTCTCAGCTGTGGACAATTGATGAGTCTACTGATGAACCTATAAAAGGCATTTTCATCCTTGTTATAGTATTTTATTTTTTGAATAGGCTTTATTTTTTACAGCAGTGTTAGGTACACAGCAAAACTGAGCAGAGCTGTAGCTATTACCCATATATCACCTACTCAAACATAAGCACA
Source organism: Mustela nivalis (assembly GCF_964662115.1). Taxonomy (NCBI): domain Eukaryota; kingdom Metazoa; phylum Chordata; class Mammalia; order Carnivora; family Mustelidae; genus Mustela; species Mustela nivalis. The sequence continues at coordinate 109,011,383 of NC_139020.1, read as the reverse complement.
ATTTCCACCACGGTTAACCAGGGTTGCACATTTGTGATATTTCATTATCACCCCAAATACAGTTTATATGAGGGTTCACTTCTAGTGTTGTACATTCTATGCATTTAGGCAAATATATAATGACCTGTATCCACTATTATAGTATCAAGAGGAGAAGTTTTATTCCCTTAAAAATCCTCTGTGCTCTGCCTATTCACCCCTGTTTCCCTAAAAACCACTGGCCATCACTGATCCTTTTATAATTTCTATTTTTGTCTTTTCCACAATGTCACATGGTTGTGATCATGTGTTATGTAGCCTCTTCAGATCTGTGTCTTTTGCTCAGTAGTAATCATTTAAGGTTTTCCCATGGCTCTTTATGTCTTAAGTTCATTTCTTTTCAACATTACTGTTTGGTTTTTAGGGCATGCCAGTTTATTTATCAAGTGATCTATTGAAAGAGATCTTAGTTGCCCACAGCTTTTGAAAATAATGAATAAGGCTGCTATTGACATCCATAAGTAGGTTTTTGTATGAACATAAGTCTTCAACTCATTTGAGAAAATATGAAGGAGCACCATTACTGGATCATGTTATAAAAGTATATTCAGTTTTGTTAAAAACTGCCAAACTGTCCTCCAAAGTGGCTGTGCTATTTTGCATTCCTATTCAGCAAAGAATAAGGGTTTATGCTGCTTCACATCCTTGCCAACATTTGGTGTTGTTAGTGTTTTAGGCTTTGGCCATTCTAATAGACGTGTAGTGATATCACATTATTTTGATTTGCAATTCCATAATGCCATAAAACGTTGAGTGTCTTTTCATATGTTTATTTGACATAAGCATGTCTTCCTTGGGGAGGTGTCTATTTAGGTCTTTTGCCCACTTTTTACACTTTTTTAAAAAAGATTTTATTTATTTATTTGTCAGAGAGAGAGGGAGAGAGAGCGAGAGAGCACAGGCAGACAGAGAGGCAGGCAGAGGCAGAGAGAGAAGCAGGCTCCTTGCCCAGCAAGGAGCCCGATGTAGGACTCGATCCCAGGATGCTGGGACCATGAGCTGAGCCCAAGACAGCCACTTAACCAACTGAGCCACCCAGGTGTCCCTTTTGCCCACTTTTTAATCAGATTGTTCATTTTCTTATTGTTGAACCTTAAGATTGTGTATTTTGGATAACAGTCCTTTATCAGATCTGTCTTTTGCAAATATTTTCTCCCAGTCTGTGGCTTGTCTTCTTGTTTTTTTGACAGGGTCTTTCACAGAGCAAGAATTATAATTCTAATGAAATTTAGCTTATCAATTACTTTTCCATAGATTGTGACTTTGGTGTTATATCTAAAAAGTCATCGCCATATTCAAGGGTCATCTAGATTTTCTCCTGTTGTCTTATATGAGATTTATAATTTGGGGTTTTATATTTAGGTCTATGATGCATGAATTTAAAGTTAATTCTTATAAGGGTATAAGGTCTGTGTCAAGCTTTTTTGTTGCTGTTGTTTTGGTTTTGTTTTTGTTTTTGCATGTGGTTGTTCCTTTGTTCCAGCACCACTTGATGAAAAGATTATTTTGCTCCATTGCATTACCTTTTCTCCTTTGTCAGAGAACAGTTGACTATACAATGGTATTGAAATAGTGTTATATGGTGACAGGGTGGCCACACTTGTGGTCACTATAGCATAACACACAGACTTGTATGAATCAAGTGAATCATGGAAATTACTGTAACACTATGTGTCAACTATACTTCAAATAAAAAAAAGATCAGCTGGTTTTATTTATGTGGATCTATTTATGAGCTTTCTACTCTGTTCCATTGATTTACTTATTGTTTCAGCAATATCACACTGTCCTGATTACTGTAGCTTTATATTCAGTCTTGAACTTGTATACTGTCAGCCCTTCAACTTTGTTTTTCTCATTCGATAGTGTGTTTACTATTCTGGATCTTTTGTCTCTTATGAAAATCAGTTTGTTCAATATCAACAAAATAAGGTCCTTGTATTTCTATATGGATCATATTGAATGTATAGATCAGGTTTGGAGGGACTAACATCTTGACAATATTGAATCTTCCTATCCATAAACATGGAATATCTCTCCATTTAGTTGTACTTTGGTTTCTTTCATCAGTGTTTTATACTTGTCCTCATACAGATCTTGTACATATTTTGTTAGATTTATACTTGTTATTTTTTGTGTGCTAATATGTTTTTCATTTCAAATTCCACTTGTTTACTATTAGTGTACAGGAAAGAAATTGACTTTTGTACATTAAACTTCTATCCTACAACCTTGATGATAATTACTTATTAGTTCCAGAAGTTTTATTGATTCTTTTGTGTTTCCTACATAGACAATCATACCATCTGCAAACAAAAGAGTTTTATATCTTCTTTCCCAAAGACATACCTTTAATTTCCTTTTCTTGTCTTATATTGTGATAGTTAGGACTTCAAATAAAATATTGAAAGCAGCGTTGAGAGGGGACATCCTTGCCTATTCTTAATCCTAGCAGGCAAGCTTCCAGTTTTTCATTAATAAATATGTTAGCAATAAATTGTTTGTAGATTTTTTTTGTTAAATCAATAGAAGAAAGTACCATTCATTCCTAGATTGCTGAGAGTTTGTATCCTGAATGGGTGTTGGATTCTGTCAAATATTTTTTCTGCATCTGTTGATATGATCATGTCATTTTTCTTATATAGCCTACTGATGTGATAGGTTACATTAGTTGGTTTTTTGAATGTTAAGTCTTGCATACCTGGGACAAACTGTAGTGTTATAGCATTTTAGATTCTATCATTTCTTTTGATTCTTAAATTTTCCATTTCTCTTCTAATATAATTAATCAGTTCTTGCATGTTTTGACTTTTTCTAATGGAGCCCATAACATACTAATCTCCTATTAGATAATCCCAACACCTATATCTTATCATATCTGAGACTGGTTATGATGATTGTTTTGTTTTTAATATTGTGACTTTACATGCTTGGAAATCTGTTGAAAACTGGACATGTAATAGAATGATAGAAACAAATAATTTTGCCTTTAGTGGGATAATTTATGTCAATACTATTAGAAGCCAGGCTAAATTAAAATTTGCTATAGGTATAGTGTCAGAGGCTTCAAATTCATCTAGTTGTCTTATTTTTATTTCCTTTTTTAACTTTTTATTTAATTTTTTTTGGGGGGGGGGTTTCCTCTGTGAGGGTCTGTGCTTTGCATTCCTTTCAGTTGCAGTCTGCTGCTCTTATACTAGATTCCACCTGTTATTGTAGAGCAGTGTTGTAAAGGAAAAGGCTCTATAATATTCCAATTAAATCTCAGTCTTTCAGGAATGCCTAGTTGGCTCAGTCTGTTAAGCATCTGCCTTGGGCTCAGGTCACAACCTCAGGTTCTGGGATGAGCCCCATGTCTGGCTCTCTGGTCAGCAGGGAGACTGTGTCTCCCTCTCCCTCTGCTGCTCCAACAGACTTGTGCTCTCTTGCTTTCTTTCTATTAAAAACAAACAAACAAAAAAAAAAACAAAACAAACAACAACAACAACAAACTCAGTCTTTGGGGCACCTTGGTGGCTCAGTCGTTAAGTGTCTGTCTTCGGCTCAGGTCATTATCCCAGGGTCCTGAGATAGAGCCCTGCATCAGGCTCAGTGGAGAGCCTATTTCTCCCTCTCCCACTCCCCCTGCTTGTGATTCTTCTCTCGCTGTGTGTGTGTGTCTTTCTCTGTCAAATAAACAAATAAAAATAAAAATAAATTTAAAAAATGAAAAACTCAGTCTTTTAGAGGGTTTATATCATAGGCACGTAGTCTCCATTAGTGCTTCTTCACTGAAGTGGCTCTAATTCCACCTGACCGCTACTCCCTTTCAGACTACAGTATTCCTGGCCTATTTCCTTGAAACCCTGACACTGTCAACAATGTTACTTTTTCTCCTTACTAAGACATCAAGCCTGCATGGGGACCTAGTAAGAGATTCCCAACAAGAAGAGTCTCCAACAAAGTATTTTCTTCTGGATAATAGTCCTTTTTGTGTGTTGGGGAGAAAGTCATTTATTTCACAATGCTTCCTCTTTCCCTCCCCTTCAGCGGAAGATTTTACTCAATCTGCTTATTGAGAACTCGATGGGGTTCCTGACAGAGGCTCAGGGAAGTGTGGGTCTCCCCTAAGACTACAGTTCCAAGGGGTCTGTCCCTGCTGAGTTAGTTGACACAATCTCCAGCAATTAAACAATGCTACCAATTAAATGTTCCTGCCACCTTATGGCTTCAGCAGCAGGGAAAGCAGATTGCGACTGTGTCTCTGGATGAACCCTATCATTTAGGTTTTATGGTAGCCTTTGTCCTGCAACTTCACTTCAATAAAGGGTCCAAGTAAGTAACTGATTTTTGCTTTGTGCAGCTTTATCTTAAAAGAAAGAGTGACAACCTCTAAGCTACTTACATGTTGGAGTTAACCCAAAAGTCTCTAATTTTTAAAGATCTTGCATAAGCAGATGTCTCAGTTTCCATTAATTACATTTCAATAGACTAAAAATAGCTCTTAAAAATATTACTAGTGTCCCTTTCATTTCTGCAAATTCTGTGAGTCCTTGAGGAGATAAGCTATGGCATTTTTTTCCTAACTGATGATCAAGGCTTTAAATCACTCTGAAATTCATTTCAGGGAGCTATAGTTCAGGAGCTGTCCCATGATCTTCCCACTCAGGTGTTCTCAGTGGAATGCAAAAGCTAGAATTTGGCTTTTCTCCACCAACCCAATTAAGATCCCTTCCAGCTCATCAAGCTGAACAAAAATTGCATTGAGGGCATGTGACAATGGAATATAAGAGGACATGGCACGAAACAGTTGGGCCAAGAAATTTTATGTTGAAATCTGAGTGTGAGGTATCACAGTACAAGAGAGATTTCTGAATAACTAGGTCACTATTGCAAATATGGAAAGGCTTTAAAATTCCTAGGTTTCTCAAGTTGTTCGATTGGTTATTTCTTTAGGACTTTTTTTATATTTAGTTTTTTTTTTTAATAAAAAGGCATTCAACATTGGCATGAGAACGTCAGTCTCTTGCAAGATAAACATTAGTAATACTATATCTGTCCCACAAAAAAAAATCAACCAAAAATACTTTGTAAATTTATATATATATAATCAAAAATTTGAGAACATCTGGGTGGATCAGTGGGTTAAGCCTCTGCCTTTGGCTCAGGTCATGATCCCAGGGCTCTCTGCTTGTCAGAGATCCTGCTTCCCACACTCTCGCTGCCTGCCTTTCTGCCTACTTGTGATCTCTCTCTCTCTGCCAAATAAAGAAATAAAATCTTAAAAAAAATTTTTTTTGTACACTTTTACCTCTTAGTAAATTCCCTAAGCATTTACCTCAGATACTTTTAGATTCTAATATCAAAGCCAGTAAATAAAATAATCACATATTGATTCTAAGATTAAGCTGATTTTCTTGCCATATAACATGTAGAAGAAAGTCCAACTTAATCTTCCTTTCACATACATTTCTGTTTTAATAATCTGTATTTCATTTTGTTACAAATGGATAGTTGTCATCTGTTTCTTTGGCATGATTACATTTTTTAACAAAAACACTATTTTATTAAATATTTATTTATTTTATTTTATTTTGTCAGAGAGAGAGAGAGCGAGCGCACACAGGCAGAGTGGCAGGCAGAGGCAGAAGGAGAAGCAGTCTTCCCGCCAAGCAAGTCCCAATGTGGGACTCGATCCCAGGATGCTGAGATCATGACCTGAGCCGAAGGCAGCCGCTCAACCAACTGAGCCATCCAGGCGTCCCAAGTATTTCTTTATTTCATATGTGTAGTGGGGTACTTCCACTGGTTTTGTATTTTAAGACATTTGCTGGCAACTAGGTCTCATACTTTCCCAGCTTTAGCTAATAAGCACAAAGTTTTCTCACAAATAAATGGGGGATTAGGTATATAGCATTTACTATGAATAACATAAACACACATAGAGAGAGGATCTAATCATCATTTGATTCTTTAATCTTGTCAGCCTCAGTGGAAGGTGGGCTGAAATTCAACCATTTCTCCCCCAAGCACAAAGGACCACATGAAAGACTTGAGATGCTTCTTCCAAACATACTCTTTCAGAGCTAAAATAACAAAGACTAAGAATCCGTTTAGATTTAATCCCTTAAAAAATATAAATATTACAGACAACTAGACAAGTTTCTTATTATAAATGAAACATGGTTTAGGGCAAAAGCTTTAAGAAACTTAAACACTCAAAGGAATTTTTGCTTAATAATTACAGATCATGAAAACCTGCCTACCATATATCTAGAAGGTCTAGTTTTAGGTAGACTCAACTGAGACATTTGAAAAATTAGGATATTTGAGCATTATTAGTTATAAAAGTAACAACAGCAACATGATCAGCAGGTACCATGGTTTAAAAAGAAAACAGTAGCTGTTTTAATTCAATCAGTCTAAATTCAGGAGATAACTATTGAGCAGAAATTTTAGGACAATTCTGTAAAATAGTTCATAATAGTTATGCATACTAGGGACAACTTACAAACTGAGATATAACAAGACTCATTGCCTTCTGTGAGTAAAGCAAAAATATAGTGGATCTCATTGGCCAAGTGACTAAAGAGAAATGATCTCAGGCCTAAACTAGGGTTAACTCTGATCAAACATATTAACATATTTAAAAGAAAAATGTGCTAGTCAGAGTGGAGTAGAAAATTTCTTGGTCCTTCATCAGTTCTGAGGAATATGAAAAGAAGTATGTTCTGTTGGGTCTCCAACTCTATTCTGACACCTGTATAGTCAGGCCTAAGAATATGAGTATTTATATGTTCCTTTCAGTGTGTGTATGTTTATGGGGTTGGTTATATGGAGATGGACTAACCAGGTTAATAAATTATCCATTTACCTCTATGTTTTTTCTGGTATGCCATACTCATCTAGCAACATTCTTTTTTTTTTTTTTAAGATTTTATTTATTTATTTGACAGAGAGAGATCACAAGTAGGCAGAGAGGCAGGCAGAGAGAGAGAGAGAGGAGGAAGCAGGCTCCCTGCTGAGCAGAGCCCGATGCGGGACTTGATCCCAGGACCCTGAGATCATGACCTGAGCCGAAAGCAGCGGCTTAACCCACTGAGCCACCCAGGCGCCCCTAGCAACATTCTAAATCTAATTTGTGATCCCCTATAATAAGATATAGGAAAAGAATATGCTTATCAGTCAACAGAAGCTTATTCAGGACAGTCATATTATAAGATGGTCTCATTATAATAGTTAACACACTGATTTTCTCAACTTCACATATCAATCTGAGAGTGGTTAACCAAGAAATTGATCTTGTGCTGAAACATCAGGTTTCTAAGCTAATGTTGAGGTTCTAAGTTTGAGAGTGTTGAGTTCTAAGGTTGTTGAGTTGTCTAAGTTTGAGAATGTTGAGTTCTAAGTTCTAAGGTTGAGAACTAGCTTTGAATGGACATACACTCACTTAGGTAATGCCATGCTGTAGAAATGAGATGCCCTTTCACCCAAACTCCAAATTGGACCTATCTATAAACTTCAACAATTGTATTAGTCATCTTTTGAAATATGACACCACTTGAAATAAAATAGCACTAAATAGTGGTACCACTATTTATCACCTTACTTCAAAGCATCCTTAACTGTTTTCTGAAACAAAAGCCCCTAGACTTTGGTCTCTATATTCTTCTTCCCATAGAGCCTACAGCCAAAGTGATTTTTTAAAATATAAGAGAAAGTAAAATCCTCATGAGGGAATCGTCAATCCTTCTTTACATCCACCTTCTGCAGTTCTGCTCTCTGATAATTGGTCTCGCCTCTTAACTCTGTTCTTGCTCACTCTGTTCCAGTCACTCTGATCTCCACGCACTCCCTGCCTGGGATTCTCCTTCTCCCTCAGATTCCCTTCTTATTCCTGTTAGATCTCCACTCAAAGATCATTTCATTTAAGGATTTAAAGATGTCCACCCATTGAATACAGTACTTCTTCCAAACCTGTCATTCTCTCTATATATCCTTTACCTTGCCTCACTTTTATACAGAGAATTGCTAGCCCTCAGCATATCATGTGTTGATTTGTGAGCTGAAGATTTAAATTCCAATATAACAGTGACGAGTTTTTACTCACCACTGTGTGGAATAGGGCTTGGTACATAAACGGTATTCAGGACATTTTTTAAAATTAACAGTTACAAGAGAAAAATATGTAGTTACAAAAAGGCTATTTGATTAGACTCCAGGATTCTAATCCTACCTTTGCCTTCAACTAGGCACCTGTGTGGCATTCGTCAAGTTACTAGCTCTCTATCTTTAGGTCCTTTATCTATAAAATGGAAATAATAGCTCTGTGGCCCAAATCTTATATGTGAAAGGGTTTTACATAATAAAACACCAAACAACTATGAGGGATTTGGACAGATAAGATGTCCAAGTTTACAAATGGGAGTGGTGGCCAAGTTTAGCAAGAAGAACGCTGTATTGTGAGTAATGGTGACTGTAAGTCCTGATTCTTCCACTGACCAGCTCTGTGACACTGCCTCAGTTTCCTGATCTTTTCAAGCCTTATTTCCCGATGAAGGAGAAACTTTTTCCAGTATGACTTTTTCCACTCATTTTAAAGAAATAGTAACTTACCAAAAAACAATATAAATAATAGTAACTAAGGAATTTTTATTAGCTCTTTCTCCATAACTCATCAGCCAACAGTAATTTAGTGAATATCCACATGTGCCTAGTCCTGTTCTAGCTGTTTGGGATAAATCAGGGCACAAAAGAGACAAATACCTTGTCTTTATAGAGTTCAACTTCCACTGTGAACAGACAAAAAATACATACAACAAGTAAACAAAGTAGTATTTTGAAAGGAGGTGTTACATGGACAAAAGAGCATGGTAAGGAACTAGGACTCACTCTGTTGAAAGGGATGTCTGAAGGGAAAGAAGTCAGGTTATAATTATGTAAGGGTCCATGATATTTGATCACACCGTCGTTGAAAGACTTTTTTTCCTCTTCCTCTCCCTACCCCCACCATTTTTCTCCTTAAAACTTTGAAACTGTTGATATTGTGAATGATGCTGCAATGAACATAGAGGAGCATAAAAAATTGAAACTAGGGCACCTGGGTGGCTCAGTGAGTTAAGCCTCTGCCTTCAGCTCAGGTCATGATTCAGGGTCCTGGGATCGAGCCCCATATTGGGCTCTCTGCTCAGCAGGGAGCTTGCTTCCTCCTCTCTGTCTGCTTGCCTCTCTGCTTACTTGTGATCTCTGTCTGTCAAATAAATAAATAAAATCTTTAAAAAAATTGAAACTATACTATAAATATATTTTACTTAAAATTATAGGATAATGTATTCTCACTGAGTAGCATATTAGAATAGCATACCTTTGAAGAAATATTATAAAAAAACTTTTTGAAATTAGTCATTTAATCTTTGCATGCAGAAATCTGTAAGCATCTTAATTATGACATCAGTGTGTATACAGTCTTTGAAATTAGTATTTTTGTATTATTTTGGTAAATACCTAGTAGTTCAATTCCTAGATAACAGAAGTAGTTTTATTTTTAACTTTATGAGGAACTTCCATACTGTTTCTTAGAGTGGCTGCACCATTTTGCATTCCCACCAACAGTGCAAGAGGGTTCCCCTCTCTCTGCATCTTTGCCAATACATGCCATTTCTTGTGGTGGTGTTTTTAGCCATGGAGATGTGGAATATTACTTGGCCACAAAAAAAGAATGAACTCTTGCCATTTGCAATGACATAGATGGAGCCAGAGTATCACGTTAAGTGAAATAAGTCAGAGAAAAACAAATACCGTCTGATTTCACTCAGGAGTGGAATTTAAGAAGCAACACAAAGTGAGCAAAGGGAAAAAAAGAGAGAGGGAGGCAAACCAAGAAATGGACTTTTAACTATAGAGAACAAACTGAAAACAGATGGTTACCAGATGGGAGGGGTGGAGGAATGGGTTAAGTAGGTGATGGGGATTAAGGAGGGCACTTGTTGTGAGGAGCACTGGGTGCTGTAAGAAGTTGAATCATTATACTGTGCAACTGAAACATTATGCTGTATGTTAATTAACTGGAACGTAAATAAAAAATTAAAAGAAGCAATATTTTCATTGGAAATGAAATAAATAGCCGTATCTTCAAGACTCATGCATATTCTTCTTCTTTTTTTTAAAGATTTTATTTATTTAGTTGACAGAGATCACAAGTAGGCAGAGAGGCAGGCAGAGAGAGAGGAGGAAGAAGGCTCCCTGCTGAGCAGAGAGCCCGATATGGAGCTCGATCCCATGACCCTGGGATCATGACCCGAGCCGAAGGCAGAGGCTTTAACCCACTGAGCCACCCAGGTGCCCCGACTCATGCGTATTCTTTAGTCCACTTATCTGGGAATTCATGATTTTTAGTACTAACTTGTCCATTCTTGGGAGTGGAGGTAGCACAGAGGCACATTTTTTTTTCTTTTTTAAGATAATGGTCCCTCATTTGGCTTCTAACTTCCAAGGGGGTGCACACACACTGCCCAGGTAGTTGTACTTTATAATAGGATGATGGTTAAGAGGAGGCCAGCTTCCTGAGAGCAAGCCATGTGTCTGGATTTATTGTGTGACTAAAGAAGCCAACAGAGGACAACCTGTTACATTGGACCCTCCAAAAGAGAGGTTGTTGAATTTGTAAGTTATATTTAATACCTTTGGTCAACTACTCATCATAGAACATAGACATACGAACCAGTCATGGTCTTAGCACCGATACTCACATTTTCAGAAAACTTTTATGCTCCAACTATGACCCACTTTTTAGGGCATGACTAATTAAAAAGTCCAAAATAACCGAAGAGCCATTTTTAGCATAGACTCTAAAAACAGAAGAACCACATCAGCATTTAGATTGCTGTTTATAGAGACTCTCCTCGTTGGGTATTAAAAACCATCACCTGCAAGATGGGGTGGGACATTTGTTTCTGTTTGCTAGGACTTCTGGGGTTGGAGGAAGTGACAAAGTACCAGACAAATGCTCTTAGTTATAGCCTGTCTCCGTTCAATGAAAAGGACCCATACACTGCTGCTGCCAAGGGCAGAATTAGTTCCCCAACATGATGCTTTCATTGCAGGGTTCCCCTTGGTGCAGACTGAACAGAATTCTTGAGTAATGAAAATCATGGCACTCCCTTGTGACTGGAGAAGCCTGTTTCAGACCCAAGCTGTACTTGATACAGCTCTGGGTTCCAGGAACGTCTGCCCTACACACGCTCTCACATGGTTTGACATGAGACCAAAACCATCTTGACAGGGAGTAAATTATGGGCGTGGCCAGCAACCATCTTTACTCTCAAACCTGATTCACTTGCTTTTCTCACTTTTTCAACTTTTTCGCCAAGATTTTCTTCTGTTATAAGGAGAAAATCTCCTGTAAGTTGGGTTCCCACCTGTCTACCTCTTCTATTTGGTCCTTCACTTGGTCTAACACTGTGTACCAAGGAAAGGAAAAGCAGACGAGGAGTGAGGGGGAAGGCACATATACACATGTAGAGTGTATATTCACACATATGTGTATACACACATAGAGCAAAAACATTTCAACGGAGTTATGTTATTAAATACCTACTATGTAGAGGACTCAAGGTAGTCAGATATAACTAAGAGCTTAGTCATTTAAGCAAATACCATAAAATAAAAATAAAATTCTATGGTATATCAGAAAGGAACATAACACATTTGTGGTAAGCAAAAGTTTCATTCACTCATGTACCATGCATTTGTAGAAGAGTTTGTCCTCAAATTAGGCATTCTAGGGTCATATTTATCATACAAAAGATACTTGGTAACATTTGCCCTGTTTAGATTGAGACTGTTTTTCTAGAATGTTAAATGCTTAGTTTTACAGTACCTAAGCATAAAAAAGACAAAACTTACGACAAAAACCAGTTCTTCATAGAATTGACTGAGTGTTAACAAAGACACTGACCATTAAAAAGAAAGAAAGAAAGAAAGAAAGAAAGAAAGAAAGAAAGAAAGAAAGAAAGAAAGAAAGAAAGAAAGCTGTAGAAATCAGGACCTAAATCATCTCCACCAGTGTCTAGCAGTTTTTAACTTGGACAAGTTACTCTGTGCCTCAATTTCTTCATCTACAGAATCTGAAATAATAAGGTTTATGACCTACAGAGTGCTTATTGCAGGCCAGATGTTGTATTAAGCCACTGACACAATTAACTCATTTAATTCTCAAAGCAACCTCGGTCAGGTAGAGGCTACTCTGCAGGAGGAAACTGGCACAGAGATTAAGTTAGGAGACCTAACAATTGGCAGAGAGAGAATCTGCACCAAGGCACACAACCCCAAAGGCCGGTCTCTTTAACATTATACTACCTACTTAGTTAGCAGTTAATACTAGAAAATCTTAAGGTGCTGTGAGGACTAAATGTGTAAAATTAAGTATGCAAAGTGCTTAGAATAGTTTCTGGCACATAGTAATAATTTAATAAGTATTAGACACTCAACAGCCTTATGTCCCATGCTCATTTTCAAAAACCACAGAATCAAAAATTGAGATCTTCAAAAATTCGTAATTGTGGTTTCTGTTGTTGTTGTTGCCCTACTTAGTAAATGAGTGCTCATTAAAACTACATCATTTTATATCCACCGAGTTAGAAAAATTTAAAAATAGTGACAGCCAAAGCTGGGACTCTGGCAAAACACGTTGACTTGTCCTTTTAAATAGCAATGTTTTCCAGAAACTTGAAAAAGTATATTGTCTTTTGTGTCAACACTCTTACTTCTTCGATGACAGCACATTGTGGGGGAAGAAATGAAGTCTTCTGATCAGATAGTCCTGGTTTCAAATTCTGACTCAGATGAGAATGAAAATACAAAGAGGTTCTTCTAATTACTAAATAAGTCACATTGGTCAAATTAGTTCTCTCTCTGGGCATTGTTTTCCCTTGTCTGCAAACTTACCTTAAAAAACATATTATATGCGGGCGCCTGGGTGGCTCAGTGGGTTAGGGTCTCTGCCTTCGGCTCAGGTCATGGTCCCAGGGTCCTGGGATGGAGTCCCCTGCTCAGCGGGGAGCCTGCTTCCCCCACACACACTCTGCCTGCCTCTCTGACTACTTGTGATCTCTGTCTGTCAAATAAATAAAATAAAATCTTTAAAATATATATATATATATATATATATATATATATAAAATATGAAATAATGCAGGCCAATTACATGGCACTTTGTATGGATTGAACAAGTATTAGTTTGTCTTCCTTAAATATTTGTTCCATGGAACGATCCCAAGGAAATAACTCAAAAGAAAGGTGCTTATATAATATTTTAAATTTTTAATAAAAATTATAGTGGTGCCTGGGTGGTGCCTGGGTGTCACGGTTGGTTGAGCAGCTGACTCTTGGTTTCGGCTTGGGTAGTGCTTTCACAGTCATGGGATAGAACCCTGAGTAGGGCCTCATGTTCAGCAAAAATTCTCTCTCCCTCTCCTTCTGTCACTCCCCTCTATGCTTATGCATTCTCTTTCTCACTCTCTCTAAAATAAATAAATAAATAAATCTTAAAAAACAATTAATAAAAATTAAAATTTACCTAAATGTTCAATAAAGGAAATAAATATATTAAGTTGAATTGATAATGAGCTCCTTATGCAGTTCCTTATGTTAAGTATGTTAAGTACTTATGTTAAGTGCAAAAATACATGACAAATATTATATAATTTATATAATGAATAAAACATTGATTATTTTATTTTAACTTCCATGTATAAAAAATTATGCACCAAAAAACAACTGTTTTACTAGATTTTTTTCCCCTTGTTGGCTTCCATTATTGTTGGGAACATGTTATTGGACTAATAAATAATTTTTGATATCATTAGTACAAAATCACAAGTGCCTTTTTCTGAATGGTTCATCTGAAAATACCTGAAGTGTTCTCATATTTATGTTTCCTCCTGAGCTTCAATGATCTTTCTTTACCTCACACTTAATTTGATGATTCTAGAACTAGTTTTGCTACAGTAAAAACAGTACTAAAAACCTCTGAATTTTTAAATTTCTTATCATATATCCAAAATCTAGGACTTATTAAATATTTACTGAACACTATTGAATAGTTCCGTAGTTTACAGTGTTGAACTATTTAAAGCATTATCCTTTCTTTCTATTCCCAGTCACCCTAGCCAGCAGTATTTATCATCTTATTTTAATATGAGCTTATTTACAAAACTTATTGTAAAAACATGCCCAACAACTCAGATAAACTAGATACTTTAAAAAAAATTCTTATAAAACCCCAAATTATATATGTTTTTTTTTTTGTTTTTATTTTGGATATGTTACTGTCATAATTTCCTGTTGTTTTGTTGAAAAAAATACCCCAATTTCACTTTTGCAGAGAAAAGTTTGGACTGCTTTAGAAAAAGTGCTTTGTGGTATTTTTAGCTTTTTCATATATATTCTGTCTTCCCAAGAAGCAAAGAAATACAGAGCTTCTCTGAAAGGAAAAAGGAAAGTAGAGAGAGGGAAAAAAATAAGCTTTCTACTTTATGGTTCTGCAGGATTGAGTTATTAGGGATAAAATTGTTGTGGTACTTGGGTGGCTCAGTTGGTTAAATGTCTGCCTTTGGCTCAGGTCGCAAACCCAGGGACCTGGGATCTAGTCCCACATCCAGCTCCGTGCTCAGCAGGAAGCCTGCTTCTCCCTCTGTCTCCCTGCTTGTGCTCTCACTCTCTCTGTGTTAAATAATTAAATAAAATCTTTAAAAAACTGTATATAAACTGTATGTATGTAGATACAGTGGTACCTGGAGTGCCCGATAGAAGGGCTGCTCATGAATTCACAGGGGAGGGCAGCACTGAAGGCTTGTGCTCAGTGAGAAGACTTGATTCTACGTGAGATTCTGCAGCAAGCATGTCAATGGGCACACAACACCTAGGATGGCCTACATGCAGTAGCACTAACTTGAAGATAAGGCATTTATTAATATGCCAAGTTTTAGTTACGAAATCTTAATTAGATACACATCAGCCTCTACAGGATACTTTAAAAAAAAAAATTGCTGACACAGGTGCAAAGATTTATGACATCAGAGAGTATCAATTAAGATGCTGAAAAAATTCATTTTGACTGGAAGGGTTTAGATTGCTCATAATTTAGTTTGAAAGCCCTGTCTAGCAGAAAGTTTTTGTTCATTCCCTGAGATAACAAAAGTGTGAAAAAGAAAAAGAAAATGGAAACACCTCTTATTAGCACTTTCTATTTGGAGGTTGCAATATAATGGAAAAGTTGGAAGATCCTTTTTTCAATGAAAGCTTTAGAAATTTATTTATTTTATTTATGTAGTTAAGAAATAAATGACATTATTAAATTCAAGCATAAACATGGAAGTTTGGTTGAACCAGAAAAAAATAAAGAAGAAAAACTAATGATGAATTTCAGGTTTAAAAAAAAAAGAAGAAAAAGAAAATACCAAACTTTTCTTATTTTAAGAGGGAGGAGGGGAGAGGCAAATTCGTAAGGGGAGAGGGAGAATTATAAGCAGTCTCCATGCCCAGCACAGAGCACAGTGCAGGGCGCAATCTCACACCCTGAGATCATGACCTGAGCCGATGCAGTAACTGACTGCATCACCCAGGCACCCCCACAAAGCTTGGAATTTTTAAGGAAGCCCTAAAAATTGACCACTTTGATGATGAAATGTCAGAATATGATAGAGTAAGCTGGTTAAATGCAGTCAATAACCTTAAGGTGTAACATATTTAACTTACAAGGAAAAGTCTGTTGAAGTGTTACTCTTCATGAATTTGTGTGTTTTCTATTATTTATTTCAATCTACACCACCACTTGTAAAAAAGCTTACATTAAAAATTCACCCTAGGTAACCACGTGGTTGGTTAGATTACCACACCAGCATCCAATTTTGTACTTCTTGAGTCAAATTGCTTTATCAGTTTTAACATTATTGTGATTCTGGTTTTCCCCTCAATTATAAGAGAGCTAACCAAGTTTATGGAAAGCGAGAAAGGGTGTTTTCTGTTCAACCTGACGAATTAAGCTTGCTCATTTGAAAAAGAGAAAAAGGTACTGGAAATTTGAAAGTGGCAAGGGGATTTTGAGCCTTACATTTTTATTTTCCTGTAATGATTTTTGAACTTAGAGGCTAATTCTTAACAAAGTCTCAAGATACAAAGGGAGAATAGAAGACAAACAATAAGGGCAGAGTGACAATTAATTTTCTTCATTTAAATTATCCCCTAAATATTATGGCTTAAGGTAAAACCGACATGTTAATAACTGTCATTTCCAAAACCCTGACTAACCAATAAGTACACATCACCTCATGTCCATTTCTCATCCTATTTTAAATGGAACAAAGTGACTTTCAGAGGTTGGGAAGTGCGTAATTACATAGACTGAAGTCTTTGGACTTTGATCGTAATTATAGTGCTTTATCCATCCATCACTTGTTGCTTGAGGACTGTTCCTGGCGAGTTACTTAAAGGAGATAGGAACTCTGTTAGGACAAATTTGAGCTGCAAAACAGCTAATCAGAAACTTGGCTCTCTTGACTTGAAACAGATTGAAAATTGCCACGTTAATCTCACAATCCATTTGGCTCTTAAGTAAAGTGAGAACATGAAGTTTCCCTTTAGGAAGACATGTGTCTGTTGTTCATATCACTGGGTACCTTTTTATAAGCTTCTCTTTTTTTAATTTATCTTATTTTTTTTTTATTTAAACTTTATTTTTTTCAGTGTTCCAAGCATTTTTTCTGCATCACACCCAGTGCTCTATGCACCTTTTTAAAAGCTTCTATGGGGTCCCTGGGTCCAAGTTTGCCTCACTGTAGTGGTCTCAAAATTGACCGCAAACAAAGGAATCCTCTGTGGTGCTTGATTTAAAAAAAAACAAAATGCTAGTTTTGCATTCCTCCCCCTCACCCTCCATTTCCCAGAGAAAGATATCAATATAATTGTTAACCTAAAATTAACTTACAACCTCGGAGAGCCTAGGGCTATTTTTTCAGTAGTGGCCTGAGAACTCCATGAGTCAAAACAGTTTGCTTTTGTTTACACTGCAATCCCAAGGCTCCACCTAGATTTATACAAATCATAGTCTCAGGCTGTGGATGTAACATCTCTCAGAATTCCTGACATCAGAAGTGAAAATGTAGGTTACTGTGGTTTCCTGAACCTGAAGTTGGGCATTACAAACTTGGGCATCACTTACCGTCTACGATTTGAATCGAAGTATATCTCCAGGGCACCTGGGTGGCTCAGTTGGTTAAGTGTCTGCCTTCAGCTCAGGTCATGATCCTGGGGTTCTAGGATTGAGCCTCACATTGGGGTCCTACACAGCAGAAAGCCTGCTTCTCCCCCTCCCTGGGCTGTCCCCTGCTTGTTCTTCCTCTCCCTCTCTCTGTCAAATAAATAAATAAATAAATAAATGAAATATTTAAAAAAAACAAAAAATAAAAAAAGAGAGAGAGAGAGAAAGAAATATATCTCCATGTAAAGCATGTTGAGGAACGTTAATAGATGCCACTAATAAAAGTCACCTTTCTAACTTGGTGCCACCTGGGTGGACACTTTGACCTTGCAGTCCTCAGCAAGCATGCATCTTCCTAGCCTTCCTCATAACTCCTTGTATGATTTCTACATATGCAATTCTACTTTGGATTCCTTGAGTCTAGTTTTGTATCTTAGACCTCCTACTATACCCTCTTGGCACCAAGAAATAATAAGTAAATACATAAAATAAGTTTCTTGAGTCCTAAAGTTAAATCAAAACAAAACATAGTTTTAGTGTTCATGTCTACAATTTGAGGATAAAATTTTTTACCTGGTAAATTAGTTTCCTGTGGATGCTGTAATAAGTTCCCTCAAGCTTGTGGCTTAAGCCAATAGAAATGCATCATCTTAGAGTTCTATAGGTCAGAAGCCTGGACTGAAATCAAGGTGTTGGCAGGGCTGTATTCCATCTGCAGGCTATCGAGGAAAATCTGTTATTTCGCCTTTTCCAGGATCTGGAGCTGCCAGGCTGGCTTGCCTCGTGACCCCCTTCCAACTTCAAAACCTGTTGAGTCCTTTCTCACATCACATCACTGGCTCTTTTTCTCCCTCCAACTTCCACTTTTAAGGACTCTAACGATTACATTGAGCCCATGTGGTTAGTCCAAGATAATCCACCTATTTTATTGATCAGCTGAATAGCAGTTTAATTCCATCTGAAACCTTCACTCCCCGTTGCTGTGTAATAGAACATATCCACAGGTTCTGGAGATTAGGACCCGGTCATCTTTACAGGCCATTTTTCCACCTACCACACCTGCCCAGGTGGGTCATATACATGCTGCCCTGGGAAATACTTTGTTAACGGTAACGTTTTATACAGTTTTAACAAAATGATAATATGTTCTGTTGTAGAAATAACTTCGAACTGGATAACAAGTCTTAAATTCTAGATCTGCTTCTGCTACTATTTTGTTCTGTGATTTGGAGAAAATCACTTAACCCTTCTGGGATTCAGATTTCTCAACCTCAGTTGTGAAGTGAGGAGACAAGCCAAGACATACCAAGTCCCATAATGGTTCTTTTTTTTTTTTTTTTAATTTTATTTATTTATTTGACAGACAAAGATCACAAGTAGGCAGAGAGGCAGGCAGAGAGAGAGGGGGAAGCAGGCTCCCTGCCAAGCAGAGAGCCCGAGGGGGGGCTCAATCCCAGGACCCTGGGACCATGACCTAAGCTGAAGGCAGAAGCTTTAACCTGCTGAGCCACCTAAGTGCCCCAGTCTCATAATTATTCTTAATTTTAAGATGATATCAAGCAAAAGGGAATGAAAGCATGCCCACATGAGGACACAATTATTGCTGGAAAGGAATCCCCAGTGTGCTGGGGTGCTGCATTCACATTGGTAAAACTGAGGAATTACACGAGGATAATGCATTTCAGAGTTGAGCTGGGGTCCTATATAAGGCTTCACATACCAACCGTGAAGAGTAGATCAGAGGTTCTAATCCCTAAATACTTCATGAGGAAACTTCTATTTAAATAGCTTAAATGATTTCATGAGGTCATATAATCAGTTAGTGGTGGAGTTAAGCCTATTATTCAGATCTTTTGACAAGTTCTATGTGTACTCAGTGTACACACTTCCCTGCCTCCCTACCATTTAAACTCACTCACGCCCAGGGGTAACATCTAGAATTATAATACATCATACTTTGGACTAACCATAAATGATCATAAAGGGCTTTTAGAATTTATTCTTGTGAAAGTTGTAAGGGTTTGAAGCAGTTTTTTTTTCCTTCACTACAACTGATGGATATATTAGTCCCTGTTGATAAATTATACCTTCATATTTTTTTATGAACCAATTCTTCCTGCCTTCTGCCTTGCTTCAATTCAAGGACTGATAGAAACAACATACACAGACTGTACCATGTTGGCTTGTTATAGATAGAGAAACAGTGATTATGGAGATGGACAAAATGAATTGATTAGCCTCACTAAAAGCTAGTTTGCTCATTGCAGTAAGTGGATACACCCTTTATGTCATAGCAGAAGTTGTATCATTTTGTTATATCAATTTTGAAAGACATTGGATGTGCATAAACAATACCGTGGGTATATATTTTATTTTTTGAACTTGGCCATGATCCTGACAGGTATAAGTGTACTTGAAAAAAGACTGCCTATAGAGAGTTTAATGAAAGGACTGTTTGCCAAGGCATAAGGGATAGGATATGGGGTTTTGGAGTTCGTAATGACTTGGAATACTGACCACTTTTACACTTGAAAGAAAAGGAGGGTAGGCATCGGGATCAGTGGCAAGGGTATCTGACACGTCCTGCAGCCTTTAGTAGAAAACCCAACAGGGAAGTGGCCAGGGAAACATATACCCTAACTTCCCTCCTTCGGCACTTTTTTTTTAATTAAAATTCAATTAGCCAACATACAGTACACCATTATTATTTGATATAATGTTCAGTGATTGATCAGTTGCGTTTAACACCCAGTGCTCATCGCATCTCCTAGGGTGCTTCTAACCCAAGAGTAAACCAGAGGAGAAAAGAAGAGTTAGGGTAGTCTTTCAAAGTCAGCTTCCAGAAGTACAGAAGGAGAATGAGAAGAACGGAGGGTGCAAATAGAGAGGCAGGGGGAGGACACCCAACACAGAAGTACATCTGCCCTTCTGTGATATTCTCTCGTAAACGAAATGATGTTCCACTAGAAGTTCTCTGTCACCACACTTCCTTTTGGGATATATTTAGAAAGTACACTTAATGAAGTTGACCTTTTAACTGGTAAAGCATAAAATCCACAATCAATAGCAATTTACACAGGAAATGCTTCTTACTCATTCACATACCGCGTTAGCAGTTGGAACTTTTTTGAATAGAGGGTGACGGGCAAAAAAAAAAAAAAAAAAAATTACAAAATCATCTTGCGAGTGACTCAAATGATAATATGTTGCGTTTTCTCTTATTTTTAGCCCTCAGCTACCGTATTATCTCAAAATTTGATCTTGATTAATTTTTATCACGTTAACTGCTTTATTTTCAGTTATATTTTGAAAGGATTTAATCTTTTAGAATTACACAGTTTAAAAATCTATTTTAAAAACTAGATGGCAGTTCTAAAGGCTAAAGAGTGAAAGAAGTCCCCAAATTATTACCCAACAATAAACTAACAGGGATTTAGATTCTAAAATGCTACATTTTAGATTCATTTTGAGTTATCACCTAATAAAAAATGAACAGAACTCATTGTTTATAGTTTTCATTTTTAAGGAAATGGTAATCTACCCATGCGCTCTTCTTTATTGATCTGCCATAATTTCATCTAAGCGTTGATATTTGTGCTAAAATTAAGTTAGCAATAAAATGACAAGGCTCGTGATTTCCTCCCCACCTTTTCTTCCTCTTTGTAATGGTCCAAATCATCAAAGAGGAAATCTTAGCTCCATGGTTTTCATGCTCTTTTGATTGTCAGAAAAGTTTTTGCAAAGACTAAAGTAAATTAGCATAAGCCCTGGAACACAACTAAATGTATAGTATATCAATATGTTTAGGTGCAAAGTAAAAAAACCACAGAGGGTGAAATCTCAATTTTAACTGAGAATGATTAGCATAGAACTTTGAAAGTGGCTTTTTGGGAATGACATTAATATTCAGTAATGAATGATAATAGCATCTCTCATTTATTCTATTCTTGATAAAAGGAAACCATGCATTAGGGTAGCTTGGAGTTAAAAATAACAAGATATCCTATTCTTTCTTTTTTTGAAAATTCCCTTTCATGACTTCTTTCTAAAGACGAGGTCAGGAAAAAAGACAAATTTAACTATGTAGATGACTACAATTGTGGAATGATTAAATTTGGTCTTCCTTAAAATAGATTTTGTAAACTGAGAACTACAAGGTTTGTCGGTTAAGAAAAAGCAACTTAAACCCATTCACTCACTAGGCATTAAAGACCATATTACTTATTCTTACATTGACAATTCATGCTATCGTAGATACCTTGCAGTGTTAATCTACTTATTCACTTTTTCACTAATAGTGTGGACAGGAAAATAGTAATAATTCAGTCTTTAAAATATGTGGTAAAACAGTTAAAATATTTGAGGAAAATATAAATTATTAACTTATAATATAAGTACCATAGAGTTAAATAAATAAATATTACGGCCACATCTTACTCATTTCGCTATTTCCAGTACCTTGCACAGAATAGATGCCCAGCAACAAGCATCTGTCTGCTCTTTATTTGCAAGTTGTTTTCATTACAAATGGAGAGTACACTATCTTGCTGAACACAATTTATTAAACTACTTTAATGTACTATTAGTGCTTTGAATTTTATAATATGTCAAAAGCAGGCGATTTTTATTCCGTGAACTAACAGGTTGTTGGGACAATATCAGAAGCAATTTTCTCATTTATTTATATTTCCAGGCTTCTCTCATCAATCACGAGTAATGCCTGTAGACAGGGGTGTACAGGGTTGATGTGTGGGTTGCTAGTCAATAGAAGAAAGTTTCCTCCAGAGCTGAGGTAGATCCAAGTACCTACGTTAAAAAAGATGTCCTCAAGGGAAGCATGATACAGCTAATATTTCATCAAACCTATGCTCTTAGAATACCATTTCAAAAGATTTTGAGTAGAACAGAAAATTTTGAGTCTGGAAAACAATTTGGGAACTAGAAAATATTGGGTGTTTTTTGCTCTTTATTAACCCAATCCCCAACTCCACTGAAATCTAATTAATAAGTTATCCAAGAACATAAACTCCAGAGTCCCTCATTTTTGCTAACATTGTGATTTGTGGCAGATAGCAAGGCAAAAATCAGATCACCATTCACATTTCTCATTTCAACCTAGAAGACCACAATTTGCTTGCTCTTTCTCTCTTTTTTTTTTCTTTTTTCTCCCTCTCTTTTCTTTCTTCACCATTTACATTTCTGCTTCTGCTTTTTCAGACAGCTCACCAGAAACCTCACAGGAAGAGGAGCAAAGTCTACATTGTCAACATTAGTGTCCTACATGGTGACAAGTCATATTAATGAAAAAAGATCACACATCTTCTGTAATTGCCTAGGCAATGTGACAGTAACTGAGCCCTGCCCAGAGAGCCCACTCCACTTCTGGTATGAGCTTCCAATAAGCCTTGGTGGTGAATGACAAGTTAACCCCTTTGGAACCCCACCATTTTCAACACTCAGAGGACCTCTCTCATTAGTCTTATAAAATAAAGTATGAAATTCCAACATCAAATATCATGCTGTTAAATTAACAACATCACACTGCTACATACGACTTAAATATCTCCCATAACTTTATGACTGGAAAAACACTGTTCAGATTTCATTTACCAGTTTAAAAATAGCAAACTCTAATTTGAAACACATACACACACATCGTGCACATTCACTAATATTCTCTCTTAGTGCTAGGCAAATGTTCCTTCCTATAAATATAAATAAAATTCAGTACAATCATAAATTTTAAAAGTCAGATTTGTCAAAAAGATGATATTTGTTATGAAACAAATCAAGAAGAAAATATTTCTTAGAGCCAAAATGACAAGCCACAATCTGTTGGCATAACAATGACTATTCATCTATTTTTAATGTATAAATCAAAATTATTCTGTGTTTATTTTCACTTGAAGATAGTCCATTGATTATTATATCCATGACCAATGAAATTTCTTCTTCTTGGGTGGGTGAGCATTGAGCAAGGCAAATAACATATTTCCAACATCTGCAAATGTGTGATAACTTTTTTCAAGAAATCATAGGAAGATTGCCTTTGTAACTTTGTAGATCCAGACATGAGCTTAAAAGAAAATTAGAAAAGATGCCCACAAACCACTTTAAGTTCACAGCAAGTCCAAAATAATATCACTGTGCTCCTAAACAAGGAGGGGTTGCTCTTTGTAGACAGCAGAAACACTCATAATACACAAGGCACTCCAATTAAGTTTTGATAGAAGTTACGTCACATTTCAACTCACCGCTGGATGTATGGATCGGGACAGTACTGTAGGGTAGCACACCGAGAAGTTTCACAATTCATTTCCTTCAACTCTCTTTGATAATCAACAAGTGGAGAACAGTTAGAGAACATATACACATGTACCTGTGTATATATAGATAATAAAGCCAGGAGGCTAAAAGCAATAGGGTCAAATGCTATCAGACATAGAAGTTTAGACACTTCCCCCTTTGTACACATTTGCAAAGAGGCGGAGCGTTTGTTGATTTTAGCCAATGAGATTCGTCAAGTGACTCAAACATCAGAAACAGTTGATTCTTACCAGCTGGGCATCCTCTCTCAAATTGTTCTTCCCCCCTCTACCACGGCTTCAGAGTCCTGGAGGTATAGTGGTCACATTTGTTGGCAACTTGGAGGCATCTCTGAACTTCTGATCTCTCTGGTGATTGGATGCTGGCGTGAATGGCATCAGAGTTTAATTTCAGCAGCCGGGACTTTTATAACAGAACTGAGCTGATGAGTGTCCATCCTGCCCCAGCTAATTAACGTTTCCATGTATCTGCATACTGATTTGATTTGAGGACTTCTGTAACTGTTTCTGGAGGAGGGTGTTTTTTTTTTTGTTGTTTTTTTTTTTTTTTCATTTCCACCTCCCCCCTCCCCTTTCTCTCTTTCAGCCAACCGCCTGTTGTGGTCACAATCTCAAATAGCAAAGACAGGGAAATTCCTTGATTATATTTAACCTAGAACTCACTCTTCGTCTCAACTAAGAGAAACTTGTATCCATTCACATCCCTTAGAAGTTTTTCCTTCCCCAATTAAAGGAAAATAACCTTTATCGAGCTGTGTCTCATTTTCAAATATCCTACCTCAAACACACACATAAGATTTTCTTAAAGTGATAATAGTTAATTATTTCAGACTATTTTGAAGCTTAAAAAATTATTTTATATTGCCTGTTACTGAAAATATTCCGGTTTACTTAAATCTCTTTCACTCTGTCTTACTTTCTTATTATGTTTATTGATTTTGCTGGTTTGGGTTCTGCTTTGACTCGACCTACTTTAGAGTAAAAACATTAAATTCTTCATATATCCCAAAGTGAGTATAATATCAGAAAAGTTTACATACAGAATCACTTACTTCCTTTCTGAACACAGGCTGTAAATCTATCCTGGTTTTGTGGATTTGGAAATTGAATGAAATATGATTCAGAAGCTAAATTAAAATAGACTCCAGCAGGGAAAAAAAAAAGAAGCTCGTGTGCCTAAGTGTCACTAACATGGCAAGTTTACATCCTCCACTCACCGGCTAACCACAGGTTACCTGTAAATGGGTAACATCAACAGTAGCCAAAATTGTGAGATAATCGAAAATCTTTCGGAAAAATTTGACATTTCCTTAAAAGAAATTCTGGTTTTCAAAACGTGTTTCATAAAATATTTCATTTGTTGCTTCAGCCAGGATAGAAGGGAGAAGCTATTTAAAACTTGACATTCTCTTCCCTTACTTAGCCTGAGAGTGTCTAACATCTGTGAATTGTGAAATTCACAAACACGCTGGCCTGAGCCCCAGCCAAATCAAACAGCTTGTTCTACAAAATGCAAAACTTGAACGGAAGATCGTTTTACTAATTAATTATAGATTTGTTAATTGGTGTTACAGTGTTTGGCTTTACTCCTGCTATTGGAATATAGGTGACAAGAATATACAAAATTCATAAATTGAAAATAATTTCCTTTCACCATGGCCAAATTCTTCCATCACACAGGGCCTTGTTTTTTTTCCCATTTATAAAATGAGAGGTTAAATAATGATCTGGTAGTGCAGTGCTTCTCAAATGTTAATGCATCTGTGAGTCACCTAGAAATCTTGTTAACACATCTTCTGGTTCAGTAGGTCTGTGGCAAGGCCTGAGACTCTGTATTCCTGAGACGCTCCCACGTGACACTGATGCTGCTGGTCCTTTCATCACATTTGGAATAGCAAGACTTGGTGCTCTTTTCAGGCCTGATATCTATTTGCTTCTAGGAAGTAAGTAGAACTTGTCGACATATTCTAAATTACCAGGAGAGGCTCTAGATTCCCAAATAAGTTATCAATTTGCAAGCATTTCTAGCATGTTTTTAATTGCAAAAGGTTTATAGCCTAATTTATAGAACAGAACATTTAAATTGCATGCCTTGACATCAATAGCTGTTATAAAAAAATCCTGAATTTATTTAGCTAAGAAGGACAGATATTAAATGGCAGAAAATTTTCCATAAATAATCATGAAAAATAATGGATCCTATTGCATCCCAAAAATAAATGCAGAGAGCTACCTTGACCAAGGGCAAAAAGGCAAACTCTCTAAGATTCAACAGCACACCAATATCATACAACCATCTACAACCTGGGAAAATAAGTGACAATTATACTATAATTAACATAATTGCCACTTGTATTAATATCACATCTGTCTTCCCCCCTGGAGTCTCAGGTTACAAATGCATAAGTTATTTCTTTGGTGTACAAGTTACATGCTTTTCCAGCAACTCCAGTTTCTTAGGCAAAGACTATACAATGAGATACACAGAAGCCTAGGAGAAGACAATTGCCTTTCTGACAAATACTTACCAGTCTGAAGGATGTCGTTTGTGATGACTTTAAGTATGCGTGCAAAGGAAGAGAACATCAAGGACTTAGGGAAACAGCAGCATTTATGACCTGAAATTCTGGACATAACAGAAGAGAAAGGGACACTTTTTCCTTCCCAACTCCTACCAGCGGAGAGTGTGCTCCGTGTCAAACTCTGGTATTTAAAATAATGTGAATTATATACATGTGAATTATTTCACTGCAGCCCTTCTTTATGCATTCCATCCACTGGTTACATACTTTCTTGGTTGCTCTCCTGCCCTGGATCATATTTGGTTGCCCCTTCCAGAATGTTTCCGAAGCCCATCTGTATATATCCACATCTCACAGATCCTTCAGAGGACAGAAAGCCTTTCTCATCCCTTCAGGTGAAAGGAAACTCCCCTACCTTTAATGTCCTGACTCATATCTGTTATTGTGTAACGGTACCTGCTACTTTCTTTGTGCATGTGGGCAATTTTTGCATAAGCCCCATCTTCTGTACTGGATTGCGAACAGGATGAGGGTGACTTTGCTAGTTGATTTGTTTCTGTGTCTTCAGGGACTAGCAAAATACAGTTCAGTGGTGAATAACATGTTTATGTCATTGAGAAAAATCATCTAATCATAAGTATTACAAGTGATTGGAAAATAACTTTAATAAAACACTTGACTTTTAGAATCAAATTTACTGCTGTATAATTTACACACAATGAAATTCACTAGTTCAAAGTGTTCGGTTTGGGGAGTTTTGACACATTATATACCATTTAGCTTCTACCACATCCAAAATATAGAATATTCCATTACCCATAAAATCCTCTTATGCCCCCTTGTAAGTTAATTCTTCCACCACAGACTCTGGGCAATCACTCTCTTGCTTTTTGCCATTATTATTTTTGTATTAGTATTTTTTCCAAATACTAGTTGCATATTTTCTAGACTTTTTGCATATTTTCTAGATCTAAATACTAATATTTTACATTAGTATTTTTTCCAAATACTAGTTGCATATTTTCTAGAACAGCATTATCCAATAGAATTTTCTCTGATGAAGGAAATATTCTATATTTGCACTGTCCGACATGGTAGCCATTAGTCACATGTGACTAATGTGATTGGGGAAACAGATTTTTGTTTTTATTTTTATTGAATTTTAATCAACTTAAATTTAAATAGTCACATATGACTAGTGGCTACCATGTCAGGCAGTGCAAATATAGAATATCACATAAATAAAGATGCATAGTATGTATGTATTCTTTTGTCTAGGTTCTTTTCTTTGGCACACTATTTTTGAAATATACCTATGTTGTTACATATGAGTAACTGGTTCTTTTTTATATAGCTGTTGAACATGTGGATTCTTTTCCTTTTCCCCCTTCTTTTTGTTATTAAGAATAAATTATGGTCTCTGATACTCAATTATGGCCAGAAGTAAAAGTCCAATGGACTTTTAAAGAATTCAATGCATATGTCCTACTGGGTACTTTTGTAATGTGGAATAGCTTGCTTTTTTTTTTTTTTTTTTTCCCCCAAGGTTGCTAAATCTCTAGAGAAGACAGCAGATATGTAAAGAAACTGGCTAACCAGGATTTCACCTGGTTTCTGGTGCCAACTTACTCCCTGACCTTAGGCAAGCAGCGTTCTTTGAGCCTTAGATTCTCGATCTTTAAGAGGAAGGATTTATCAATGAAGATTATTTTGTTACAAGCAATAGAAACTCACTCTGGCTAAATGAAAATATGTTAAAAAAAAACATGAAAATTCAGAGTGGAAGAGAAAGTTGAAAAATGAAGTTCAGGAAAGGGTCAGAAGCAGGATAGCTTCAGGGATCTAAGTAATAGAAATGAGTAGAGGCACTTCATTATACCACAGCAGGAATAAATCACACTCAACAGGTTTTTCTAAACTTGCGTCATTTAATTTAAGATTAAAATTCGTGGAAGTAAGGTGCCATGTTTGGCTCAGAAAAGTCTAAGCACACTAATCCACAGCCCCACCAAGACTGGGGCAAAGAGAGTTTCCAAAAGAAAATAGAGCTTCTATTACCAAGAAAAGGGCAGTAGGTAGAGGACAATTGAAAACAACAGATGCCTCATGAGGGGCTTAAAGTGGATGATCTCGCACATTCCTTAGAGCTCTGGCTGTCTGTGGCTGTGGGATTGGAGAAGCTAAATTGTCTTTCTTTTGGGTAAC
This sequence comes from Mustela nivalis, assembly GCF_964662115.1. NCBI lineage: Eukaryota > Metazoa > Chordata > Mammalia > Carnivora > Mustelidae > Mustela > Mustela nivalis. The sequence continues at coordinate 108,983,055 of NC_139020.1, read as the reverse complement.
TAAACCTCTGGTCCTGTCCTCTCCAAGTCATCCTGGCTGGTGCCTCTTTTCTAATATGGGAATCAGGAGAGGACATTTTAGCATATAAGGTGATAGAGTAAACTCATCAAGTGTTGGTCACATTGAAGGAACTGAGGAGTGGGGTGATTTTTAGTCTTACAACACTCTGTGTAGTACAGGACTTCGGATTAACCCCACAATCTCTATTTTCATGGAAACCAAGTTCTGGCTTGGGGGAGGATTCTACTAACCCTTCCACCTTTGTCCTCTATAAATCTAATATTTGCTAAATAAAGCTGGACCTAGAACTTAAGTGGGCAGGATTAAGGTCAATTTTTTTTTTTCTATAAATGAAAAACCAGATGCATTGCAAGCTTAGCAATGTGCCTCGTCTGATTTGATCTCCACCCTTTACAGGTCACCAGAATTCATCGAATAGGGAAAAAATGCATAGGTAAGCTAATGTCATTGAATCTACAGAGAAGGAAGATGCTTCAGAGGGTTGTCTGGGAAAAGGGAAACCTCTCTATTCAGAGGGCATGCAAGGAAACACAGAGACCAAATGGGGAGGGAGGAGGTTGGCAGTTTCCCTAACAGACAAACCTGATACCCTCCAAGTCACACCCAGTGTCCAAAAGCAATGTGGGTGGGCTTCTTTTCCAGACATCCCTGAACAGCTGTGTGAGGGCTGCTCCTCACTCCTACCCCTCCTTCGCTTAATGCCCACGTGAGTGAGAGATAAATAAGGAGACACAGGAAGTCCCTATTTGGCACTTTACAGATTTTTTTTTTCGTGAACCATTTGTCGGTCGCAGATATGATGCACCTTACTCTGAATGTCTTGGTGTTAAATTTCTAAAATAAGGAAACCTCTTACATAATCATAATTCAATAACTGAAGTGTAGAGATCAACACTGTTAAAATTTTATCTTCTCTATATACCTCATTCAGGTTTTCCCAGTTATCCCAATAATGTCCTTTATAGCAAGAGAAAATCCTGTCTCACACAAAACTTTATGTCTCATGGCATAGATATTTTTGAAAGATGCAGGTCAATTACTTTGTAGAACATACCTTGATTTAGGTTTGGCTGATGTTTCCTCATGATTAGAGTTTAGTGTACTTTGGGTAGATACATCACAAAGGTGACACTGGTTTTCTTAGTACATCATTTCAAGAATCGCTTAGTTTTCCAAGCCCACGAGAAGGTTTTTCCCAAGTCTCCTCCCAAAATTAGATTTATTATAAGCCTAATATAGTTATGTCAAGCCCTCTCACCTGCACAATCTTGGGAATTACTCAGCAATATTTTTATATCACCATTGTGTTTCCATAAAATATATGAATGTGAAATATTTGAACTATAGTCTTCTAATATTACTTGCACCATTCTATTCCAATTTTCCCTTCATCAACCTCATCTCACATAGAGTGGTTGTAGAGGTGCCGTGGGATTTTTACGATCCAGCCGAGGGCAAGTTAGACAGGGGACTCTCTGAGTTTGTGTTTTTTGGGGGATACATTTATGTGGTTTGTCGCTATCTTTGTGTAGTGTTCAGCTATTGCTACTCATCCTCTAGTAGGAAAGGCTTCCGGCTTGGTGTCACCTGAGTCTGGGGCCAGGAGTCTTAAGGATATTCCTTATAATAACTGCCATGGGAAATGGGTGAATAGTAGTGGATAAACACAGTCTGGAATGTACAGAGCCAGCAACTGACCTATGGAAAATTTTCCTTCTTTTCATCAAGCATGTAAAATTGCAAGCAGTGGAATCAATATATTAGTATTTACCAAAACCCACCCAGGCTCGCTCCTATCTATTATGTAACATATACAATTATAAATGAACCATATATTATTTGGTCATTTAAGATGGGTGATGCATTCAATAGAATTTATCCTTATATTTGTGTTTGTAGGAACACAAATGTGTGGTAGCAAGTGTGTTTGTCAAGCTTTAGATTGAGGCCATATATGTGATATTAAGGTTGTATATGTAAGGGATGCCTGGGTGTATCAGTTGTTAAGTGTCTGCCTTCGGTTCAGGTCACGATCCCAGGGTCCTGGGATTGAGCCCCGCATTCGGCTCCTTGCTCAGCGGGAAGCCCGCTTCTCATTCTCCCACTCCCCATGCTTGTATTCCCTCTCCTGCTGTCTCTCTTTCTGTCAAATAAATAAATAAAATCTTTTAAAAAAAGGTTGTACATGCGATATATCTAGGAGTCCAAGATTCTATGACTGTAAACTTGCAGGCTACATTTATATATGATCCATTGAAGTATCTATCTATATGAAATTACTTTGTTCCAGAATGATTTGAGGTACCTTATAAAATACATATACTTATAAGAATATTAAGGAATACATATGCAAGATTACCAGAAGCCAAAATTAAGATAAAATAGGAAGCTTTGTTGAATGGGTATAGAGTTTCAGTTTTGCAAGATGAGGAAGTTCAGGAGGTTTATTTTACAACAACGTGAGTATATCTAACACTACAGAACTACACTTAAATTGCTATGATGGCAAATTCAGAGTTAGGCATTCTTTTTACACAATTAAAAAAAATTATTTTAGAGACAGGTAAATGAGGAAATAAATAACCACTATAAACATCAAGGGTAAGAAAAATAGGAGAAAATCAAGGACAGCATTTGTTCACAAAATAGTGCATGAACTTCTACACTTGTGCTTAAGGGCCATGAATTTATCTGTAAATTCATAAGAAACTAATGTAAGGCCAAGTTATATGTCATCTTTTTTATCCACAATAATAGCTTAGACTTGCTATACATAGCACATTCTAGGTACAAAATAGGTACAAATTCTAGGTACAAATAGGTACACATTCTAGGTACAAAAAAATAAGGGACTAAAATGGCTTATACTGAGTCTTCCAAATAAATCGACCTTTGGTTTCTAGTCTGTAAATCCAATGTATTTGTTCAATTGCTTCTTACAAATAAGTGAAGCGGATGATGTTGTAATGGAGCCTGACTTTTTAGTGACTTACAGCATAATTCTCTCTCAAGACTCTATGGCACTCACTGATAAGACAATTGATTCATAGATTCAATATGTGTACTGCTTGAGGGATTGCTCTGAGCACCCATCAGGGAACCAGGGACTGTAGGTAGCAAGTGGGTCACGTTGATTCAGTCCCTGAACTCAACCTTGGTAAAGCTGAAAATGATTCTCCTTTTTTCTTTTCTTTTCTGTCTTGTCTTTTTTCTTTTCTTATCTCTTTTCTCTTTTCTTTTCCTTTTCTTTCTTTCTTTTATTTTCTTCTTTTTTTGTGAAATCTTAAGCTTCCTAGACAAAAGGATGACTATGGTATAGTTGTGTCTCTGAGTTACTGATAACCAATTTGTCACCCGGGCTTTTGGTTTGGGGTTTTGGGTGCCTGATTAATGCAGATAAGAATATGTTTACTAGAATTCATGTAACCTATGTGTAGGTAGGAGAGAATATAATGTAGCATTCTTATTTACTTTTGTGTGGTTTGAGCCCAAGACAGTCAGCTGTGGCTGAACATCTCCCTCAGACACACATTCACTCCCAAATTTCTGTCTTACAGTTCGAGTACCGATCATCAGAAAGTCATAAAAGCTATCATTTGTGGAGGAAAGGGCTATGAAGGCAAGCCAAGAAAACAAGGGCCAATCTGTATATCCCAAAAGCTATAGTTTGCTTCCTTCTTTCCTTCCTACCTTTTTTTTTTTTTTTTTTGAGATAGAGAGTATGTGCACCTGGGGTGGAGGAGATGGGTTGTGGAGCCAGTGGGGGATGGACAGTGAAAGAGAGAGAGAAAGATGGGCACGGAGCCTTTTGCAAGGCTTGATTTAGGACCCTAAGCTCATGATCTGAACCAGAATCAAGAGTTTGATGCTTAACCCACTCAGCCACCCAGGCATACCTATTTCTTAAACCACTGGATGCTTTTCTGATGTGTAGTTTCCTGAAACATACTCTTTGACTATGGAGCACAGATCCCAAAAGAGGGGCTGAGGACATTTGTAAAGACTTGGTAATTTTTCATTTTTAAAAATCAGCTATACTCAAAGTTAAAAGGGAATTTGGACATCATTTACTTAGAAAATATCCCAGCAAACAGAATGACTTAAAAATAACAAGCCTGTGTATAGTGCTTTAAATTGTACCAAACACTTTCCCAGTGAGCCTTTCATCAGAGCCTACCAAATTCTATGTGAGGACCAGAACAAGAAGTATCATCACCTCTATTTAATATGCATGAAGAAACTAAGACACAAACAACTTAGAAAAACTCAGAATCACATAACCATCAGTGTTAGTAGCCTGTAGCAGACCCAACTATTACTTCCAGCCTGGAACCCATTTGTTCAATAGAATAACATTAATTAGATGCCTATGGTATACCTGGTGTTGTGCAGGGCTCTGGAGAAATAAAGGTAAATAAAACCCAGTCTCTTTCCTCCTCATAGTACATGTGCAAGTCCAGAATGTTTATGGTGTTTGGCATTTACTAAACATTTTATGCCCACTAGCTATTTGGATAAAAACCTAAAAGCCCTAGGAGTTAGATGCTATTATCTCCATTTCTCAGAGGAAGAAACAATTGGCCACCTTGCCTTCATCATTCAGACAGACAGTGTTGGAACCATGATCTGAACTCAGTTAAACCTGTTTCCCTAAAATTACTGCCACACTTCTAACCCTCCCCAAAATGACTCGGAATACATTGTGTGCATTTTTATGGCTTGGAGTCCCAGGCATGGTCTCTAAAACATGTCTCTCAATGTTTTTTTTTTTTTTTTCCTGGTCCAGTTATCCTGTGATAACATAAGCACCACAAATGCCAACCCTTAAAGAAAGGCATGAGCTCATGACAAGCACCCACAGTTGGGCCAGGAGTCAAGAATGTTAACTCTGCTTATTTTGAAATCTGGGTTGTGCACACTGCTCAAGCATGTGGGAGTGGATGTACGGATAAAATGCTTCTGTGGGATGGAAGTGATTCTCAGGGCACCCTTACAGGGGAATCCACATGGGATGACCCTTCAATGGGTCTTGTTTACAGCAACATCTCTGTGCCAAGTTTCTAAGGAGTACATTTAAAGTACAACCTTGGAGGAATAATCCCAGTCTGAAAATGCAACTCCTTTTGACTGCTCTTAGGTAGGTAACACACTACTCTGCCACTCAGCCATTGATCCATTTAAACCATCTGGATTCTTGTTCAATATCTCTTATGTTATACTTCTGAACAGCATAGGTCATTTTCTCCATAGACCGGAACAACTCTGTGTATTATGATAATGATTGCATCAGTACATTTTCAAAATAAAAACATCTTTCATTTTCGATCATGAGACCCTGACCATACATATATAACAAGAAGTGTGTGAAGAGAGAGAAAAGAGAGAGTGAGGGAAAGAGTTAGAGATAGTAGATACAATGATGATATTTATATGAGTGTATGTATGTGTGTGTGTATATATTATGTATACTACATGTATATATGTACATATATGAATATAATATATTAACATATATGCACATTACCTATATGCAGAAAGAATATTTACTAATTAATATCCTCTTCTAATTTGCTTCATTTTATCCTAACAATCAAGGCAAAAAAAAGCAATTCAAAATTATTTTAAAATCTTCTTTTTTTTTTTTTAAAGATTTTATTTATTTATTTGAGAGAGAGAGGTCAGAGGTAGGCAGAGAGGCAGGCAGAGAGAGAGGGGGAAAAAGGATCCCCACTGAGCAGAGAGCCTGATGTGGGCCTCGATCCCAGATCCTGAGATCATGACCTGAGCTGAAGGCAGAGGCTTAACCCACTGAACCACCCAGGCGCCCTATTTTAAAATCTTCTAATGCACATTGAGATACCACCTTACACCAGTTAGAATGGCCAAAATTAGAAAGACAGGAAATAACATGTGTTGGAGAGGATGTGGAGAAAGGGGAACCGTCTTACACTGTTGGTGGGAATGCAAGTTGGTGCAGCCACTTTGGAGAACAGTGTGGAGATTCCTCAAGAAATTAAAAATAGAGCTTCCCTATGACCCTGCAATTGCCCTACTGGGTATTTACCCCAAAGATACAGATGTAGTGAAAAGAAGGGCCACCTGTACCCCAATGTTTACAGCAGCAATGGCCATGGTCACCAAACTGTGGAAAGAACCAAGATGCCCTTCAATGGACGAATGGATAAGGAAGATGTGGTCCATATACAGTATGGAGTATTATGCCTCCATTAGAAAGGATGAATACCCAACTTTTGTAGCAACATGGACAGGACTGGAAGAGATTATGTTGAATGAAATAAGTCAAGCAGAGAGAGTCAATCATCATATGATTTCACTTATTTGTGGAGCATAACAAATAACATGGAGGACAAGGGGTGTTAGAGAGGAGAAGGGAGTTGGGGTAAATTGGAAGGGGAGGTGAATCATGAGAGACTATGGACTCTGAAAAACAACCTGAGGGTTTTGAAGGGGCAGGGGGTGGGAGGTTGGGGGAACCACGTGGTGGGTATTAGGGAGGGAGGGCATGGATTGCATGAAGCACTGGGTGTAGTGCAAAAAACAATGAATACTGTTATGCTGAAAATAAATTTAAAAGTTTTAAAAATAAAATAAAATAAAACACTTAAAAAAAATCTTCTAATGGAAGAAATAAAAATCCACGCAGCTCATTCTCAGGGTGTAGAAAATTTGATATGGAATCTATCACAAAAGCAAAACAAAGCAAAGAAAGTTCATAAACTCTAAGCAGTAATTATTTCTGGGTAGATGGGTTAATGGAGTGAAGAAATATTTTCTTGCTAATATTTTTCTATAGTTTTCAAACTTTATACAGTGAATATGCATAATTTTTGCATTCTGAAATAACCTATATGAAACAACTATCAAAAATACTTCCCTGCAGAATTTGTCTCTAGAAGGTGTGTCTAAAAGAGGGTGACACAAATTATGTCAGACTACATGGATCTAAAAGAACGTGTCTCAGTTCTCTGATGGATCTGGGTCTACAGGGAGAATTTCTGTGAAGGAATGGGAAAGACTTACACTCACCCTCATTTGAAATATGCCCAGAAGTGCAGTTCTAGAGGTTGAATTGAGTTCAAAGAGTTTACATGGGCTGGTTATATGAGGATGGAATTGTGTGACCCATGGTCACACAGGGTGCCATGTTTTACAGAGTTCTCTCCATTGACAACATTAGATCGTGAAGGGAAAAATGGCTCTTACCAGACATTTGTAATGCGAGTGTGGCAGCTTTGGAAATAAACAGCTCAGCTCTCCGGACATGAAGCATATAACCAGCTATCAGTCACAGCATTCTTTCTTCCAGCCACATTGCTATCTCAGAAAGGCCACACTACCTCCATGCTCCCTCCAGCCAAGGACTGATCCTGGTGAGACTACTTAACCAGGCCCATTAAGGCAACACATGGGATATCTCCAATGGGTGATTTTGACTCAAGAATGCCTCACTGCCTGGCCAACTTTTCTTAAAACTGTACTTCAGTCTGAGGCTCTTTCTCTTAACTCCTCCTTCTTTTTTTCCCTCTTCCTCTTGATTTTCAGAGATAGGACTTATTACCCTTTGAAGTAATATCCTTCCTTCCTGGCCTTCTTCTGTTTCCTCCTTTTTTTTCCTCCAAAAGCATCCTCCGTGGTATATCTTTTGCACATCTAATTCTATCTTGGAGTCTGTTCCAAAAGGTTTCAAAATGATACCCATAGTCCTGAGAGTTGTCTTTGAATGCACACAGAAGCTGGATCTTTAGGATGGACTCGCATACCTCCTGACAAATAAATAGGGTGGCATCCAAAGCTATGTGGAGCTCAGGTAGTTTCCAGCTCAAGCTGCAGCTCATTTGATGCAGATTTCAATCATGTTGACCTGGAGAACATCCGCTGTGTGGGAAGATTTGCAGGTTCTATGATTTTGGCTTTTAGGAAGACATGGGGGGAACATTTCCTGCAAGTAAAGTGGAGTTGTGTTGTTACTGCTAGGTTGTATTGACTCTCTGCAGGAGGATATTGAGAAATTGAGGGCACTTAACAAGCAGTTAAAGGTTAAGTGTGAGAGCCAGATGGCCTCTTTGGTAGCTTACAAAGATATGAGGACCTCTCTGCAAAAGCAAACAAAGCTAAGCAGCAGACTGAGAACCCGATCATGTCACAGAGCTCAAGACACATTTGAATGCTCAGTCAAGTCTGCATAGAAATCCTAGAGACCCTGAAATGTGAGATAAGAACATTAAGTGGATGCCCTGATAAGCTGGTTCTGTAGACTGTCTGTCTTAGTCAATTGGGACCATTACAGCAAAGTATCACAGACTGGATGGCATATAAACAACAGATATTTATTTTTCACAGTCTGGAGCCTGGAAGTCTGAGATCAGGGTCCTAGTATGGTCAAGAAAGGGCCCTCTTTCCAGTTGTAGACTTGCATCCTCACATGGTGGAAGGGGCTAGGGAGCTTGGTGGCATCTTTTATAAAAGCATGAATCCCATTCTTGAGGGTTACAAACTCATTACCTAATCATCTCCCAAAGGCCCCACCTCCTAATGCCAACACAATGGACATTAGGATGTTAATATACGAATCTGGCGGGAGGGCAAAAACATTTAGACCATAGCATTCCCTAAGTCCTCAGAACTTGGAGAAATGGATCACTCTGAAGAAGAGCCAGAATTTTCTTCATATTAGAAGAAGCTACAGAGGTCTTTCTTGGAAAAACAACAAGTATTTCATCTCAGGTGTGCCTTTATCTCCTCTTTTGGCTGCAAGTCTCCTAAATAGGGCTAAAAATCATCTATTTATGATAATGGAACCCATCTGTTAATGATAAAGGGAAAAAACAATTACTCACTTAAGAAGGTGCCAGAATTAGCTAGCACATACCAGCAAAAGTCAGAGAAATATCCCTGGGATTGGATTTTGAAGGTATTTGATTAAGATGGCTGGAATATAAGACTATACAGGAAAGAGGTCATTATGCACTTTCTCATGACATGGGATTTAACACGCTGGTAAGGACCAGCCTGGATGGGGCAAGCTTACTGCCAAGGAAGCTCTTAAAAGTCTGAGAAAAGTGATGAACAGTGATGACTGAAGAGGAATTGCTTGAGTTTCTCTAGCAGGTGGTAGAGAAAGAATAAGGAAGCTAAGAGAACTGGACATGCTAGAATGGATATGTAATGTAAATCCAGATGAGGGGAATATGTTAGGTGGGAAGGCCAAGATGACACATAATTTTCCAGGGCCATCAAAAATGTGTTGGGGAAAAGAGTAGCAGCATCACTAGAAGTTCAGTGCTGGCTCTCCTTTGCAGGCCAGGACTCATGATAAGAAAGATTGACACATAGCAGGGCTTATTAATATCCATGTCAATGATCCCCATCTACCCCCTGGTAATGGTGGCCAAGTGGTGCCATTTTTTCTGTCAGATAGTAGAAGGTCATAATTATCACAACGACCAGCAAGGTCAGAGGTGCAGTCAAAGAGCTTGACCCACAAGGAGCTGTGGAGATGTTTATTAGATCACGGCACACCTAGAAGCAAAATAAGTGGGCAGTCAACAAGGATTCTTCTTAAAAACATAGAAAAAAGCAAGAATAGGAAAAAGGGAGCTGAGGGTAGTCATATAACACAAAGAGATTTGCTTGATTTGTTGACCTAAGTCAATTATTAGACTTAAAATCCATTAAGTGAAGAGGTAGCTGGGTTCCTAAGAAAAAGAAATCTGACACTATGGCAAATATACGCCATGGCAACCCTTTCAGTTTTCTCTCTGAGACCTGCAGCTATAGGTACCATCAAGAGTGTGGACTGAGCTCTGAACTTAGAAGGGCTCCTCACTTGACTTAACACTGTATTGTCACCATGTTAAAATTCTTAATTTTAAACAAGTGGCCTCACATTTTAATTTGAATTGGACCCCACACATTATATAGTCAGTCTTACCCGTAGCTATTGCCTGGGTAACTATACATTGGGTACAGAAGGTCTGAGTTGACATCCATGTCCAGAAACTTTTAAGTTGGACTTACTCCCTTAATTTTAAAGACTAAACTTCCTGTTGGAGTGGGAGCTCGTGTAATTAGGTAATAAGTAGAATCTTGGTTCAAATCCTGCTCACAGTGTGTTCACTATGTCTGGAGATCCACCCGGGGTCATTTTTCTAGTCATGAAGTATTTAATTGGAATTAATATACTTGGCAATTAGACTGATGCTCACACTGGGTTCTTGGCCTTTAGAGAAAGAGTGATCAAAGTGGGAAAGTTTAAATGAAAACCTCTGAAACTGCTCAGTCTCTCAAGGCAGTAAATAGAAAGGAATGTCACATTCCAGGAAGGATGGTGATTAGTGCCATCATTAAAGAACTAAAGGATATAGAACAGGAATGTGAAGAATATACCAAACATATCTCTATTAATTTCTCAATATGCCCCCTGCCATATTGAAAACTCAGATCTATCCTGGAGACTAACTGCAAACTCTTAAACGCTCAATTAAGTAGGAGCTCTGATTACAACTGCTATGCCAGAGATTATATCTTTGCCAAAGCACATTAACAAGGTCTCAGGTACATGATATGTAGCCATCAATTTGGTAAATGCATTTTTGTCAATTCTGATTATAAAGAAGGGTCACAAACAGGTCACATTCACATAGGACACGCAACAATACTCATTTATAGTTTTGTTTTAGAGTTATGTTAACTCTCCTGCTCTTTGTCATGTTGTAGAGTGAAGGTATCTGGGCTGTCTGGTCAACCCAGAGACCACCACACTGATGCCGTTATATGAATAACATCATGCTGATCAGGTAGGACAAACAACAGATAGCCTTGCTGGAAACCTTGATAAGATATATACGCTCCTGAGCCACAGGAGATAAACTCTACAAATATTCAGAGTCCTTCACTTCAGTAAGAATCTTTAGGGATCACCTTGTCAGGAGTTTGCCAGATATGTCTTCCAAAATTAAAACAAGAAAATGCTGCATCATGCATCTCCTAACATGAAGAAGGAAGCAGAGAGCCTGATAGCTCTTTCTGGGTTCTTAAGGAAACACTTCCCATGCCAAGGAACAGCACTGTGGCCAATATACTTGGTGCTCTGGTCCATATGTTGGATAACAGAGGAGACTTCAGGGATCTGGTGGGAAAATATGTAGCAAAGAGCTTATGGTAAGCTCTAGGAGGAGAATCACAATGAACTGCTTCATATTCTGGAGTATGTCCACACCACTTGCAGCAGACAAAAAGTCTTTTGGTAAAATAAATCCCTCTATGTTACTGGGTCTTTATAACAACAGAATAGTTGGCCATGGGGTACTAAATGGCCATATGTCTATAGTTATTTCTGTTTTGTATTATAAAGTCAGCCTAGCACTTATCAAGCAAAAAATGAAAACAGTACCTCCAGATTGGGCTCAAGCAGGACCAGAGCTTGGTTAGCTGCATGCACAGGTAACTCAGACCCCAGCACCCTCTCCAACACCTACAGCAGTTGTACCAGCAGTCTTCCTGTACTTTGCATCCAAGATGAACTGAAGGAGGTGGAAAAGCCTGTCCATGGACTCCAGCCACAAACAACCCACAATGACTTTGAATAAGGAAGAGATGGGAATATCCAAGAGATAGAGGGAAGACAGTGCATTTAGGTCAGAGTGAGAGAGGGGGGGAGATGGCATGAGAGGAGAGTGACATATTCAAGAGTCACATTATACCAAGACAGAAAAGGAGTTGGATCTTATTCTTAGACGAATGAAAAATTTTTGAAAGATTTCACACAGAGATGTGACATGATACAAAAAAAAAAAAAAAAGTTTTAAAAAGATTGATCTGTCCTGCCTGTGGGGAATATTCTGGAGGTGGGGCAAGAGTGGACCAGGAAGATTAGTGAGGAATCATGTAGATTAATAGCAGTCCAAATAAAGACAGGCCCTAGTCTACCCTCTGAATGGGTTACATTGTCTATCCTTGAGTGGGAAGTGGCTGTGTGGGTGGATGACACAGCCTCTCTCTTACAGCTTGCATTCCAGTGTCTGACATTCTGACCAACTCAGTTTCCAAAATGTATGTGGTATAGCATCCATATAGTTTGGCAGACTCAGTACACATGCAATAGTAAGAGCTTACCCTCTTGCTATGAACTCTTAATATGACTCTTGAATATGTCCTCTTAAATATCATTCCTAATATCCTGTCTTTTGAAAGTCAGCTCCTATAGTGAACTGCTGATTAAATGTATTCCACATGAACCTTTGCCAGGTCCATATTAAAATAAAACAAGAGAGTCAAAGTGATGAAGGGAATTACATTTTATATATATATATATCATATATGATATGATATATACATATATTTATGTATATATCATATATGTAATATATACATAAATATATACATATATTTATTATATATGTATATATTTATGTATATAAATGGAAACTCTTTTTTATATATATGATATATATATCATATATATGTATATCACATATACACAAATATATTTATATATGTCATTTATATATTTTATATAAATATGAATATTTATATATTTATATAAAATATATTTAAATACATTATATATAAATATAAAATCATATGATATATAGAAATATATTTAAATATATAAATATATGAATATTTATATTATATAAAATATATAAATGATATATAAATATATGAATATTTATGTATATCATATATATGATATATATCATATATACATAAATATATTTACATAAATACATATACATAAATTTATATATTTAAATATATTTATACATATCATATGATTTTATATTTATATATAAATATTTATATTTGTATTTACATTTCTATAAATATATAAATATATATTTATATGAATAAATACATATTTACAAATATATAAATATATAAATGATATATAAAAATATATTTATATATATCATATATATGATATATATCATATATACATAAATATATATGATATATAAATATATATGATATCATATATGATATATGATATATGATATATATATATCATATGATATATGATATATATATAAAACTTAATTCCCTTCATCACTTTGACTCTCTTGTTTTATTTTAGTATCATAATTAAATTTGATAATATCATGTATTTTAATATATCATATATATATATACACACACACACACACACATACATACTTTGTAAGAAATTCTCTCTATATATCAGTATATATGGAATTTCTTACAAAGGGCTGAATGCAGTAAATAAAGGAAAAGAATAAGTTCCCAGTTGGACCTGCTGAGTCAGTGGGGTTGCCTGGGGTGCTAGCTATACAGGGAGAAACTTCCCCAAAGAATAAAGAAACCTCAAGAACATCCCTTCACCCTGTGTTTAGTCCATCAGATTACTCTTTTGAAAAAACATCAATGGGTGATAGTAACATATCCTTTCTTTTTTTCTTTTTTTTAATTTTTAATGGAAACTTTTTTTTTTTTTTTAAAGATTTTATTTATTTGACAGATAGAGATCACAAGTGGGCAGGGAGGTAGGCAGAGAGAGAAGGGGAAGCAGGCTCCCTGCCGAGCAGGGAGCCCAATGTGGGGCTTGATCCCAGGATCCTGGGATCATGACCTGAGCCGAAGGCAGAGGCTTTAACCCACTGAGCCACCCAGGCGCCCATAACATATCCTTTTTAATGAAAGCATTTTACTTCAGTTCTTATTTACTGTTAATGATGTCAACACTTTGAGTATGTCTGGTTTCCAAGAAGGAAAAGGAGAAGCATTCACATGAATAAACTAGGCTCAGAATCTGTTCTGTGTTACATGAAACATACCTGTTATCCAAGAATAGAAAGAACTCTAAAGGGAGTTGTAAAGACATAATAAATATTTATATTAAAATAATTTCTTGTTTATAGTTTGAGTATTTTTCATTCATCTGGTAAAGAATTTAGAAAATATAAGAGTGCAACAATATAGTCACCCTGGAGGTATCTCAACCAGCTAGTAAGAGAAGGGCAAAGAAAAAAAAATGACTTTATGAAACCATAGTATCTTTCCCCTGAAACCTAAGATTGAAACAAGCTCCACCCATTCATTAAATCTGTACATGATGTTCCAAATTTTGGGCGGAAGACCATCATATATTTCTGAAAGTTTGAAATTTTTAAAAATGTACTCTTTTGATTTTAATATTGAAATGCTATGAATGTGGGTTTCTTTGGGAAGATATTAAAATATTCTTAATTATAATCTTGACAGAATAATTGGAGCTTAGTATTTGGGTAACAAATTGTGCCATTACTGATTGGAGCTCTAGCTTCAAGTTGAAAAGAAGAAAAAACATAGGATACAATACCTTCAGGGATGATTTATGTAAACAGCTGATAATACATTTAAACCACGTTCTGCCTTAAATTTGTTTGGAAATGAGGTACAAAATGAACCAACGCAAGTTAAATAAACAGCCCAAGAAAGCAAAATATATAAAATATGTTCATATCGCCAGCATTCTGGGATTTTGATCCGTCATGGTCCAGTGCCTTCATCATTGCCTTGTCTCCTTGTGTTTCTCACTGTGAAAGACAACCTGGCCTGAACCATGGAGGTTGATCAGATGTCCCAGAATTCAGGCCCCTGAGCTCAAGGACAAATTGCAAGAAAACTCATTTCTAGAATTTGGAAGACGGATGAGCTGGGAGGATGACAATTAAGGAAGCGAAGTTCTTATGGTGGGCTCTGTAACTGCTCTAAGGCCTTACAAACCCTCTTTCCACAGTCCAATGTTATACTTGTAATGGTCTCTCCCTAAGACTTTCCAGGGGTTTTCAAGCATACCCACCTCATCTACCCCAACACATACACACACACACACACACACACACACCTCTCTTTCTTCTCTGTTTTATTTAGAAATTTGATTACCTCTGTAATAATATTATTTTAAAAAGCCCAGTTATAGTGGTTAACCCATTACCTGAAAATTAAGAGATCTTTCCATCATAAGCAATTTAAAACTTGTTATTTCTTTTTGTAAGGGCTAGCTATCCCATGTCCACTGTTTTTTTTTTCCTTCAAGTCCAGTGAAATTTTATGTTTGCTAGCCTTTCATTAATTTTTACCACAAAATAATCGAATATTACAACCATGTAGTTTTTTAAAAAATTAACATACAATGTATTATTTATCCCATAGGTACAGGTCTGTGAATCATCAGGCTTACACATTTCACAGCACTCACCATAGCACGTACCCTCTCCAATGTCCATAACCCAGCCACCCTGTCCCTCCCCCCACCCCCCAGCAGCCCTCTGTTTGTTTTGTGAGATTAAGAGTCTGTTATGGTTTGTCTCCCTCCCTGGTCCCATCTTGTTTCATTTTTTCCCTCCCTTCCCCCAACGACCCCCCACTCTGCCTCTCAAATTCATCATATAAGAGAGATCATATGATAATTGTCTTTTTCTAATTGTCTTCTTTCGCTTAGCATAATACCCTCTAAGAACCGTGAGTTTTGAGAGCCTGTATGTGGTATTCAAAAACATTTTATGCTGATCTTAAACACTATATAAACATATTAAGGTGAAAACCACAATCCTGTTACCCACTATTTAACGTTTTGGCATTTCCTTCTAGACTTTGTATAAGGCACACAAATTTATGTAAATACAGGCTTTTTGAAAAAAAAAATCTCCATAATGATACATACACTGTTATTACATATTCTGCTTTTTTTTCACAGTTGAGAAAAAATTGCAATAATTACCTTCCACAAATAACCTTTCTTCTATTGAGTTAATGT
The DNA here is from genome assembly GCF_964662115.1 of Mustela nivalis. Lineage (NCBI taxonomy): Eukaryota > Metazoa > Chordata > Mammalia > Carnivora > Mustelidae > Mustela > Mustela nivalis. Next base: position 108,967,256 of record NC_139020.1, on the reverse strand, counting down.
TTAAAATAAGCTTTCTATTTTGAAATAATTTTGATTTCCAGAGAAGTTGTAGAAATAGCAGAAAAGTTATCATCTACCTTTCACACAGCTTCTGCAAATGTTAACATTACATAATCTTGTTACATTTGTCAAGATTAAAAAAAAATCAACATTAATTAAATAACTAAACTATAGACTCTAGAGAGATACACCAATTTTTCCACTAATGCCCTCGTTAAACTTTTGGTTGATGTCTTTCATCGGTAACAGAAAATTGTCAGTTAGTGTATTTTAAAATATTAACTGTACTCCATTCCTCCTTTCTTCTAACTTCTTGTTCACATTTTTTTAAACAATTTTTGTCCTTCTAGGTTTCATTTGGGCTCCTCTCTTCATGTTTACCTTTTAACTTTTTTCCCTTATCTGCTGTATCAATCTGCTGTAAAGCTCATCCCAAGTTTCATTTCATCTTGTTTCCTTTCTTTTCCTTTTCTTCTCTTTTTTCTCTTTTCTTTCCTTCTCTTTTCTTTTTAATTATTGTCTTATTTTTACTTCTAGAAAAATGTATTTGGTATTTAAAAAAAAAATGCATTTGGGTGGCTCAGTAGGTTAAGCATCTGCCTTTAGCTCATGTCATGACCCCAGGGCTTGGGATTGAGCCCCACGTCAGGCTCCCTGCTAAGCTGGGAGTCTGCTTATCCCTCCCTCTCTGTTCCTCCCCACACCTTGTTCATGCTCTCACTCTCAAATAAATAAATAAATAAATAAATAAATAAATAAATAAAATCTTTAAAAAAAAATTACAAAGTGTTGAGAATCAATTTTTTAAAAATAAACCCCAAAACGTGGCGGTTCTTTATAATTGTTTATCCCCACATATATTTTTCAGGCTTTCCTTTCTTTTTTTTTTTTTTTGAAAGATTTTATTTATTTATCTTACAGAGAGAGATCACAAGTAGGCAGAGAGGCAGGCAGAGAGAGAGGAGGAAGCCAGCTCCTCGCTGAGCAGAGAGCCCGATGCAGGGCTCAATCCCAGGACCCCGGGATCGTGACCCAAGCCAAAGGCAGAGGCCTTAACCCACTGAACCACCCAGGCACCCCTCCTTTCATTTCTTTAAATACAAAACATATTAGTTATCTTTTGCATAACAGATTAACAAAACTAATTAAACTCAGCAGTCTAAAACAGCACTTATTAATCAGTTCCCAGTCTCTCTGGGTCGGGAACCCAGGCACAACCTTGCTGGGGTCCCTGCTTCAGGGAACTTCACAAGGTCTCAATCAAGCTGTCAGTCAGGGAATTTTATCTGTATCCCAAGGCTTGACTTGTGTGGTTTCCTGGATTCAGGTCCTTTCAGGCTGTTGGACCAAGGGCCTCGGTTGTCACTGGCTGTTGACTGAAGGTCACACACAATTCCTTGTCACATCAGCCTCTTAAACATCAGAGCTTCCTTCTTTAAAACAAGCACGTTAAGGAGGCATGAGAAGGTGCTGGCAAGGCAGAAGTCATACTCACACATGATCATCGAAAAGACATTCATCACTTCTGGTGTTTTCTATCATCAGAGCAAGTCCCTATATCCCTCTCACTCCAGGAAAAAGAATTATGCAAGTGTGTGAATATGAAAAGGTGGAAATTCTTAAGGGCCATTCTATGTTTTTAATTTTTTTTAATTTTTTAAAAGATTTTATTTATTTATTTGACAGAGAGAGACACAGTGAGAGAGGGAACACAAACAGGGAGAGTGGGAGAGGGAGAAGCAGGCTTCCCGCAAAGCAGGGAGCCCGGTGTGGGGCTTGATCCCAGGACCCTGGGATCATGACCTGAGCTGAAGGCAGACACGTAACGACTGAGCAACCCAGGCGTCCCAAGGGCCATTTTAGAGACCTGTCTACCATAATTACCTATTTTATAGACTTTACCCCGTAATTCCAGTATCCAAACTCTTCAGGCCCGGTTATGCTCTGTTGAATTTACTTCTCACTCGTGATTTATTTCCTTGCATATTTTGTTATTACTACTACTATCATTATATTTTAAGTAGACTCCATACCCACTGTGGGGCTTGAACTTGTGACCCTGAGATCAAAAGTCAGATGCTCTATTGGCTGAGCCACCCAGGTGCCTATTTTGTTACTTTTGTACTTTTGACTGTGAACGGTTCACTTTCATCAATTTTATAATTGGATTTATTTTTTTCAAGCACTCTACTAAACTATGTATCCAGTAGCTGACTATATAGTTTAAGATAAATTCTTAGTAGGCACTAAGCTGAAAAGCGAAATGTTGGAGCTGATCATGGAAAAGAGGGATTTTTGTTTGTTTTGTCTTTGACTTCTTTTTGGTTAGAATGAAAAGGAAAACTTATTGTCCCGTTGAAGCCTGAAGTCCTAAATCATCGAGTGATATATATACTTATAGTATACTTTTCCTAACAAAATTTTCTTGAACAACATGGGTTTGAACTGCTCAGGTAAACCTATATGCAGATTTTGTTCTTGTTCTATAATGTATGTGTGTGTGTGTGTGTGTGTGTGTGTGTGTGTGTGTGTATGATGTATTTTATCTTCCTTATAGTTTTCTTAATAACATTTACTTTTCTCAAGCTTACTTTGTGGTAAGAATACAGTGTATAATGCATGTAACATACCAAATATGTGTTAACCAATTGCTTATATTATTGGTACATCTTCTGGTCAGTACTAGACTACTGGTAGTTGAGTTTTTTGAAGAGTCAAAAGTTTTACATGGATTTTCAACCATGTGGGGGAATTGATGCCCTTAACCCCATGCTGTTCGAGCGTCAAGTGTAGTTTAAAGGAAAAGCTATGTAGGTGAAGTGCCTAAGGAAGTTGGAAGATGGTGGGGAGGGGAAGAAATATTGGTTCTTCAGGACCCTGCTGCCCTTGAAGGCGTTAACAACTAGGTTAGAACAAAACGCTCAGAAGTGACAACCTTTTGTTTATACGGATGCCCAACAGTTTCGAGCAAAAGAAAAACAGAAATCAGTTTGAGCCACTGATCTCTCACCTCCTTTGGAAGACAAAACAAAATAAACTTTCAAGGGAATAAACTCTGCCTTCCCATGCTTTTTTCAAGAAAAATTAGAATTAGTAATTCTATATTTTCCAAAGAGAAAATAGGTCTTACATTACACTTGAATTAAAAAGAAGGTAGCAAAGCCTCAAAGACCTACATTGATCATATAGTACAACTTCTTCATCCTCTAGTTGAGAAAAGACAAGCCCAGATATGGACAGTGAACGTCCTGTGAACACACAGACTTGGCTTAGAAGCCAAGTTGGGATTAGCGGTGCAGTCATCTGCCTCGGGTCCAATATTGGTTCCACTGCTGCATTATTGCTTATGTAGAAGGGGAGAGAAATATACATTCAGCATTTCAGGAATCTGCACATGGGCCAGTCCCCCTATATAACTGGTTTTCAACCTTCTTATAGTCCTAGCAGCTGCACCCTGGGAAAAGAGTCTCTATCCTCTTGCATTAGATGTTTATCCTCCAGAGCTTATTTACTCATGCAGCTGAAACGTGCATAAATGAATTCTTAACCCAGGAGGGTATCTATTGCAGCACACTGGATCTTTGCTATTAAAGAGAAGCATGTGCCCTTATTTTCACTACATAGTGTTCGTTATTAAATAGCAGACTCTATGGGCTATATAACTGAGCATAGGGCAATCCAGAGTTTGCGAACAGAACTTCTGGTACAAAAAGAGAGTGTGTGAAATCAGTGTCATGATGCAACAGCCATTCCCCGCAGCTCAGAGGAGGCTTAAAAGCGCAGTCAAAGAGAATTAATATTTTCTGGCGCGGATGCCTCACTGGCTGCACAAGGTGATTTTACTGTGCATTATACTTTAATTATAACTGCGCTTTAGCCATCTGCTCTACTTCATTCCCTAATTATAGATGCAAAAAGCATTTCACAACTCCCACCCATAAAAAAAGATCTGAGGGATTTCATGGCAGACTTGCTCTGAGCTCCTCCCTCCTTTCTTGGCCTGTGGACTCTCCCTTCAACGGTACACTTGAATAGACCAAGAAAGTTTCTGATGCACTGATCATGTCAGAAGGTCTGGAGTGTCTGAACTTGTTTCATTTATTAATTATTCTCTTCTACTGTTATTATATATACGTTGGCCAGGTCCATATGCCATGGTCATATGTGACTTCCTAGTCACATATCTTTCTTTTTATTTTTTATTTTAACCATTTTCTTTCTTTGCCTGGTATAATTCCCAGGCAGCATTATATTAGTTTCAGATGTATAACATAATAATTTGATATTTGTATATATTGCAAAATGATCATAATAATAAGTCTAGTTAACTTCTGACATATCTTTTCCATATCCATTCACCTCCGTAAAAGATCATTTAAAATTTTTATTTTATGTATTTAACTTTATTTATCTCCAATGCTATCATTTCAAGCATCTCAAACTCTTTTGGAGAACCCTACCAGAAAGCTGTTATTATCCTCATTTTTTCCCCCTCTGTGGAGGGGAGAGATTTCAAGACTTTAAGGGTTTTGTTATTGTTGTTTTTAAATACTTATTTATTTATTTGAGGGGAAGGGGCAGAGGAAGAGTCTTGTTGTTGTTGTTATTGTTGTTTTTTAAATGTCATTTATTTATTTGGGATGGGAGACAGAGGAGAGAGAGAAGCAGACTCCGTGATGAACTCAGAGCCCCATAAGGCACTCAGTCTCAGGACCCTGAGTTCATGACCCAAGTCGAAATCAAGAGTCAGAACACTTAACCAACTATGCCACCGGAACACCTCTGAAGATTTTCTTTAAGGTGACACAGTCTGTCAGTGGCTTGAAATCACATCTGCAGGTATCAGGCTCCACTCTTTCCCACTCATCACTATCATGTATCATTGGAAAGTGGTATTTCAGTTCCCACTGGGATCACTGAGGTGTGCTTCCTAGCCAGCTCATGGCGCATCACAAGAGCAGACTGTATATAACTCTTTCCAAGTAGTCACTCATGTCCATAGCTTGAAGTTGGCCATGGTGGGAGTACAGCATCGGCACACGCTATACATCAGAGCTCCCCTGCTTCTCTCAGAGCCAGGTAATAGCCACTTACTAGAATCCACTGAATATGAAAAAAAGACCTATGCATTCACAGAAAAATAACATAATTTGGAACCCAATGATCTCTTTATCTCTGGGTTTGAATAATGTGCATACGAACACCACTCATGAATGAGGAAAAGCTAAGCTCAACTAAACTTTCTCTCATGACTCCTTCAATATTCTAAAAATAGGAAAGTCAAAAGAGTATTCTTACTCAAAGTGGTAAATTCAGAATTTTGAAAAGTTTTCATGGTTTCAAAAGCAATGAGCTTAGGTGTCCAGCTAGTCTTAAGATAGTATACAATAGTCCCAAAGCAGGGACCCCAGGGAAATAACAGGTTCTTGGCATGTGACTTCACTCTGATTGGACATGGGAAACATGTGAGGGAATGTTTTCTGGAAGCTGGATTTGGGCATTTCTGAAGAAAAGGAAATGAACACATGTGGCTTTTTCAAAGATGTTAAAAAGAAACAATTTAGAAATTCTCTATTTCCCTCTCATCCCAAATCTGTGCAAATATGCACAAAAGCACAAATTTCAGATATTCACAAGATTGCAGTTCAAATCCAAGAGCAAAGCCATTAAAACACACACACCAAACCTGAACTGAAGAAGAGTTTAAAACATCAACTATGAAACCAAAAAAAAGAACTAACTTTCTAGACAGAAAATGAAGTGTAAGCTTTTTACCAAACATCTAGTGCAAATCTCAAATCACAAAGTAATAGAAGCACAACACTAAAATTCAGCACATGTTATACTGATTAGAGATTCAATTAGGTTCTCTATATAGCAAAGACAGCTGCATCCGAGGGTATGCATGCTTCCTAATGGACATTTGAATTTGTATATGTGCTGATCTCCAAAATTTATTTGTGGTGACCTCAAAAAGACTTAGTCAAAGCCAATAGAAAGATTTAGTGTTAATATGTAATTACTGGATTCTGCAGATGTATTTTTTTCAGCCATCTTTGGATCTACCTTTAGAGTCCCCAAAAGGCAAGTTTATTTAGTTAGTATAATGCTGACAGTCATGAGTTTTAGTACTCCTAGATCTGAAATTAATTAGAATAAAGGCTTTAGAGAGTATCTAAAGCAGTGTGGAGCAGCATGAAAAGGTCATAGAGTGTGATTACTAAAAGAATGGATTTAGGAGCCGACTAGCTTGATTTGCCCCCTATCTGTGCTACTTACTAGCTGTCAGACATTGGGTAAATTAATTAAACTTTATGCCATTCAGTGTTCTCAATACTATAGGTACTATAACAGAACAGCCTTCTTTCTGAGATTATGGTAATAGTTAAAGAATTAGAAATATAAAGTGCTTAGAATAGTACCTGACACATAGTAAGTGTCTAATCAATGTTGACTTTTAACTCACTTAACCTCCTCATTTTGCAAGATGAAAAACTGAAGCCTGGAGAGGTTAAATGTATTAGTTGAAATGGTATAGCAAATTAGAGGCAGAATTGGGATTAGAACCCAGGACCTCTTTTCCATTGTCCCACCACTTTCTCTAGTAGTGCTGAATAGGTCATTTATTCAGTTAACCAAGTACTGTCAAACTCTTCTGGGAGTTAGGATTCTCTGAGCACTTCCCCAAATACAAAAATAAATAACAGATTTAATTTTCAAACAAGTTCTTGGCATGTGACTTCACTCTGATTGGACATGGGAAACATGTGAGGGAACGTTTTCTGGAAGCTGGATTTGGGCAACCTGTTATCTGATTCCAGATGAATTGTTTTCACTTCATCAACATGATACTACTTCTTGGTTATGTCTTTTTGGAATGATATCTTATTCATTTGTTTGTGAAATAGGAAAAAATCAATAACAACAATAACTGAAAAGGTTCCAGAAAATTTATGTATAGGCATGACGTACAAATGATTCAATATTGTTTTGCATTGAAAAGAGAAAGAGGAAAAAACAAATGAAGTATAAAATTGTGTAAACAATTTTCGGATTCAATGCCGACAATGACCAAGTCAAGAGATTGACATGGGGGCTTGCTCTGTGTCCCAAGAGAAAGGAAATTCTCCTGAGGGAACTATAAAATATGGATTAACAGCACATCTGCTGTCCCAAAAAGAGCTCTTAAGGAAGAAGTTGCCAGACCTCTTTGAACATTCCTGTCACTATGGCTGCTCCTCCTACTGTTGCTATCAACCATGTTGGTTTCCTATCATTATTCACTTTGGGTGTTCTTCCACTTCCGAAAGAAAGATTATTAATTGGTTACTTTCTCAGAGTACCCCTGTTTCAAAAAGAGGTTGATGATGGAGAAGAACAGAAATCAGGCTGTAGTTATAAGCCTGATGCCCTGGTAAATTATGGGAATTGATGGGTCCAAAGAGTTCACAGAATCTGAAATCCAAGATTATTGATTACCTTTCCAGGCTCAGAAGGATACAAAGGTGAAGTTGAGATGGTGATGTGGTTAATAGCAGCAGGAAATTGGCCAAAATGTTGATCAGAAGTCACGTGGGGAGGTGAGTATAATGTTGAAGCAAGTTCTGAGTTTGGAGATGAGAATGCTGAAAGAAGGTTAGAGAGCTGGAGGGGCTTAGAGGTATGTTCTGGAATTACCCAAACTTGGAGCTCTTCAGTTTCTGCTCTGCTGTGGTCTAGGTGATGGTACTCCATACAAAATCTTAGCAGTTATGACTCAAAATATAGGGAAATCTCTTCTAGATCTAGCATCTATTTGTTGTCTCCCAATAGTTAACTCAGCTTGGGACTTCCAGGTTCCTCGCTATAGATGCAGGAAGCTCTATGTGTCTGGTCTCTGCCTCTATACAGGTTATACAGATGGATGCTTTACCCCTGAATATTGTCTATCAGGGTTTTTTGACTTTATACATCTCAGACCAAAGGTCAGGCTTGACCAACACCTACCCCAGGCTCTGGAATTCTAGTTTATGTCTAGCCCTCTGGTTCTCACCACACAAAATTTACCTGAACATGGTTACTAGTGGTATTGCTGTGGCTATTTATTAGCCAGGCTCATATCCAGGTCTCCAGGTGCTATGTAATGCTTCATAGTGTTGTAATAAGCTTAGGTACGAGGAGCCCTGTGTTTCCTTCTATATAAATTAGGTAGTCTTCTTTTCTTAACTCACTCATGGAACTTCTAGCATCCGTAGTTTTATATCGTTTACCTGTTTTGAAAAATAGCCAGACTTTCTTCCAACATTTCTTCTGTTTTTCTCTCTCTCTCCTCCTTTTGTATTCCAATTTTATGTTAAATATTTAAAACTTGTGTCTTAATGTTGGTAGAAATGCAAGTTGGTGCAGCCACTTTGGAGAACAGTATGGAGATTCCTCAAGAAATTAAAAATAGAGCTTCCCTATGACCCTGCAATTGCCCTACTGGGTATTTACCCCAAAGATACAGATGTAGTGAGAAGAAGGGCCATCTGTACTTTAATGTTTATAGCAGCAATGGCCACGGTCACCAAACTGTGGAAAGAACCAAGATGCCCTTCAACGGATGAATGGATAAGGAAGATGTGGTCCATATACACTATGGAGTATTATGCCTCCATTAGAAAGGATGAATACCCAACTTTTGTAGCAACATGGACAGGACTGGAAGAGATTATGTTGAGTGAAATAAGTCAAGCAGAGAGAGTCAATTATCATATGGTTTCACTTATTTGTGGAGCATAACAAATAACATGGAGGACATGGGGAGAAGGAGAGGAGAAGGGAGTTGAGGGAAATTGGAAGGGAAGGTGAACCATGAGAGACTATGGACTCTGAAAAACAACCTGAGGGTTTTGAAGGGGCGGAGGGGGGCGGTGGGAGGTTGGGGGAGACAGGTGGTGGGTATTAAGGAGGGCACGTATTACATGGAGCACTGGGTGTGGGGCAAAAACAATGAATACTGTTACGCTGAAAAGAAATTAAAAAAAAATTTTTACTTTTAGATTCCACATAAAAGAGTAAAAAAAAAAAAAACTTGTGTCTTAAATAAATAAATAAATAAATAAAATGTGTGTCTTATTTGTGTCTTATTTATTTAGATAAAACATATCTTTAAGATATTTTTGTCATTATCTTTTATCTTTACAATATCTTTATCGTAAAGATAAAAAAAATCTTTATTTTTCATCTTTTTTCCCCCCTTTGGTGCTAAGATCTGGATATTTTTTAATGAACTGTCATTCAGCTCACTTACATTATGTTGTTTTCCTTGTAATCTACTACCAATCCCATCTATTCAATGTGTAAGTTCAGTTTAGTATTTTATATTTCTACAATTTCTATTTAACTTTTTATAAATTTTAAATTTATGGTGAAATTATTTATCTTTTTTCTCTGTTTTCATCTATGTTAATCCTAGTTATTTATAATCCCATCTGCTACATACGGCTTATATATAATAATATATAATTATATACCTTTTCCTCTAAAGTTTTAGTAATTTCTATTGTTTTTGCCATGTTTTGTAATTCTTATTTTAATTTCAGATACTTTGGGTGAAAAATTTGGGGAATTCTAAATAATGCTGTCTTCTTCCAAATAGGATTAAGATTCTTCAGGTAGGCAGATAGTCTCTGCATATCATCATCATCATGTCAAGGGCTGGTTTTGAACTTTGTTAGGTCAGGTCTGTTCCTGTTTTGCCCATACTTTAAAGGCATAGCTCTTACTCTTAATGCCTAATTATTTCTCCCAGCTCTGGTACTCTCTGATGTCTCAACTGAAAGCCTGAGTATTTACCCAGGCTCCCCCATCTTGGTGGGGTTTGAGCTCTAATCTCTGTGTTCCCAATATTTCATGGCTATTTAAATCTCTGATCATGCCTTCAATCTCCACACTTGCTTTTCTCCTGAATTTCTAGTCCTGCATTTCATGCCCATTTTGGGGTCAGCCAAAGGAAATATTAGATGATATGTTGGAGTTTGCTTGTAGGGCTTCCACTTCTCTGTGACTTTTTTTTTACCTTAAGTCTTAGTGATTTGATAGTAACACACTCCAACCTGTGACTCCTCTGTCTAGTAAGACTATTGCTTTCTCCTTGAGCTCTCCACCACCCATCCCCAGATGTCCTGCAGTACAAACTAGAAAGTTTTTTTGGGGAAAATGTCACATCAATAGTTATGCTCTTTTTCTTTCAGGATTCATAGCCCCGAAATTATACCTGCATGATTTGCTCTTAAATTCCTTCTAATACTTGTTTTATATATAAATATAAAATACACATATTTTTGATAGGTGTATTTTTCAGTACAATACAAATTGTTCTATCATGACTGAAATCCAAAGTTACTAGGCAACTTTAAATATGTAAACAAATGATTATTTCATCATCCATATATATTTTAATTTATTTTCAGTTTTAATTAGATTTTGAGATGGCTTAGAAAAAAAGAAAAGGACTTTTGTGAAATCTATTTACTAAACAGAAATGAAAAATTCAGTCTTGAGCAAAATTGAAGTAAGCAAACATATAAACCATAAGGGTTGAAACAGTTCTATGACTAAGCATCCTATTTGGATCTGAGTTTCTAGGTAGCCTAGGCAAAAAGGAAACATAATCCAACACATAAGTCTCATTACCAAAAAGGGATGCTACTTTGCTACACATGCTACTTACATAGAAAAATATAACCTTTTATAGTCTGGAGTATTTTAAATAAAATATTTTATGTGAGGCATTCTATACATGTATTATCTAAAATGCTAAAATAGTTTCTACATTAAAAGCCCAAATTATATCATCAAATAATAACAGAATAAATATATATTGGTTTGCATCAACACCAGATGACAATGGCCAAACATTTACCAAAACCCAAAGAATAATATAAGCTCCTGAGATCTTGTTTTTGTATATTTCCTTCTTATACCTATAGAAATTTTAATAAAATATAAATAATAAGTGGAAATCCATATTTACTTCATTAGGCATTTGATTTTTAATAATAATATCTAAAGGTATTGAGGTATTGAGGCATTGAGGAAATTTTACCAGATAGATAGATAGATACAGAGATAGATAAATATAGATATTATCTCAACATTAGTTTAATAAACTCAGAAACAAACATATAGGCAGACTGGCATCAAGATATCAATGTATTATTAACAGAAAGATTATATAGAAGGGGTCTGATCAAACTTATGCCATGCCAGTGTTAAGACTGTCCTGTTAGTGGAGGCAGCTAAGTTTCTATCTTAAGTATACTTGTTCTTATTGAATGAGTGGATGTATGACTGAATGAATAAATAGATGAAAATGTGAATGGATTTTGGCCCCATGCTTGGGGACAGTGTTCACCTCACAGATGGGAGCTAAATGACCCCAGCTGTGGAATTTGGAGAGCTTAGTGGGTGATGAACCAGACATCTCGGTACTCTGCTTTCCAATTTCATCTTTTAGAAGCCATCTGTAACATTACAGTGATACCTCAATTAACAAAGCCTTTGGAACAAAGCTCCTTTATAATCAAGTTGGCAGCACTGACAATAGCTCATAAACATGCAAAGTGTGCTACCATGTGTCATTCAGCTTAGTGACAATGTTCCAATTTAGCTGCATGTATGCACATGGCAAAATATTGTTGTGCAGAGCTACTTTGGCACACACAGCCAGCAGAACTGATCCCCGTAGTCCTGTGGTAGTGTGTAGCTTGTCCTTCCTCCTCGACTTTTTCTTTCTGATCTCTGTTCTACATTTAATGTTCATATCTACTTCTGTTCTTTAGCTGCTTATCTCGACCCTATCAAAAGAAGAAAAGGCTGTCCTGTGGGTAGCTATTGGAACCTGTGGCTTGCTTGACTGATCTCAGTTCCAGCTCACCTTTGTGCACAAGATAACAAGCATTCTAGAGCCAGGCCTGCCAGTAGTGGTGAGCATGGACAATGAATGTTTTACAAAGAGCACTGGAAAGAGGATTGCGTGTTCTACATCACAAAGGTTCCAGTGCTTAACTCCCATGTTCTTCCTCTGCCAGTCTTTGTTGCTGAGCCTCGATTCCCACGCGTGTAAAATAAGACTGATGATCTCTAAGAATACTTCTAGATACCACTTTCTTGTATTCAAAATCCATAACTGAAAACGTTCAGAGAAAATTAATTGCTTCTCTCCAAGGGTTGTAAGTATTGAAAATGTAAATTCTGGCGGATGCTGTCTTACGGTTCTGAGTCACAAAAGAAAACAGATTTTGTTGATAATATTGCTCTTGAAATATAAAAGATATTCTCTCTTGGATGCTTAGTAATCCTTTCAGGAAAAAAATTAGAGAATTACAAAACTAAGTAGCATGACACCACTGGTATCTTCCCAAAATCTGGATAGAAATTTCAAGAGTCACGACATGAGTCATGATGTTCTTTATTCCTTGCCTCTGCAATCATGGAAACATGTATCAAAATGTAGCCCACATCAGTCTTTGTCCCTGAGTTTTTGTGATAAGCTTCTCTTGTCCACTTATTGCACATAACATGTGAGAGAAACATTCTATAGCACTAAAGTATTGGAAAACAAACAAGACAACATGAAGTACTGTGAACTGTCAAGCCTCAGTTTCTCCCACTCTGGTTCTCTTGCCCTCCCACCAGCCCAAGGTATTTGGGAAGGTGGAAAGAGAAATTTTTTTTTAATTTTTTATTTATTTATTTGAGAGAGGAACATGAAAGCAAGCAGAGAACACAAGAGGCAGAGTGGCAGATAGAGGAAGAAGGGGAAGCAGACTCCACGCTTAGCAGGGAGCCTGATGAGGCACTCGATCCTAGGACCCTGAGATCATGACCTGTGCCAAAGGCAGACACTTAACTTACTGAGCCACCCAAGGATTGCCAAAAAAGGAAGTCTAAGCGCGTTATTTGCTATTACTGGAACAGTCCTGTTGGTACCAAAACACGGTGGTTTGTTAACAGCCCTTCTGAGAGAATGTATGGGACTCTCCTTGAGCTTAGAATTTTGCTACTGTGAAGGAAGGAGCTTCAAAGCTAGGAAGTATGTTTTCACTGATGCTACAACAGATAACAGTATTCTTTCTTCTCCTTTCCAGCTATTTTGCCCTTACAGAGTTCTGGAATCTCAGATTGACAAGGACTTGATGAGAAATATAAATTTTTTTTCTGATGCAGAATCTTCCACACCCTTTTCGAAGTAAAACCCAGCTTTTGCCTGGGCCTTCTCTTTTGTGTGGAGCTCACCTCTTCACAAGGCAACCAACTCCATTCAGAAATAGCATCGACTCTAATACAGTTCTTTTCTATGTGTTAGAGATAAATATGCTTCATGGCCATTTCCACCCAATAATATCCTTAATTACCTCTTCGGGCCATATTTTAATTCTTTCCCTCGTAAGCCCTTAAAATACTTTAAGATAACAAGAAAATTCCCTAAAATCATGTTCCTTGAAATTTTCTCCCAAAAAAGGTACTTGAGTGTCTGAAATGGCAAGAGAGGAAATGATAATTATAAGGGTGTGAAAGGGGTCACCACATCATCATCATCATCATCATCATCATCATCATCATCATCACCATTACAGGTGGAATAAAAATTAGCAAGAAAGAAGAGAAACTGAAGTCCTCATATCCTTTTTTTTTTTAATTTTTAAAGATTTATTTATTTATTTGAGACAGAGAGAGAGAGAGAAAGAGAGAGCACAAGCAGGGGGAGCAGCAGGCAGAGGAGAGGGAAAAGCAGGCTCTCCGCTGAGCAGGGAGCCCAGTGTGGGCCCCGATCCCAGGTCCCTGAGCCAAAGGCAGATGCTCAACCAACTAAGCCACCCAGGCCCCCCAAGTCATCATATCTTAAATGGGTTGGTAAGTCAGTTTGATTCAGGCAAAACATCAAGAAGCAAGCCGCATTTGGCAGGTGCTTTATTTGAATGGCAAGGGATATCTTGATTTCACATTTCCCCTTTCTACTCCAATCTCCACTAACTCCCTTTGTTGCTAATTGTCTAAAAGTCTAAAATGAAAGTTCTCCTGCAAGCTTACTGGTGACTCAAAAGAGAAGAGATAAACTAGTAAAGTCACAAAGTGTCTAAGCATAAAGTCAGCGATAAACAGAGGGCGGCATAGAGAATGACACACACAGGGCACCAAGAAGCATCCCTACCTGCTTCCCACCAAGAAGGTAGGAAAACAAGCCCCATCTAATGCTTCAGAACGTAAAAGGGGCAAATGACCTGCTCTCTGCCTTTGGATCATAACATAGAGATGCAAAAGACAAAAGGGAGAGGAATGTGATTAGCAGAGGCATAGGTGAAAGATTTAGGGCTTTTTGTTCTCCTCTACCAGGATGATGTGATTATTTGAAAGATAGTACAAATGCTGGCTCCATCCATGGTAGGAGGTTTTCAAATAGAGGCAGTAGAGTGTGCTATGGTCAGATCCTACCAAGAGTACACTTGTAGCTATGATAGCTTTCAAGGAAAGTAAATATCTGGAAAGTTTTAGGAGAAATTTGGTTAGGTTGGTAAGAGAACAAATATATGCCTTAAGAGAGTGGATTGAAGGTTTTTGAGGATGTTCAAGTTGGATCAGAAAGAGCGCATGCAGAAATGTGAATGGCTCTTCTGGAAAAGAGGAATTAGAACTAGGACAGAGAGGAGAAGGTTCCATGAAGCCAAAGTAAGGTTCAATATAAGGAAGCACTTACCAATCAGTAGGAGCTATCTGCTGATGGGGATAATAGGATATCTCAGATGATAGAGAATTTGAAGCTGAGAGTCTACTGTTGGAGATCCTATCAGGACAACTCAGGCATCTGGTAAACATGCCAATTCAGTAGATTTTTTTTTAAGTATATTTTTTAAAGATTTTGTTTATTTATTTGACAGAGAGAGATCACAAGTAAGCAGAGAGGCAGGCAGAAAGAGAGGTGGGAAGCAGGCTCCCTGCTGAGCAGAGATCCTGATGTGGGGCTCCATCCCAGGACCCTGGGATCAGGAGTCCAGCTGAGGGCAGAGGCTTGAACCCACTGAGCCACCCAGGCAGCCCCAATTCCATAGATTCTTAACTTAAAATCTAAGTCTTGATCTCAGAGCAGGATAGTACCTTAAATTTTGGATGAGCTGTAGCCTTAAGACAAGGCTCACTTGAGTAGGAGAATGGGTCCCTGACTAGAGTTCTAGTTTATGTTTTCCATGAAACAGTTTTGTGAATTGAGACAAATTGTTTTCCTTCTCTGGGCTTGTTTTTCCTTCTGCGAAAGGCATGGGTTTATACTTAGATCCGTGGTTTTCAAACATAAAAGTTTACCCAGAAGTATATATAATTAAAGTAAGTTTAACATTTTTACAATGCATTTGAGTTGCATTGTGTCTCTTCTCTCCCAGGCTTCTCAAGAAGTGCCCCCTGGGGCTCTACACGAGTTTTTAGATTATCCAAGCAGCATGGACTGATCACAAGCCATCTCCCCAGTGGTCTCTGAGCACCTACAGTCTGCGGTTCTCAGTGTGACACAGCATCTCCTACCTCACAGAACCGGGGAAAGGATTGAGAATTTTGAAAGCCACTCAGGGAAGTTCCTTCAGGAATTAAGATAGTTTGCACACATTCAAACAGAATCCCCTGCATGTACCCTGCCTCTTACTGTTTCTGAGACCCTGTTTGTTCTTCTTGTCAGCTCTGGAATGTAGTCCCACTTTTTTCCCACTAGCCCCAAATCCCACACAGTCTTCAAAATCCACGTCAAACTTCCAGAAGAAAGACTACTCAAACCAGTCCCTTTGTCCCTGCTCCTTTGCAACTTCTTGAAACACTGTGTGATATATCCTTGCTTTGTCATCCCAAAGGAACCAGACTGCTGAACGGAGCACAGTGCAAAGTGCTTGGGGTTAGGATTCAGGGTTCTCCGCTTGCTGACTGTGCAAACTTGGGTATGTCACTGAACTTCTCTGAGGTTCAGTTTCTTCCTCTGTAAAATGGGCATGGGCGCACCCATTCAAAACGGGTTTTTGTGAGGATCAAATGAGATAATGTAGGCAGAGCATCTGGGAAGGGAAAACCTGATGTTATTAATTCTACTCAACATTTCTTTTGCCCCAGAGGAAAGGAGATTTAAGCATTCCTTGGGGGAAGATGTTTTTGTTTTTGTTTTTCATGACTTACATCTCTCTTCATCCTCATTCCTTTGACTCAGTCATCATTCAATATTTAGAAACACTGGAAAAAGTAAAGAAGATATTGACCAAGGAGGAGAGAGTGATCTCTTTTATTAGCAATGTGTTTTAGAGTGCATGTTCATATGTCTACTCTCTTTTGCTCCTTACAACACCTTTTCTTGGACCTATTCTCTTCCACTTAGAGCCAAGAAAATGGAAGCTAAGGATTTTCTCTCCCCACTGGCTAGACTAGTTGGAGAGGAAGTGATTTGCAAAATTGCTTCTTCCTTATTCCCAAACTCACAAGTTTTCTATTTTGTTTTGCTGCACAAGTGGATCTTTCTTGGTTTCTGTCCTTGGGAAAGTTTTAATGCTGCCTTTTAGTGTGGGTGCTCGAGAAGAGGATGAGATCTCACTCTAGACCAGAGAGGACAAAGAACAGCCAGGGCTGCCTCGCCCTTCCAGGAAACAGACTCACAGTCTTGCCTCATGTGTAGAAATCCTTCCTGGTAGCTCTGCCCTGGGACATCAAGATTTATAGCCCTCTCCCGTGGGAAGAGCTGTGTTCCTCCCTTGCTCTCAAAGTCGGTATCTGAGGAGTTAAACTCTTCTCCAGGGGAGTTCTTTTCTTTGTTCTAGTTTTGCCCTTGCATGTTTCCAGATTGATCCACAGCTCCTTCTCCGCCCCCCAACACCCTGGCTTTTGCAATAACCCTCCGGCTTTTTGAGGAAGAGTCCTATTTCCTCATGGAACTGTCGCTACAGTTCATTAAGGGCTGTTTCCCCTGGCACAGCAGTTGTGATGTCCCCTAAACCCTTGGCGGAGATCCACGGATCCAGACTGATCATTGAGGTGTGCCCAGGCAATTCAGCAACCCCAAATTTGGGAGGTCTGGGTATAGGAAAACCCATAAAACTCTTTGCAACAGCTGCTGACAGATTTCACCTACCTTCCTTCCCCACGCACCCAGCTGCCCACACTTGGCCCTGACATGGAGTCCAGAAGAGCAAGCACGTGCTCCTGGAGGGCGAACTTGGCAACCACCCTTCCTTCCCCCGGGCATGGCTGCGGATTATGCAGAACCGATAACTCACGGCTGAGGGTGTACCTCATGAAGGCAGCTGTTTCAGGCGCGGCTGGGTTTCTTCACTCCCGCTGAGTTCATGACGGAAAGACAGACTGCGGGCTCCACCCGGGCCTTCCCGGGAGCACACTGGCCTGCCTTCTTCTGTGCGAGAGAGAAATCTGCCTGCCCACAGGCTTTGGGCTGCAGATTGCCATTAGCTTCTTCCCTGGCTTGGTTTGGTTGGGAAAAATGGCGATCTGAATTAGGATTGAGACAACCGCATGAGTTTTGCAGGAGCCACTCCCTCCCCCCAAAAAG
The DNA here is from genome assembly GCF_964662115.1 of Mustela nivalis. NCBI lineage: Eukaryota > Metazoa > Chordata > Mammalia > Carnivora > Mustelidae > Mustela > Mustela nivalis. The sequence continues at coordinate 108,949,705 of NC_139020.1, read as the reverse complement.
CTCAGAGAACTGCATCCTGATGAGGACATTTCAGACAAAGAGGGAGATGGAAGAGAAGCACGGAGCATGGTTCTTTCTACCCATCCAGCGTATTCAGCAAAGTTGCAAAGCATGCAGTCCTTTCCAGGAGTGCTGGGGTCCTGTCCCATAATAATAAATGAGGCTGTGGACCATTTTGATGTGAACACACTGCGGCAATATGAAAACTAGGATATATTGTTTGGTTGCATTCTATTTGCAAGGCATTATGCAAGTGGCTCATACGTTTGCTTCATTTCATCATTATAGCTACAAGTGAAGGAGATATTTACAAAACCGGTTTCAGATGAGCAAACAGATTCAGAATGTCAGAAAGTCAGTAAGTGCAAGAGTCTGGATTCAAATTCTGATTCTTCTTACTAAAGAAAGTCTTTGACTATTGCACTGAATAAGTACATATCATGTTCTAGGTCTCTAGTCCTTGTTAGTCTATTGTATTCCAACTTTGGGGGAGTCATCGAACTGAGCTTTTATATTCAGTGTATATTGAGTGCTGGGCACTTACTAAGTGCTTTGGCGGATATAATACTAGTAGAAGACAGCCGAGACCCTCTCCTTAAGAGCTTCCAAAACCAATTACAGAAGACTGCATGCAAAAAGACAAATTCATAAGTAGGTTCAGATTATGTAGTGAGATGGGCCAAGATCTCATCCTAAGGGCCAACAGGACACTCAAAGAGGGAAGGAGATCATCCAGCAAGTCTTTTCCTTCACTGATCCTCAGTTTCCCCAATGATGTAACGGGGGATAATCTGTAAGGTTGCCTCTAGTGCTGGCATGCCATAGGTCCCCTTCCAGAAAGCTCATGTTTCTTAGTAGAAGGAGCACTGGAATGAGAGTCAAGAGCCATTCATCTCAGGACTGGCCTGGCCCTAACTAGGTGTGCAATCTTGGATAACTTCTTTTTACTCTATGGGTTTCAGTTTTATTGTTTATAAAGCTTCTAAGCTGGAGAAGTTCTGTAAATTCCCTTTCCTGTATAGCATTTAATGAATCTAAATATCCTATCTTAAATTATTCCTGATAAAAGTATCTACTTAAGTAAGAAAATAAAAGAAACAAAATAGACCTCCTGAAGGCACCAAATTGAGTATTTGATGTTGTTCAATTAAATTGGTTTTGACTGGAATACAGCATCTTTTGCACAAACAATGACTCAGAAAATTAATTAGCCTCTGCTTTAATTAAATAATAATTCTGTTTAATGCCAATTAAAATACCACATCTGAGTCAGTTCACGGTAGCAAGGTGTATTTAATTCAGGAGACATGCTCTTTTGCCATGTGGGGCCGGGTTGATGACTGAGGCTCTGGGGCTCTTGATTTCTAGATAGGCACCCAGGGCTCCAACCACAGAATGAAAATTTCCAGAGGCCATGGGTGCAGCCTGCTCTGATGAAATCTTGCATACCTTAGCTTTCTTCATCAGATTTTTTTTTTTTTTTTGCAGGTCCTATTATTAGCATTAAAGACACAGAGAAAATCTAATAACAGTGCTGAACTGTCCAGATGCATTTCCAGAAGCCAAGTCATTTTTGCATAGTGAAGCTTCATTCCAGAGAATTCCGATTATGGCTGGGCTAAAGAGATTTTTCTGACTTCACTGAATTTTAGTATGGTATCACCTCTTAAGTCCCTGCATACTTGAGATAGTGGAATCACTGAATAATAATAATAATAAAATATTCCCTGCTATTGCAAGCAGATACATCTTTCTTTCTTTTGAAACAACATGACTTTGGTTTAGTCTAGTTTAAGCCAGTCACCATAACCCATATTAGGGTTTTTTTCTTTATTGGGTTTTTTTGCATAATTAGGTCATATCCCACTTTGATTATGCCATATTTTCTTGACTCAACAGCTACGTTAATGAAGGTTACTTTTTTAGAAAGTTTATAATTTATAAGATTTTCTCATGCATTAATAATAATTTTGGAGCATCATAAGGATTTTTGAACTTTGGGCGTGTTATATTGTCCCTTAGTTATAGAAGAGAAGATTGAAGCTCAAGGACTTTCAGTGGTTCACTTAACTTCACTTTAACTTCACTGATCTAGATCATCCCCCAACTTCTTCCCCATCTTTCCCCTTGAACCTGGGCTGGGCCAATAAATTTGGCAGAGGCAACATTCTGGGACTTGCAAATCTAGGTCATAAAAAGTCTTGCAATTTGGCCTCCCGGAACATTTCTCTGGGAGCCCGGAGTTGCCATGAAGGTCAGTCATCCAGAAGTCAGCATGCTGGTAAGGCCACATGTGTTGGGTTTTTTAATTGTCCCAATAATTTCTAGCCAGCCAGCCATCACCGCCTAGGTACAGGACATGTGAATGAAGCTGTCTAAGGAACTTGAGACCAGCCACCTGCCAGTAAAATACTATCCAGTGACCTCAATTAATGCCATGTGGAGCAGAAATATTGCTCGGCTAAGTCCCCAGAATTCCCAGTCCACAAAACAAGAGATTTAATGAAATGTTTAGAGTCACTTAGTTTGGGGATAATTTGTTAGCCACCAAATTATAAATAAATAGGAAAGAAGGGGGTTAGAATACTAGGTAATGTGCTGTTTGTTTCTCCAATGAAATCAGAAGCTAAAGTTTATGTCATGGTACCATAACTATTTCTTTTCCCCAAGAAGTCCACAAGTCTACTGTCACTGCCCAAATCTTCTTTCCCTTTTCTCTTTATTAATCCAATGACCCTGCTGGGGGTACCATGTGCTAAATGCTGTGCTAGTGACAATGAGCTAAAAGCCTCATTTGGGACAAAAATGTATACATTAACAATTACCATAGAGATCATTGTCATAGTGGTTGAATACATAGACTATCGAGCCAGACTATGCATAGTGATTACTCCTGAGAACCCAGCTCATAATGCATAGTCCAGGTTCATGGTAAATTGATAACATGGTCAAACATACTTTCTCTATCAGGAACCAGAAACATACAAAGAGCTACTATTTCAATGGGTATATAATTCTCAGCTGCTGAGAGTCTTACTTCAGAATCCAAAGGGCCTGTGCTGCAGTTCTCTAACTGGAATTTGCTCTAAGCTCCACACTGTATCTTTTTCCACCACTAGCACTTCAAACCAGAGAGTCTACTGAGTCATTTGGTCCTGATGGCAGGGCTGACTGTACTGTAGACTAGATAATCTGCTGCAGAACCCTTTCCTGCTTCAGACCCCACTCAAGGCTGGCAAATTCCATGGTACCTACTATTATGGACCAGAGTAGAATTTCCAAACCTTTTATGTTTTTTCTCTGGAACCCAAAAGGACCTGCAATGGGCTATGGTTCCTTTGTCATATAGCATGTAAAATGCAGTAATTTTCTTTTTCTTACTTTAAAGGAGATATCCTGCACAATTCTTACCAATGCCAAATGAAAGGGACAGGAAAAGAAGGAAGAAAGATTAGGTGGGTCTGGGGATCTAATGTATATCACAGTGACTATAGTTGCTAACACTATTGTATAAATTAAGATCTGCTGAGAGTAGAACCTGAATGTCCTCACCAAATACATATAGTGATGAATGTGTTGATTAAGTGGGATAAATCCCTTTATAATATGCTCTATCAAATCATCACAATGTACACTTTAAATATTTTATAATTCTCTCAATTATACTTCAATAAAGTTGGCAGAAAAAGAAATGTGGAAGTGTGAATTATAAGGTATGTTTGACAAGGCTGTCAGGAATCCTTGAGTAAAAGTTGCCCAGCAAGGAACCCTCATCATCCCAGACTGGGCCTGCCTCAGTGTCCACATGGAGTTCAGTCCTAGGCCAGGAGCAGCTGTGGGAGGTATAGTTTCTGTGAAAATGTGGTGATAGCATCAGAATGCAACAACTGAGGCCTAGGTCATCTATGCTTTCTATAGTCAGAAATGAGAAATAAAACTGCTTTATTATTACATGATTCAAATGGAATTGAAATCAAAACCAGATGCCAAATCACATTAGCATACTATGAAGGAAAGTAACTCTTCAGATAAGAATAGTTCCTGTATGTGTAAAAGGAATCTCCCAAATTCCCTAGGCTTGTTTTAACCAACCTTAATCCCTCTTCAACTCCAACACTTTTTTTTTTTTTTTTTAAATCACTGTTGGTAGACAATAGAGAAAATGACTTATGGAAATTTCAGTCTGAAAAGAAAGGGTAATACTTCTCACTACTCCCAAGCTTACCACCTGAAAATAACTTTTATTTATTTTTATTTTCTTTAAAGATTGATTTATTTTTTTGAGAGAGAGAGAACATGTATGCGAGCCGGGGGAGGGGCTGAGAGGAAGAGAGAAAGAGAAAAGAAATCTCCAACACAGGCCTGATCGCACAACTCTGAGATCATGACTTGAGCCAAAATCAAGAGTCAGACACTTAACCAACTGAATTACCCAGGAGTCCCTGAAAATCATTTTTAGAAACAGTCCATGTACAGTAGTGCTATAGTAAATGAATTAGCAAGCTTTCTATAGAGGGTAAGAGAGTGAATATTCTTGGTTTCTCAGGCCATATGGTCCCTGTTATAACTCTGCCATTGGAGCATGAAGGTAGTACAGACAATATTCACCAAATAGGCATGTCATGTTCCAACAAAATTCCATTTACAAAAAGAGGGAACTGGTCAGATTTGGGTAATGGGCCATAGCTTATCCATCCTTGCCATCATGGAAATGGATTAAAAATTGAGGGTTACAATTTGTGTTCTTAACTCTTCTCATCAACCAATGTCACCCTAGAAAGGTTATTTTTCCCTCAGTTTCCCCTTATGTAGTATAGCCCTGTGCCCATAACCTCTTCCACAATGTTTGATGTATAATAAACAATAGTTTGCTTAATCAACAACTGAATAGACTTTGGCTGGATGGCAGCTAATTTTCTTGCAAATCTAATATCATCTAAAAATGTCATCTAATGTAGGTAGTTAAATTTATCTCCAGACTCCTACAAATCATGGATTTTTATGTCTCCATGCTAATAAGATTAAACAAAAATGCAAAGGGGTCTAGTCATGTAAATCGAGTATGTGTGGACCCACACTCAAGGGCATTTTTAAAGAGTTTGAGATATCTCTCTAAGCTTGCTAGTCATTCTGACTCAAAGGCATCCCAAAGGGGGAAAAATGTCCATTTTGGAAACCAACAAATTTATATTTACTAGCCCTTGACTTTTCATCCATAATTCTGTGTTCAGTGATAGAGATTTTAGCTTGTTTGCCATGAACTACTAAGCAAGTCCATATCAATTTTTGTTCTTTGTAACAAAATAGCTTTAATACTGATCTTTTACCCATGTCACAGGCAAGGCATAATAAGTGAATTTTAGGAATTCTGCTGCAGACTTGGAACAAAATCAAAGAATGTAAAAATGGTAGGGATGTGATATATAATCTAATTCCCATTTTACATTGAAGAAACTAAAATTCAGAGTACTCCTCTAAAAAGACTGAACATCAATCAGATCACACCACTTTTTTTAAAATCCTTCAATGACTTCCTAACCATTCACTCACTCAAGAGATGTGTATTTAGTATCTGGACTACATATTGGAGATTTAGTTCTGCACAAAACATACTTTTCCTTCTCTTGTGGGACTTTCATTATATTAGGAAAGGAAGGCATTAAAACAAAGCATTATAAAATATATCTATAAATCTACAGAGAATTGCTATAAATGATGAGGGCTGTGTAAATGGGATGGACCATATTCAGATATTCAAGTTACAAGGATGGCTATACTGGGCAAATGCTGGGAGTAAGAGTATACGAAGTGGAAGGGATAATAGCACTTGAGAAGGTCTTGGGAAGGGGGAAAAAAAAAGGAATTGGCTTCTTTCTAGTAACCAAGTGTAGTATGTCAGGAGGAGAAAAAAAGTGGTTTTTGCACGAGAGTACTATGATCACATTTGCATTAAAAATTATCTCCAACTTTGGCTACTTTGTGGAAGCCTATTAGGAAGAGGTAAGATTAGCAGTAGAGTAATGAGTAAGGAAGCTATTGCAGTAACCCAAGGGAAGATACTGGTAGCTTGGATGGGGTCATGGTAGAGGAGACGTGGAATCACTGGGAAATCTGAGATAGATTTTGAATCACCAGGGCTTAATGGATCATTGGAAAAAATGACTTTGCCATATATTACCAAACCTATGTAATGTAACACAAGCGAGGCACTCTGTAAAAATTTGTTGGCTCAACGATTAAGACCCAGAAAGGTGAAGTGAGGTCACATGGTCAAGGGAGAGAGAAGAGAATCTAGAACCTAGGTTTCTTATCTCTTATTCAAGGGCTCTTTTCAAGTCTACTGTTCTACTCCTCTGATTTATCAGCAATAGAACTTTAGGAGAGTAGTTATCCCATACGAATAAAAATTGGTACAATTTTATGTCAACAGGATCTAAATTTGAATTCTGTCTTCTTGACTTGTTACTCAAGGAATTTTTAAAGCCCTTGATGAATCAATTTCTTCACATAAAAATGATGATAATTTATTAGACAAAAATTTACCAAGGGAATATTAATTAATTAATTACCTAATGCTAAGAAAACAATAGGGAAAATACTACAAAAATCACTTCCATCATTGAATTCCCTTTTTTTGTTGGGGAAGAATAAATGTACATGTTATTGTCTTTACTCCATCCCTGTCCTTTCAGTAACATAGTTACTTAGAAGCCAAGATTTCCCTTACTGCTTTGTCAGCTGGCATCTGGCTAAGTACTAAATGGTAGGCATTGGTAGAAGACTGTTTAAGCAGAGAGCAGAAAAGTCCCTTTACCTTGTCTTTGGAAATGCCAGATGTGGCAGAAACAACAATGTCAACAAGTGTGTGTTTCTGGACGCACACTCAGGCAGCAGTCTTGAATGTCCTGGGTCAGCAAAGGCCCATTCAGGAAAATAAGAACCACCATAAGCATTTCCAACAGAGAAAATGTATTAGAAGGATTTGTTTGTAAAAAAAAAAAAAAAAAAAATGTTGAAATAATTTAATGATTAAAAGAGAAAGAAGGGATTTATCCAGAGATGAGGAACAACATCCCAGGAACTACAAGAGCAAAAGGAAGCTGCTATTGTCTAAAGCAAATGTACCATGTTAGCTATGTCACTAAGGCTGCTGGAGCTCCACCATTGCCACCACTCCCACTGGAACCTCTGCTATACTGTTTTGCACGAAGTCAAGGGCCTCTATGCTACTGACACATTAGGTGCTCAAGCATCAAGTCCATTATCATTGTTGCCCCTAAGACAAATTCCAAGAGGTCCATGCCACCAGTGCTGCTCTTGCCAATGTTGTTGCCTCTGTTGGAATCACACTAGCTGAGCAGGTAACCTGGAGCCACAACAGTTGTGTGGCTGAGGTAGGGCTAGGCACAAAATGGCTTCTCTTGTCCTCCAATTTCCTAACTGATCCTCTCGATGGCAAGATATATCCAAAATATATCCAGGTGGTGAAGAAATCTGGGATATACAGATTGTAGGTTTCTAGCCTCCTACCATTTAATGGAATAAGGAAGGGCCATGATAGTGCAGTAAGCCAGCATATAAGGACCATTTCAGTTAACAAGAATCTTAAGTAAATTTTATCCTATGTTATCAGGTAACAGTGCTATAGAAAAATAAAGAAGGGGAAAATAGATGAAAATTGCTGTAGTACAGGACAGGGAAGCATTTTTACATTGCTTGAATTGGGCTTAATTGAGAAAGTGACATTTGGGCCAAGATGGAAAGGGATGTTGGAATAAGCCATATAGATATCTGGGTGAAGAGTACTCCAGGCGCAAAAAATGATAAGGACAAGGGATTTAAGCCAGGAGTCTGCCTGAAGCATTTAAGAACAACAGGAATGCCCGGATATGTGGCTGGATGGAACCCAATGAGGCAAGAGGGTATGTGGAAGGGCCCAAGAGCACAAACGCTCTTGGGAATTGGGAAAAAAGAGTGAGATTACATCAGGCTTTATTAACATTGTAAAGATTTCTTCTCTCAGAGTTCAAATGGGACTCATAAGTAGGCTTTGAATGGAAGAGTGATGCTATCTGAATACTGGATAGTAATATCTATCTCATAGGACTGCTATAAAGATTAAGCTAATTAAAGAAGTGCAGTGCCAGAACCAGCATATGAACCATAGTGCACAAGTCATTGCTAATTCACTCCTCAAAGTCAATACTCGAAATTATAAATACATCTTTTGATGGAATTTGTGTTGGTCTGATCCTTTGAATGCCCTTAAATGTACAAATATCTCCTCCTTACCCAATTTATGGTTTAGTCATTGTAATAGTTAATTTTCTGTGTCAGTCTGACTGGGTTAGGGGATACTCAGATAAGGCATTTCTGTGTGTGTCTGTGAGGATGTTTCCAGAAGATTAGCATGTGAATCAGTAGATGGAGAAAGATCTCCCTTTCTAATGCTCATGGGCATCACCAGTCCACTGGGGGCCTGAATAAAACCAAAAAGGCAGAGGAAGGGGGGATTTTTCTCCCTTTGCCTGAGCCAGGATATTCTTTTACTCCTGTCCTCCAAGATTAGGGCTCCTGCTATTTGGGCCTTCAGGCTTAGACTGGGATTTACACAGTGAGAAGGAAACGGTCTATAAGCCAGGAAGAGAACACTTACCAGAACCCAAAAATCATGGCACCCTGATCTTCAAGTTTCAGCTTCTAGAACTTTAAGAAAAAAAATTACTGTTGTTTAAACCACTCAGACTGCGGCATGTTGTTATGGCAGTCCTAGAAGACACAGACAGCATCTTAACTTAAATACTGAGTATAGAGTAACAGTATTGCATTAACACAATCTATTACAATGTGAAGTTTCTTTGAAGAGCATCCTTAGATCTTATTCAGAAAGATTTATTATTGGGATAACTTGTAGTACTTCTGTAATATTTCTTTGCTGCCTTTATCATGTTCTGTAATCAGCTTCTCCAAACAAACAGGTCAACTTCTCCTTCAAGCAAACTTTTGGGAAGCATCTACTATGATTACAGGAAGACTCATATAAGGACAGTGGAAGGATGGACATAGGTACCATTTAAGATAGAGGTTACTACAGAGTCAAGTAGAAAGATGATGAAGGTCTAGGTAGTGGAAGATGCTGCCTATGTGGGAAGAAAGAACTAGTGGCATTGTGCAGTGAGGATTCACAGACTTGGCTATTGAAAGGAAGTGGGATAGTAAATGATATGTAGAGATTAACTGAATCTAAATTAGACTGAAAGTTATCTTCTTGGCTTGGCCTATACTTCTTGCCAGAGAACTGAGGAGTTTTCCTTCCATTTGCCATTTCCGGTGATTGCTCATTTCTGTTTTCTGTCTGACTCAGGCAGCAATGTATATTTCTCCTGCCCTGCAGTGCTGGGAAGAATAGCTAAAGCTTATACTCTAAGCATGCAACACTCCCCAGAGGAAAGAAACACAGTCCGCGACCCAGTGCCAAACAGCTTTTATTTTGTGTCATCAGAAAACTCTGCTTTCTGACTTGATGTCACTGTTTATGAAATCTCAACTCAACCAAAGTTCATAAACTGATGTGTGAAATAAGAGAATGATGAATAAAACTATTTGCAAGATGCCACGTATTGTACAAATATCACTCATCTTTAGAACTCTTATGTTCTAAATTCTTAATTAAAAATAATGTATATATTATATATATATATACGTAGAATGCAATAGACTTTGTTGAACAGAAAGAAATGAACAACAAAACCCTAGGTTTGGATTCATTAGGAATGATTGAAATGAAAGTGGGTTTTATTTTTGAATGAGTCTTGACAGATCACTCTGTCAGCTCAGTAGACCCTTCAGAACCAACAAATAGGAAACTACAGGTTTTCTGAGTTCAGTTCCTTCAAGGAGGGTTTACTAAGAATTATAATACAACAAACTAACACCACTGTTTTGAAGGAAGCCAACAGCGTCACTGGTGGCTCCAAATGAAAGACTGCCATGGCAAGCGCCCCTTGTCATTTCTTTTTCTCAGTGTGCTTTTCTTTGCTTCCCAAGAGTCAAAACAATGGTAACTAAGAAGCTGGCATCAGCACGAGTGACAGTAAGTATTCCAAGATAGTTAGTTGATTGATTGATGGACGATGATGAATGTTGTCTAAAAAACCAGAAAGCTGTGTTTCTTTTTTTGAAACCATTCAAATTTGGACAACGTAGGCCAACAAGCAGACATTTCTAAATTTAATGTGCATACCATTTCCAAATACACAAACAACAATCAAAACTACCGCCTACCAGGAATCACATGCATTAATAAGTGTCAAAGTCATTCAAACATCAGAAAGCTCCCTTTCCACCTGCACACATGCCACAAGTTCCAGTTGACAAAATGACACTAAAGAGAACAACACAGGTATGCAAATTCCCATTAAGCAAAACAGAATTTCCTACCTCTTACTTTATCCTATTGGAAACTCTATGGTCAGTGCCTAGGAAATGTTCCTTTTGAGATCACACAGTCCCAAATTTTGATTTTATTATATGTGGAGAAGACCAAAACCTTAATAGGGAAAGTGTCTTGAGAAATTATTGGCAGAGACATGGCTAATTTTGGTCCTGATCCTTAAAGTCCAGTGCTCTTTTTGAGCATCTGTATCAGTAAAGCACCAAAGAGGACACAGATGTCCAACTCAAAATAAGATAAAGTCAATTTATCCTCAACAAAAATAAATATAAAGGGGTAAGTGGAGTTTGGGGAGACACAAGTATAATACCCAAACTGAGAGTTGTAGCAGGAGTAGTGTTCCATCCCAAGACCCAAGGTGTGGGAGAAATTCACCTGGAAAACAAAAGGCCTGCATAGCAGTTGCTTAAAAAGAGCGGGTGACCTTCTAGGAAGCACCACACCCAGCCCAGGCAGATTTTACAAGTGGTAGGAATTGGAGAAATAAAGGACCTCACTTCACTCTCCTTCCACCTCTGCTCCAGGGACTATCTACTTGATGAACCCAATGAAAAGGTAGAACCATGTTGATGTAATTCATGCACTCAGGATCCTGGAGCAAATTATAGGTGGAGAGCAGATATGGAAAGGGAAATGAAGGAGGATATCTGGCCCAAAGGCACACGTTACCCTTTGCTATATATATATTTATATATTTATATATTTATATATATATATAAAATAGGAATATTATATATAGTATATTATATATATAATAGGAATATAATATATATAATAGGAATATATATATAATAGGAATATATATATATATATATATATATATATATAATAGGAAGAAAAAACACACAGGAAGAGAAAAAGAAATTGATAGAGCAGAACATAAGTATCAAGGCAAGCTTAAAAAAGCTGTGGAGGGGACTTATGGGAATTTCCCATTGACCACCTGCTCTTGAATGTGTATGGGGGAAATTCTAAGAGACTTTAGGATGCAGGGGCTAGAGTCAAAAACAACTTTAAAATTGCAGCTGCAGTTTATTTTTATTTGAGCAACTTGATATACATATTTCAACCCATGGGAAGGCTTGCTGGTTGGCACAGACAGGGCTGTAGGAAAAGTTCTAAAACACACAACATTGTGTGTACAGTTTGACACCCACCTTAGAGATTTCCTATATCATTGAGAAAAGAGTAGTATTTTAGAATCATACTAACTTTCATTTAAACAAAATTTTATCATCTCTAAAGAGTCTCTGTATTCATCATCTCTTAACAGCCCTGCAAGATGACTGACCCAGGTATTTTTATTCCTATTTTATAGGTTGGAAACTCCCAGGCAGAAGAAGTGGTAATGTGATGGTACCTAGCTAGAGGGTGGTCTCAATCCCCAACCTCTGATTACAGGGTCGGTGTTATTTGCATTCTACTCCACATTTCCTCACTTGCATGTATTCACAGCTTCAAGAGGTGTGATTTGATGTGTGCAAACTCAGTCTGACATACTCAAGTGTTAAACACAGACAATGCTCTGTACATTTTATCAATCTCTTACATGATCCTGGCAGGGAAATTGGGAGTTTGAACTGGTAATTTGCAGGCTGGAGAAACCATTTGGAAATGTGAGAGAAGATATTTTGGTTGTCACAATGACTAGGGCATATTACCAACACTTAGTGTTCAGAGCCAGGGATTATAAATGTTTGCCAATGAGTGGGTCAGTATTGAACAATAAAGATTGTCCTGTCTAAATTAATACCGATGAGAAATACTTCAACTTAGATTGCTTCTCTATAGTGAGCCAAGACTCTATCTAGACAAGAACTTAATAAAATTTAGTAGATACAAGGTCCTCTTGAACTAGGTATTGTACATTTTTATCTCAGTCCTCTGACTTCTTCTTATCTATCCATTGATCCGTCTGTCCGTCTGTCCATCCATCCATCCATCCATCCATCCATCAATGTTATCCACATTTGTTTGTTTTTTACCCTGAGAACCTATTTCTAGGTAGCAATTTTTCCCGATTACCTCTCCTATTTTCTGTCTCTTGGTGTGTTGACCACATCAATTAAATCAGAATATCCGTAGGTAGGTCCCAGAGATCAGACATCACTATTTCCTTAAACTCATCAATTAACTTCAATGTGCATCCATGTTAGAAAACCAGCAGTTCAGACGCTGGCTACTCAAAATGTGGTCTTCAGATCAGTGATCAGTAGTATGTACGTCATCTGAGGATCTTGTTAAAATGCAGCTTGGGTTTATTATGTCTTGGGCAGACAGAAAGTCTGAATTTCTTACAGGCTTCCACAAAGCACCAGGTGCATCTCTCAGATTCCTCACAAAGTTTCTATCCCTAGACCTTGTCCTTGGGCTTTGATCCTTGTCACCCTCAATAGTTCACATGGACTTTGACTAGACCAAGTTTCCAGGTCTGATAGAGAATATCAGCTCTGAAATTTGTCCCGTAGTAGCATTGGAAGCCACTACAAGTTTTCAAATAGGACCATCTCTGATTTACACTTAATGTTTCCTAAATAGAAGTTGCCGCCTCTGTTAACTGCCCTGCTGACTCCCTAAACATGTGTTGCTTAGGTTTCCTACCAATTTTAACCTGATGATGGTCAAACCACTGGCTACTAGCAGAAGGCTCAGGAATGGAAGAAAATTTGTCCCATAATCGCTCCAGTTAGACCCCAGCCTCACAAACAAACAATACTCTGCATCTCTACTTCTTGGAAAGTTCTCATGAGCTCTATCATCAAACAAGACAATGGTCCATCCAACTTTCAGTGTCATTTCCTCTACATGGAATACTGTTCAATTCCTTCACCTTGTGAATATCTACTCATCCTCCAAAGCCCTATTTAATGTAACTTTCTTTCTGTCTCTTTCTATGACTTATTTCCACCAGATGAAATTGTTTATTCACTGACATCTAGGGTCTAACTCTATACTGTCATCCCAGTGCTTATTGTACTATATTCAACAAGATAGCTATTAAGTCTGAAGACCTAGATGGTATTACATTACTGGTTTTATATATTGAAGAAGTCCTTGGTGTTATGCACAAAGTATTATACATATATACCTATGTTTCTGGACATTTTGGACATCCCATATTCATTTACACAAAGTTGCTTGTGGATTCTATGTTATCAGACTTGGCCTCTAAGGTTTGTCTAATTCATTTTTCTATTCTTAGTATCTAGCACAGCTTCTGATCTGTTTTTGAAATTCAGTATAGGTTGTCAAGTTGAATTATAAATTGATGGCTTTTATTGATGGCTTTGTCAATAGACTGAGCAGAAGAAATGATGGGGAGACCGTTTCTTGTGTAGGACACAGATCCTATTAAATCTCACTTCCCTTCTAAGTGGAGAAGAAGGCTTTTAAGTTTCTTAGAGAGTAAATGCCACAGTCCCTTATTTCCAAAAGTAACCTTTCTGTTGAATCTTTTATGGTAGACGTATAGAGAACTCTCTAGGATAATTTTAAAGTGTAGAACTATAGAAATGGTTCAACTATGAGACACTGTCCTGTAGTCAAAATTCCAACCCTGAAGTCAGAAGCCTGAGGCTTTTTGCCCAGAGATGCCAAAGAAGGGTACAAACCAAGAGGTCAGGCTGCCCCAATCCTTGTAAATGGAGATAAATGAGAGGGTGTGTTCCCTCTCTGTCATTCACAACCTTTCACTTGGGCTGGAAAAGCCTCTGCTAACATGTTAAAATAAAACCTCCTCCAGGGGACCCAGTCAGAGAAGAAATGCCTGTGGGTAACCAAACCCAGAGTCATATCACCAGTAAAATGAGTCACTCTCTCTGCATTTCCACACTGAGGCACAAAGAGAGCAGCCACCTGCGGGCTGCTAGAGTCAGCATATCATTTGCATAACCAGGAAAAGTGCAAACACAAGGAACTCTCCTCCTTCCAGGAGTGCCCTCTCAAGTCATGCTCACCCTACCAAGCTGCTTCCAAATGCATCCCTAAGCAAAACAGCTGTAATCCCAAGGAATCTGAGAATTAAGAAGTCATTGAATCACCTGATTATGAAATTTATAAAGTGCTGAAATAGTGTGGAGATGCAATTCTATTATACAAGTAATGCATTCTCAATACAGGACAATTAAATACAAATAAGCAAAAAAAAAAAAAAAAGGAAGAAAGTAACACATGAAATAAAAGGTCAGTTAATATTTTTGAGTATGTCCTTCAATCTTAATGATTGTGTGTGTGTGTGTGTGTATGTCTTTCCACCAAAAGAGAGACAAAACTGCATATAGTTTAAAGATGTTGTTTCACACCAAAGTTATATATCATTAAGGTCATTCCATGGCAATTATTAGTATTTCATTATATAATTTTTATGGTTGCTTAATATTATGTATACGTATATATATGTGAAGAGTTTAACAAATTCATTCTTGTTAGACATGTAATTTGTCATTATAAACAAATTTTATATTTAATTATTAAATATTATATATATGTATTATTATTATAAACAAAGTCATGTAAAACATTCTCTTAGCTACATCTTTGCATATGTCCTTAACTACTCTCTTAATATGAATCACTAGAAGTGCAACTGTGGGGTCAAGAGATTTGAAGAACGGGGCACCTGGGTGGCTCAGTGGGTTAAAGCCTCTGCCTTCGGCTCAAGTCATGATCTCAGGTCCTGGGATCGAGTTCTGCATTCGGGCTCTCTGCTTGGCAGGGAGCCTGCTTCCTCCTCTCTCTCTCTGTCTGCCTCTCTGCCTACTTGTGGTCTCTCTATCAAATAAATAAATAAAATCTTAAAAAAAAAAAAAAAGAGAGAGAGAGAGAGAGACATGAAGAATATGGCCAAGGAGCCCTTCAGAAAGTATGCCAATTTACTCTGATCAGGAGTACATGAGGGCACCTGGGTGGCTCATTTGGTTAAATGTCTGCTTTTGGCTCAGGTCGTGACCCCTGAATCCTGGGATCAAGTCCCATATCCAATCTGGCTCTGTGCGCAGCCAGGAGCTTGCTTCTCTGTCTCTCTCTGCCCCTCCTCCTCACTTGCTTGCTCTCTCTCATTCTCTCTCTCACACAAATAAATAAATGAAATCTTAAAAAAGAAAAAAAAAAAGAGTACTTAAGAGTCGCTTTATTTCCCTATATCACCTTCTCCAAGATTATCGCTTAAATAAACTACCAAAATTGAACCAGGAAGAAATCGACAACCTGAATAGACCGATATCTAAAATCTTCAAATTTAAAAGTGAAAATGATACTTTATTTTAAATTTAATTCTTACTATTATTGATGAGATTATTATTGTATTTCATCGGCCATTTGGATTACTTAGTGAAGTTTCTGTTCATGACTTTTACCTGTTTTTATTTTTCCCCAGTGAAGTACCATGGTATGTATAAAGATTAGTTATAGATTAAAGCTAATAACTCTTTGAAGTATTCATTGTATTTATTTTCTTTTTTTTAAAGATTTTATTTATTTGTCAGAGAGAGATCACAAGGAGGGAGAGTGGCAGACAGAAGGAGAAGCAGACTCCCCACAGAGCAAGGAGCCCAATGCAGGGCATTCCCAGGGCCCTGGGATCAAAACCTGTGCAGAAGACAGATGCTTAGCCGACTGAGCCACCCAGGTGTTCCCTGAAATTTATTTTCCTAAGTTATCTTTAGTTTTTTATTTTTTGTGAATGATATTTCTTATACCACAAAAGCACAGATAGTTCATGCAGCAAATGTATCTTATGCATGCAGTTTCTGCCTTTGGTGTTTAACTTCCCTAACGGAAGACCTGCTGAAGCTGAAAACTTCATGCGGAGGAAATGTCATTTTGAGAGTTAAGTATGGCTTTGCTTTGAGAAAATTACTCCAGGGGACTTATTAATTATGGAAATGTAATTAAAATCCCCTTGTCCATGGTTCATATTTCATGGATAGACAACTCCCATGGGAGAGAAGTGAACTGGCATCCCCAGAAAATGACTGGAAGCAGCCAACGCCAAGATACCCCTGAGGAAAACCTTCGAATCAGGTCTGGGTTTATGAGCTGTGAAAGAGGTCTGTTTGGCTCTCAAGGGAAAGAAATGAATGCAAATCTACATACTTGTTTTTATACATTTTAGTGATATAATTATATAACACAAAGTAAAAATGATTGTAGAACGTATAACAATATTTTCGTCGGTTTTTGCTAAATCTTGTAATGCCTACTCATGTTAGCAACTGATGAGTCAATATAGTTTCAATATGAATATTGGTTGATATTTTTGTGTATGTTAGTGTGTAAGACAAAAGTGAAACAACAAAAACATTTCTCACAACTTCGGTATATCAGTGAACCAAAGCAATTTATTTGCTAAATCAGATAATAGTTTCAAATAATAGAACAATATTTCCTCAAGTTTTTGTACTATTCACAATATAACACAATATAACAATGACAAACATGCTGCCATTTTACTTTAATCTGTTTAACACTTTCTTTGCCCTGTTCTCAACCATCAACTGAACAATAAATAAAGCCCTGATTTGTAGTATTTGTAAATACTCCCAAACTAGCCAATTTCAAGGGATAAGCATGATGTCACTAAATATGGATGTTGAAAGATGTGTAAACCGCAAGAACACAGATAATACTGAATGCAGGAAATTAGGAAATGACGAGTTTTGAGTATTTGTTATCTTTGTTTTTATATAATTTCATTATTAAAGTATATAATTAAATCTTAATAATAGCTGTATTTACCCACTAGCTTGTAAAATTGCTGAGCATTTAACAATTGTTTCTCACGGCCAAAGGAAGCCAGGTCTGGCACTCCACTGATAGTAATCAAATATTTGATATTGAGATTTTTGTTTCATAGTTTATGTCAATTTTCCCAAAGTCCCAGAAAAGTCTTGTTGGTACCGAAGGAAATTGAGAGCAGTTTCTATGACTAAGTTGGGAGTCAAGGGTACAGTGTAAACAGTAATTGCCTAATGTTGCTGTTTTCGAGACATGGAGAGTTGGTCTGAAGAAGAAAGTAGTACTCCAGAGCAAGACCCCAGGAAGGGGTAAAGATCAGATTTATTATTCAAGTCATCATTCCCAGGGAATTCCCTTAATAGCCTGTCATTAACTTGATTTCTCTGCCATCCAAAAGTATGTGAAGCTTAGGACTCGTCTCCATAATTATCTGCAAGAAAGGAGGACGTATTTTCATGGTCAGAAATTAATCATTTTTAAATAGCTTTATTGTGGCATAATTGATGTATAATAAACTATACATGTTTAAAGTGTACATTTTGTTAAGTTTTGTCATATATATGCATCTGTTACACTATCACCACAATCAATATAATACACATCTCTATCAGACCGAAAAGTTTCTCACGTTCCCTTGTAATCCCTCCCTCATGCCCACCTTCCATATCCTTCAACGGTCATCCCTAAGCAACAATTGATCTGTTTTCTGATAGTAGAGTTTGCACTTTCTAGACTCTTCTGGAGATGCGATCACATCACATGTACTCTTTTCATCTGGCTTCTTTCACTCAGCATAATTCTTTTGAGATTCATCCACATTGCTATACATATATATCAATAGTTTTTTTTTTTTTTCAGAACAGTATTCCATTGTATGGATATATTACAATTTATCTTTTCTTCATTCACATATTGAAGAACAGTTGCATTGTTTCCAATTTTGAATATAGAAATCAAGCTGACTTGAAGTTTTGTGACAAGTGTTTGTATGAACATATGCTTACATGTCTCATAGGTGAATAAATACCTAGTAGCGGAATGGCTAGATGATTTTTAGGCAGATATTTAAATCATTAAACCTTTAAGAAACTGCAAAACTATTTTCCAGAGATGTTTTGCCAAAGATATGTGATTTGGAGCTATTTTCTCACAATCTGTTTTTTGTCGTTCTACTTTTACCTTTGTCTTTTGGACGGTAGAAGTTTTTAATTCTAAGTCTAACTTACCTCCATTTTTGCAATTTTTTAAAGGATTGTGCTTTAATGGGATAACTAAGAAATGTTTGCTTAATCCAAGGTAACAAATAATGTCTCCTATGAATTCCTCCATAAGATTTACAGGGATTTATAGGGTTAGGTTTTATCTAACAAGATTTTCATTCATTTGGTCATTGTTAGTATATTGATTGTATGTAGATACATTTAGATTTGTAGACTTTATTTAAATTTTACATTTAGGTCTATGATCCACTTAATTTTTATATTTTGTGTGAAGGATGGCTCCAAGTTCATTTTTTGCATATGGATATCCAGTTATTGCAACACTCTCTCTTGAAAAGATGATAATTTTGCAACTACATTGCCTTTAAATTTTTGTCAAAAATCATTTGCCTGTATGTATATGGGTCTGTTTCTAGAATCTCTATTTTATTCCACTGACATATGAAAAGTTCAACTCCCGGCCAAAATTCTATGAGTGATCGTTCAGGCCCAACCATAGGCAATTACAAGGATTTGTGCAACAGGCCTTATGAGAGAGACTTCCCTCCCTATACCAGTCTTGGTGTACAGCCACACTATTTCAGTCTCTGGAAGGAGCTGCAGTTGAGGACATAATCTTCCCAGGTTTCTCCTGGCCAGTCATACTCATATGTATATTTGTGTTATACCCTGGACACTTCCATTCTAAGGCCTCCTTAATCAGAGCTGGGACAAAGGCACTTTCTCCACTCCACTCCACCTCACTGACACCTATTTATGGAGGAGGGTGTGGAGGTATGAGGAGTTTGGGCTGAGGGAATTTCCTCATTCTGACTTAGTATGTTTCCATTTCCAGCCCTTCCCACCTTCCAACACTAGATACTCCAGGTCCATACAAAAGGCAAGAGCCTTTTGTTTGGAACTCCTTAGCAATGATATGAGTTCTCGCATTTGTTTTGCATATCATCTCACCTGTGCTCAGGGCCATCTGTGGGGAAAACAGACACTGGGGAGCCAGCTCTTTTCTTCTTTGCCTCTTGATACAGTGTCACACAGAGCGGATACAAACTTGATGGTTACTTCAACTTTGGCTCATTGTCCTAACTGACCACCTTGATATCCGGCAACTTGGCAATCTGTTTATCAATGTTTATGCCAATACCATATGGTTTTTCATTGCTATTGCATTATAATGACCCTTGAGATCTGGTTGTGTTAGTCCTCCTTTCAATGTCCTTCTTTTTCATGATCACTTTGGATATTATATGTCCTATGTATTTCCAAATGAATTTTAGATTCCATTTTCCAATTTCCAAAACCCCACAACTCTCCTAGGATTTTGATTGGAATCTATAATCAGTTAGGCAATAATTGAAATTTTGACAATATGGAGGCTAATGACATATGAACATAGTATACCTTTCCAAATATTTAGATCTTTTTAAATTTCTCTCAGCAAAGTTTTATAGTTTTCAGTGTATAGGTCTTATACATCTTTTATCAGACTTATGTTTATGTATTTAATATTTTTGAAGCTATTATAATTTTCTTATTTTCAATTTGTCCATTATTACTGGATACATATACTCACTAAATGATTTATTTTTATATATTATCAGGTATCCTGCAACATTGCTAAACTCATGTAGCAGCTTTTTGTATAGTCCATAAAATATTCTAAATAAATTATCTAGTATTTTGTGATTAAAGGCAGTTTTACTTCTTCCTTTCTAATCTGAATGACTTACAGTTGTTGCTGTTGTTGTTTTCTTGCTTGATAGCACTGACTAGAACTTGTAGAACAATGTTGAATAGAAACGGTGAGAGCAGAGATCCTTGTTGTATTCCTACTCTTAGAGGGAAACCAGTCAATTGTCACCATTAAGTGTATTACCTGCATGTTTTCTCTAGATGCCCTTTAGCAAGTTTTCTTCTATTTCTTCAATGCTGCAAGTTTTTCATCAGAAGTTGATGCTGACCTTTGACATTGCTTTTTGCATGTATTAAGATGATCACTTGGTTTGTATCTTTTTAGTTAGTTGATATGATCAATTATGTTGATTGATATGTGACTGATAAACCAGGCTTACATTTCTGGAATATAAATCCTTCTTTGTCGCCATGGATCATCCTTTTTTATGTTGTGCTGAGTTTGATTGCAAAACAATATTTCTTAGAATTTTTCCATCTATCTTCATGGGAGAGTATTGATGTACAGTTTCTCTTGTAACATCTCTGCCTTGCTTTTGTATCAGAATAATGCTTGTCTTGTTGAATAGGTCAAGAAATATTCCCTCTTTTTCAAATTTCTGAGTTTGTATAGAATTCATGTTATTTATATTTATATGTTTGATAAAATTCACCAGTGAATGCATCTGGATTTGGAGTATGTTTTTTCTTTTTTCTTATGGTCATGTTTTTCACTAGAAATGGAATTTTTTTCATTGAATATATATATATATATTTTTTTTTTTTCCAGGTTGTATCATGTATCAGGTTATGCATTTCTCCTTTAGTAAGCTTTGATAGTTCATATTTTTCAAGGAATTTGTCAATTTCATCTACATTTTGAATTTATTGGCCTAAGGTGTTTATAATAAATCCTTGTCATCCTTTTAATGTCTGCCAGATCTGCACTGATGTTCTCTCTCTCATTCCTGATACTGGTAATTTATGTTTTTTTCCCTTTTTCCTGATCAGTCTGGATCTGATCAGGATGTTTATACATTTCATTGATTTTCAAGAATCATCTTTCAGTTTCATTAGTTTTTCTTTTGCATTCTAATTTTTGTTTCATTGATTACTGTCTAATTTTATTATCTCCTTTCTTCTACTTCAACCTTAATTTGCTCTTCTTTTTCTAGTTTCTTAAAGTTAATGCCAACGTCACTGAGTTGAGACCTTTCCTCATTTTAAATATATATAGGCATTTGTGTGTCAAATACAGTTTAGTGATATCTCACAAATTCTGATTTGTTGTGATTTTATTTTATTCAGTTAAAACTACTTTCCAATTTTCCTTTTGATTTATTCTTTGACCCATGGGTTATTTAGAAGTGTATTATTTAATTTCCACATATTTTGGGATTTTCCAATGTTCTTTCTGTTATTGATTTATAATTTAATGAAGTATGATCAGAGAATATATTTTATATGACTTGAATCCTTTAAGTTTATTGATCCTTATTTTATGGCTCAGAATATGGTCTACCTTGGTAAACCCTCCATCACACTTGAAAAGAATGTGTTCTGCTATGCTTTTGGGAGTGTTCTAAAAATGTTATTTATGTCAAGTTGGTTCACAGTGTTATTCAAATATTCCATATCCTTATTATCTTTTTTATCAACTGCTAAGAAATACAGTAAATATTGATAACTATTTTAGTATATTTTGTGTGATAATGCTATCATGTGTTCCACTTTTCAGTGAGTTTTGACTCATTTTCGCTTCTCTCTGGATTGTCTTTTCTTCTTTGCTTATGTGGTCATATTTTATTATAAATTTTACCTTGTTTGGGTACTGGATAGTTTTGCATTCCAAAAAATATACTTTGGCTTTCTTCTGATACACAGTTAAGATACCAAGAAACAATTTCATCTTCTCAGATCTTACTATTAAACTGTGTTAGGCGAGACCAATGTAACATTTAGTCTAGGGTTAATTTTTCCCAGCTATTGAGGCAGAACCATTCTTTGTAGTCTTGTACCCCTCTGAATTATAAGGTTTGCATTCTGCCTTTTGGGAACAGACACTACTCCTCTGTGTAAGTTCTAATAACTTTTCCCTGTAATGCTTTGGGAAGTTTTTCCCAATGGCTTCAAAAAGTTTCCTTACATGTATATGCTAATCAGAGCTCTCATGGATGCTTAAGGGGAACCATCTGCACCTCTCCAAAGTTCTCTTGCCGTTCTCAGCTTTCTCCCACCTGGCATTCTCCCCTGTGAACTCTACCTTCCTTGTCTTCCTCAGACTCCCAACTCCATCTGCTCAACTCAAGGAGACCTCTGAACTCTATGTGGATACCCTGTACTGCAATCCAGCTTGGAAACTCTCAAGGCAGTAAACTGGGGTAATTATAAGTCTCATCTCATGTGTTTCTTCTCCTCAGGGGTCTCGGCTTTTCATTCCCTAACGTCCAGTGCCTTGATTGCTACTCTTTTTTTAAATATATTGTCTGTTGTTGATGTTTCAGATGACACAAGAAATTCAGACTCTAGCAAAAGGCAAAAGCTGAGAAATAGTCACTTTAATGTCATGAAATATATCAATATTTTTCTTTATAGTTTATACTTTTTGTCTTATTTAATGTATCTTCTTCTATTTTCTTCAATAACTTTTAAAGTACTGCCACAAATATTTAAATTTTAAATCAACTAAAGAAGTTTTTACATATGCTTTGAAGTAGAGAATTAAATTCATTTATTTATTTCTCTTATAGTAAACCTGTTTATTCATTGCAATCTATTGAAGGGAGTCTAATTCCCCTACTGATATGCAAAGACAGTTCTGTCATATACCAAGATCTGACATATACAAGTAAATAGTTTTGGATTTTTTATTGCCTCATTGGTTTATTTTTCTGTTATTGATATTCTTTAGTATTTATTAAATATTTAAATTTAGAGTATTAGAGAAGAATAATATAGTTTGTATGACCACAAAATTTCAGTCATTTCTTCAAAAGAGGAAGAGGAAATTCTCATGTTACCAAAGATTTCTAGAATTAGTTACACCATAATTCCCTGTGGTTTTCACTCTCCTATGAATGTATGTTTGAAAGTCTTTTTTCATTTCCTCTCCTGGAAAATCCTTAATGGAAAGGATAGGGAAAGTATATGTTGATTTATTCTTAAGTTAACTTTTTCAAACTTATCCTATCACATAGGATTCCAGTTACTAACAATAAAGTCCAAGAGGCCCAGCTTTCTTCTGATGACCTATCTTTCATACATCTCTAAATGATGGAATTTTTCACCTTGCTCCACTCAACATTACTCACTCTGATTTTCTGCTATAATTTTCTGTTCTACTCTTCCTTCTGTTTTCAGTAACATGATATGTTGGTTTATCTTAATTTCTATGGTTGTTGGTAAATATTTCAAGTGCACAGAAAAGTAGGAGTGTAATATATGAAATATCCAGGTACCTTCTATTCAGAATTCTCAAATGTTAAGTTTTTCTGATATTTGTTTCATATCTCTCTCTCCTCTTTCTCTCTATTAATTTGAAAATGAAATCATGTGAGGTCAGTCCTCAAGGTCAGTCCTCTCTCCTTTCCTCTGCAGAGGAAACTACTATCCTAAAGTTAGATATCTAAAGTAAAGATGCTATCCTTTCAGTCTGTATCCTCTTTTACTAAGTGTGCCCATCCACAGTTACTTAGTGTGGTTTTGTTTAAAATGTAGATGAACTTACACTAGTCAAAACCAGATCTTGGTAGTTCCATGTCATGGCAAGATCCCCAAGACACAATAGAAATTTTGCCCGTTACTGAAAAGGTGCATTTATCTCATCCTCTCTCTTCTTTCCTTCTTTCTTCCCTCCCTCCTTTTCTTTTTTACTTCCTTCTTCATCCTTCCATCTCGCCACTCTTTTTTTTTTTTTTCATTTATTCCTTGATGACATCCAATTCCCATTCTCAGTTTACATTCCAGACTTATTTTACACTACTTCTGTGCATGTGTGTTTCTTACAAAATTGTGGACTAGTCTTGCCTTTCTCCAAATATGCTCTAAACTCATCCATCCAGGTTTTTGCTCATGATCTTCCTTTAACTTAGAATTCTCTTTCTTCATGTCACATATTGTCCTCATTCTTTAAGGGCCAGCTCAAATGTCATTATTATCCAATAAGTCACTTTGGATCATCTCAGTCATAAAAGTTCACCTCTGTATACCATATAGTTCTGTATCATACTGGGTAAACTGTACACCATCTTTGGATTTGAAACTCAGCTCTGCCTCCTCCTATCTGTGTAATGTCAGAGAGTTAATTTTGATAACTTTGGGGCTTCAGTATCTCATGTATAAATGGGAGAAATAGCTCCTATATCCAGAAGTATTAGGCTGGATCAAAATAACTAATGTGGGGATGGAAAGATTGGGATAGGTAGGAGGCCTCGGAGGGTCCCATAACATGGTCACCGAATCTGAGAAGACATACACAAAGATAAAGTTTGTGTGATGAACATGAAGTGAGAGACATACCCCTGCTATTTTTTTGGTCAGCTTCAGTTCCTGAGTGCCCTGGATTCTATGGTCATCTTACCATGCCACATGTGAAACTTAAGTTTTAAAGTCTGTAGACACTTATTCCCTAAGGGCAAATTAACTAATTCATGTGCTATTTAATTAAAGGATCAGCAATCTTTTCCAGCCCTGGATGAAAAAGTGAATGCACTGGATCTACTGAAAGACAGAAAGCTAGTCCCCAATCTTATAGGAGTTTTCAGGGTATGTTTTTATTATGGATGATTTCAGATGTTAGAATATAACCCCTGTCTAACATGCCCTCTCTGTATCCTGAGTAAATGACCTAATGGAGAGAGAAAGATGAGTTGTGAGATTTCTAGGTTCTTGCTTGGGCAGCTGGATGTCATTATTAAATATAAAGAATGCAAGAAGAGGAGAAAACTTTAATGATATATTAACAAGAAACAAAAACAGACTCTGGCAGGAACTTGGGTAGCTCTGGGTTCTCTGCCTGGTAAAAGGAGTTTGTTTTCTTGGAACTGCCTCAAAGTGAGTGAGATCCAACCACTTACATTTTTTAGTTTCTCCATTCAGTTTTCAAATCTCTGGAAAAGAGAATATGATTGGCTCAATCCAACCTATCAACTTTGTTCATTCAAGTGAAAAGAAATGCCATGGGCCAGGCAGTCACTTCAATTTACATCTACTTCAAGAAAGAGTATAATTCAGTTTTCAGAAATGTTAAGTCTGAGATCCCTACACAGGAGCTTTCAGGAGGCATTTTGTTACATGGGTTGGGAGATAAGGAAAAATAAGTGCCAAAAGTAAAGATATTGGAGCCAACAACATACTGAAATCATAAGGAATTTTGAATTTGTGTACAGACTGAGAAAGTGCTATAGACAGAACCCTTGAGAATATTTTAAGAAGCAAGTAGAGGAAGAAGATGCCCAGGGAGACTGAGAACAGTCTAAAAGCTAAAGAATAAGGAACACGTGAAGTTGCATTGTTAATAGGCATGCTGCAATGACCTAGAAATTCCTCCATTCCAGAAATGAATCCTTCCTTTGAAGTCTTATAAGAAATATTACAAGTGAAAAAACTCACTGTCTATTTTCCAGGAAATATTATCCAGATAGCAATCTTAGAAGTGTCATCCTCCAGGGTACAGAATAAAAGATGATGGGAAACCCAGGTTTTAATTTTGTTCTATTTCCTCAGGTTCTAATCATCTATGGCTATTCTCTTATCATTCCTTCTGGATTTTCTCTTTTGACAAATATTTATAGTGGAAAATCAGAATAAATAAAAATGTGCTAATAGGAGAGAATGGAGTTGAAATGTTTTATCTATAGCATTGGTGAGCATCTCTAACCAGGTAGTAAGAATCTGGGATTACATAATACCCTCCAGCAAAAAAATTTTGAGAATTCAAGTGGATATGGAAAAAGTACCTTATTAATTAAAAAATAGCACAGATTTACATTTTTCTATGTGGCTATGTGATGAGAGTGATGTTTCCTAGCATGTAAGATTCTGTTGACTTTCTACATATAAAGGATGGCAGTAGAAATTTTGACCTAAGACATTGTTTTCCTATAGAACGTGATAGGCATTTAAAAACATTTCTTGCTTTTTGTCACAAGTCTGGAAAGGGACAGAAGCTAAACTTTAAAGTTCAATCAATGCATCAGTTTTCATAATAAGTAACTAGCCAGTTGCTTGAGTTTAACCACCTTCATGCTTTTCTTCTTCACATAGGCTTGTCAACACAATCATGTCAGCAGGAGAAAATATGACATGATGAAAATATTCAAATGGGTTAAAAAGAGAACCTATAAAAGCTTAACCAATCCAAACTCTCAAAACACAGTATTTATAGTAGAAAAAAAGGAATAAATATTAATATTCACTCCTAAATTCTAGGTGAATGTGGGATGTGTGAAAAACCTGACTACACCTACAAAGTACTCAAACAGCAATGCTTTGAAAGATTTTTTTTTTTCCTATTCCTATAACTTTTTCTTTTTAAGAGTTAAAAATACTTTGAGGTGTTTCTTACATTGTTGGTTGGGACCAAACCTGGTCTGAAGATTAAATTTGACCTCAGAATTTACTGTAGGAGGTTATGATGTTTTGGAAAGTCTATTTTAACCATAAAATAACCAGGCAATATCATATAATTTCATAATAGGGCACTACCATATTACTTTTGATATACACTAAATAAAGGATCATTGGGATTTAACTTATTGACAGAAAGAGAACTTTTGCAAATTAGTTTTTTAAAACCCACTGCTAACCAGTAGCTGATATTTTAAGTAAATGTTTATTGTTAGCAACTGTGTTCTCCATCAATTGTGAGTTTGGTTTGGGGGCCTGACTCCCTGAATAGGTCATTTGGTGTATCTTTGTTCTTGGCTTCAAACAAATAAAAATATTAACTCTTCCCCATTGTATGATAAATACTTGGCCCTAGATGCAGAGCCAGTGATTATTAAAAACTCTCTGGAAATCCATATCATGTTTAAAAAATAATCAGATTATATGAATCAAATGGTGAATATATAGTACATTTTTTAATGGTACATTCTTTGCATAAAATAAATTTCTATAGGTCAAGGTTCAAGGTAGACAATTGAAGATAACTTTGGTTTGTCCAGTGTCGCATAGCCAGTAAGAGAAAAAGTGGGGATGCAATTCCCTGACCAAGGGACATATTTTCACTAAATCACACTGCTTTCCTCAGCAACTGGCATTTGATACTGGCTTACCTTCAAATTATCATGATATAATATATCATGAACAGAGAAGCATAGATTGCAAAGTCAAAAAAAATCTTTATGGGAATCATCACTCTGACATGTATTAGCTATTTGGCTTAAGGAAATTCTTTCTCTTCACTGTGTCTCAGCTTCTCAGCTACAATTTCCTTAATTTTAAATGGAAATATTTGCTTCATAGTACTGCTTAAGGATAACCTGAAATAATGCACGTAGTATTTTGTACAGTGACCAGCACATAGTATGCCTTCAATAAATACTATTACATACTCTCTCTCTCACTCTAGGGAAAGGAAAATATCAAGAAATTTGATTGCTAGTAACAGAAACCCAACACAACCCAAGCAGAATAAAAAGGAGCATGTATTGTTCATATCCTCAAACTGTGCGAGAAGCAGGAGCCCCAGATATGAAGTCCTAGAACCAAGTGTCGCCCTCGACCCTCAAGGACGACAAGAAGCCTGGTTTGGTGTTAATGCTTCATTTCCCGTTTATTTAATGCTTCATCCCCTTCCGTTTATTTCGTCAACTTCCTTAGCTTATATGCAGCAGGGTGACCAATAAGGGGCCAAGCAATGGGGAGAGCCAATGAGAGTCTTGTTACTATGCTGACTAAATTTGAAACAGCCAATGACTATGTCCTCCTTTAGGTGGGCTTCGCCAGAAAGTTCGTTGTATACTTGCAGCGTATTTTGCTGGCAGTGAGCCAAGCGCCATCTTGTAATGGCGGGGACTTCCCCGGCCGGAGGTGGTCCCTGACATCTCCCCCTTTTTTGTTTTATGGCAGAGATCGTGCCTGTCTTAGGTCGTCAGTAGCAGAAAACATCCTTACCCGTCATCAGACACAAGATATCGATGATCTCTGTCCTGTCTTAGGTTGGTATGTTTCTCTACTGATCTTACCTGTCTTTGACTACCGATCTAGCATGCTTAGCCTTATCTGGGGAGATGTCCCAGCCTCTATTGACATAAAGGCTTGTACTATAGCTCAGCTCTGCTCTCGCTGCTGTGTTCTCCATTGGCAAACTTTTCTGAATAGAAGCAGAATGCCAATAAGGAGGAGGACAAGAAGACCAATTGTAGCAGCCCATTGTTTGGTGAACTGGAACATATTGCTGAATGTTTGAAATAGCTCTGGGAGGGAAGCTGGTTGCACACGCATACTATTTAGTTGAGTTATCTCAGCCAGAAGGATTCGTGTGAAATTTTGAAAATCGTCAGACCAAGCACCCTGCAAATACTGGGAGAGCAGTTGGGAGGAATTGCTAATCTGACTAAGGTTAGAGAATTTTACAGGGGTAACACAGAACGCAGAAAAAGGAACAATAGAACCAACACTCAGTAATTAGTTAAAGGTCCTCATCCTCGTTCTCAGGGGCCTTCCGAACCAATCTCTCTGGAATCCAAATCGGCACTTCTTTGTCCTGTGGGAAAACACAAACGGAACCTCTGCTCCAGATTAATACAGGATCCGGGCCTTTCCATTGTCCCGTAAGGATATCCTTCCAAAGAACTAAGGGCTTGGGGGAAGAATCCATATGGGCTGAATGTCTTTCAGCTGCTGCTTGACCGTTTTTATCAAGAAAATCATTTTTAACGGCGTGCCATTGGCCTTTAGAAGGTCCTTTAGGGAACCCTCTAACCTCGACTTTGACAGTCCAGATCCCATAATTAGAATCCCAACCTAATGGCTGTTCCACGTATACTCGCCGCTAAATCCTGGCTCTAAGGCCACCCCGCTTTTATTGCGGACTTGTACAAGTTTCCCACCACCTTTGTCGTGGTTTTACCCCGCTTACCTGCGGACTTCTCCCTTGCAAGGTTTTTCTATTTTTCTTAATATTTCCCGGGTCTCAGCACCATTTGTCGCCCTCGACCTGCAAGGACGACAAGAAGCCTGGTTCGGTGTTAATGCTTCATTTCCCGTTTATTTAATGCTTCATCCCCTTCTGTTTATTTTGTCAACTTCCTTAGCTTATATGCAGGGTGACCAATAAGGGGCCAAGAAATGGGGAGAGCAATGAGAGTCTTGTTACTATGCTGATTAAATTTGAAACAGCCAATAACTATGTCCTCCTTAAGGCGGGCTTCACCAGAAAGTTCGTTGTATACTTGCAGCATATTTTGCTGGCAGTGAGCCAAGCGCCATCTTGTAATGGCGGGGACTTTCCCGGCTGGAGGCGGTCCCCGACAAAGAAATTTGATTGCTAGTAACAGAAACCCAACACAACCCAAGCAGAATAAAAAGGAGCATGTATTGTTCATATCCTCAAACTGTGCGAGAAGCAGGAGCCCCAGATATGAAGTCCTAGAACCAAGAACTGGAGCACCACTAGAACCCTATCTTTCCAATCGCTGCCCTATTGGCTCAGATCATGACACCCTTCCCCTTTGTTAGAATATGGCTGCTGGCAAATCCCAGGTCACATTTTCCTGCTCTACGACCGCAGGGGCACTGAACCTACTTCCTTGGTCTCCTATTAAGATGTCTGATTCCAACTGCTCACGTCACTTATGGACTGATCAACTAGGAAAGGAAGCAGACTCCATTAATGCTTCAACTTTTGATATTGTGCTCCACCCCCCCAAACCTTGAGAAAAGACCTTTAGTCAATATGGAAACATGCACTATAAAAACATAACCAATCATAACGCTGAGCAAAAGAGGAGCCTACAAAAGGACACAGAAAACATGGGACCACGTATGTAAACTTTAAATCACACAATATAATACTCTCCTAGTACTTAAGGAATATTATATTTCAGCTCCTATTACATATGAAGAAACTATAACAATGTTTTTTAATTAAGCCAAAGTCTCAAACTTACACTGAGGAGGGGAAAAGG
The DNA here is from genome assembly GCF_964662115.1 of Mustela nivalis. Classification (NCBI taxonomy): domain Eukaryota; kingdom Metazoa; phylum Chordata; class Mammalia; order Carnivora; family Mustelidae; genus Mustela; species Mustela nivalis. Next base: position 108,919,496 of record NC_139020.1, on the reverse strand, counting down.
AAATGTAATTGTATCTCTTAATAGAAACCATTCCCAGAAGAATTTTCAAAAGTGGTGGGTGAAATGTTAGTCAAACACTAGATGTCCATTATATTTTGGTTCTTATTTATTTTCTATAAGTTGACACGGTTTCTTAAATTCAGCTGAGGTATGGAACAGGATAACTTCACCTTACCTAGCTTTAAGCTATTAAAAACTAATTGATACAGTTGTTGTTCTTATTTAACAAAGAAAGTCCATTATCATCATCATCATCATCCAAAGTACACTATTAGGTATAGAAATAAAGGTTGTTTTTTTTCCCAAAGATGTTAAAATACTTAGTAATCTCTTGAGACAACAAAAAAAGTGAGACACTTGGTCATCCTTTATGAAAGAAAATAGTCTTTTTTTGTGAAAAAATCTAGAGCCTGGTAAATATAAGAAAAGACACAGGCCTCAGATTTTTTTTTAATTACTGCTTCCTGCCAAAAGAGAGAAAAACAAAATCTTTGCTTTGTCATGAAAGAAAACAGAGGTAAATAGGAGAGAGGTTTTTATGTGAGTGATATTAACATATCTTTTACTTGGTTTAACAAAATATAGAAAGGTGATAGGTGGGTAAGTTTTGTGCTTACTATATGCATGAAGGAATTAGTACTTCTTATTTTAAACAGACATGGCATAAAATTAAATATTAGCTAATGAAGCAGAACTTAACACTTTTCCTTTTTTTGTTTTATGAAAAGACTCAAAGTCAGATTATTTCTAAAAAGACCTGCTTAAGCAAATTGACTATTACTTGCACAATTTTTCTTGTCATTCATTATCTGCCCAGCTCCATGGACACACACATGCTTCTTGATCTTACCTTGAATTGAAGACATACAAAAATAAAAGAAACACCAGACTTAAGTGGAGCATTAAACTCACAGAGCTTACTCTGTGAGGACTCAGATTGGGACAGATACAGAAGGTCAAATGACTTATACACACTAGGGATCCAGCAGGAACAAAAACATCAGTGTGGAATGAGCATGGCAGTTGTTCAAAAGCCTATTAAAATATGACTCAATTTACAGGAATTTGACACTCTTACAATGTGCTAAATATACTGATTTTGTCTAGTGAATCTTTAAATATAATGAAAGGATTAAAAATGTGTACAATGAGCAACTGGTTCCCTTCCACCCATGTTGTTTACTCCTTGCCTTCACATGAGTGAGGGGGTCACAATCCTTTAGAAAGCAAGATCTTTCTGCCTGTTTCAGGAGAAAGCTGCTAATCTGAAACTCCAACTTTGGAGCTATACTCCTAGGAAACTCACGATAGCTCTTTCCTACACTGCATATCATCAGCCTTGGGTCAACTTTTCTCGCCTTATGAGCTTCCCTATGATGAAGATGAAGTCTGGATGAAGAGATTTTCAATTTCTCAGAGCAGTATCACATCTGTTTTAATTTTTGCTGTCTCTTCAGAGCCTCCCACTTTAGGCTCTGGCTCATGGTAGGTGTTGAATCAAGTTTATTAAGTTAATTTATTGATTAACGCATAAACAACAAAACAAAACAAACATGAAACAAGAAGAGCTTTTCAAATCTCCTATTGCAAGAGATCTTCTCTTGGCATCTATCATGCACCAAGTCAAGAAGGATTTCATTAATGGACATTACCACATGGCAAAGCATTTTGTAATGTGATTAGGGGACTTTTGCTTCTAAGACACCTGTTTGGATCCATCCCAAGCAGATAGGGCCTGGACATTACTGCTGCTAATATGAAGGGAGCTTGTAATGGATTAGAGTCTAGATCCCAAGGAACAGGTGTCCTTGCCATAAAATTAGCAATAACTATGAACCAGAGAAGTTAGAAACTGAAAGATCTTCTAAACAAAGACTTGTATGTAATCTAGGCAAGTCCTAGAGAGGAAGTTCATGGTCTCAATGTAGCAGCTAAATGTGGTACATAGAAGATGATTAGAGGGTGTGTAAACCTGGTGATTCACAGACCTGTACCCCTGGGGATAAAAATATATGTTTATAAAAAAAAAAAAAAAAAGAAAGGACCAATACCTAACTTTTGTAGCAACATGGACGGGACTGGAAGAGATTATTATGCTGAGTGAAATAAGTCAAGCAGAGAGAGTCAATTATCATATGGTTTCACTTATTTGTGGAGCATAACAAATAGCATGGAGGACATGGGGAGTTAGAGAGGAGAAGGGAGTTGGGGGAAATTGGAAGGGGAGGTGAACCATGAGAGACTATGGACTCTGAAAAACAATCTGAGGGTTTTGAAGGGGTGGGGGGTGGGAGGTTGGGGTACTAGGTGGTGGGTATTATAAAGGGCACGAATTGCATGGAGCACTGGGTGTGGTGAAAAATAATGAATACTGTTATGCTGAAAACAAAAAATAAATTAAAAAAATATATACAATAAAAAAAAAAAAAAAAAAAAAAGAAGATGATTAGAGGACTGGAGTTATGAGACCCAAATTCAATTCCCGATTTTGACATAATATGATTTTTTTGCTATGACAGAATATTCTGAGCTCATTTTCTGCATTTCTTGCCCTAGACCTGGAATTACTCATTTCTCTAAAAATTCCTGGTTTCCTTTAGCGGGAAATTGCATTTCAGCATCATAATCTGGGTAATAATAATGTTCAATATTACTTCATTTGGGCATTGTTTCTAGATCTCTTCAGTGGAAAGAACTAGGAAACATACATGTATTTAAGACAAATGACCTCATGAGATCATACTGATATTTGCAACTCAAATTCAGGATTACAAAGCTTTTACTTATCCTCTTTTGTATTGTCTATGCCTCCTTTCTTCCAAGAGGAGAATCTTCTCAATGATGTAGGAGCTGACAGAAATAGTTTACTTCACATGTATTCATCTCTTTTTTCCTTCATCATACACAGAACAGTCTCAGAATAACAATACTAATGTTGCAACACCAATGTAATTACTGAGGATAGGTAAACATGTTTTGCTTATGTGTTTACCTATTCTTCCCCATTCTCTCCCATGTTTATGATTGTTCGATATCTACTTTGAACACATGACCATTATCTACCAAATGTTCTCCCTTCAACTTATTTATACTTAGTTCTCTTGGTAACTATTTAATAGTCAACCCCAGAACTTAACGACAATGTCTAATCATTTTGAATTTCTGAAGCTTGTTCTCTAGCAATTCTTCAGAAGGTGTCCATGGGAAAAATACTTCCCGAGTTCTTCAATAATTGATAACTTTTGTGTCTGCCTTTTCAGTTTTCCCAGGCATAAAATCCTTGGCTACATATTCTTGAGTACCAAAAATATGCTACCCCATTCTCTTTTGGCATAAGGCATAGCTGTCAAAATGTTTGATGTTGGTCAGATTTTCTATTGTTTACTTGCAGGCTTGAAGACTATTATTGGCGTGCTCCTGGGACTTCCCCGTTCTGATTCCCTCCCCACATTTTTCTGCTTCTTTTAATTCTATGTCTCTCCTGTCTGGATCTTGGTCAGTTTTGATTGTCATTTATTCTCTGTCATTTCCCCTGTCTTTTATGGAAAGTTCTGTCCTGGAAAGGATGCCTGGTTGGTTCACAAATTCTTAAGGGGCTAGGCTGCTCCAGCCTCTTCTGACCCTCCTTAGCGCAGTCTCCTTGACTTCACCCCATATTAGGCAAACCCCTCCCAGTTTCAACGCTGTTTTCAAACTGGCCTGCAGTGATTTACAATAAATACTCATAGTCTTTGTGGGGATTTTCTTCTTTTTACGTATGTCAGATAGATTCCCTCTCTTTTCACCCATCAGAGGTGTGTATGTTGGATGGTTGTTGATACATTTTGACATGTGTAGGATTTTTCTGTCACTTGATTTAATAGTATTTTTTCATGTTTTCTGTGTGTGTGTTTTAACTGTTTGCTTTGTTTTTGCTCTCTAGTTGCTCTATTTTTTTTTTATTAACATATAATGTGTTATTTGCCCCAGGGGTACAGGTCTGTGAATCGTCAGGCTTACACACTTCATGGCACTCACCATAGTACATCCCCTCCCCAATGTCCATAACCCAACCATCCTCTCTCTATCCCTCTCCCCACAGCAACCCTCAGTTTGTTTTGTGAGATTAGGAGTCTCTTATGGTTTGTCTCCCTCCCTGGTCCCATCTTGTTTCATTTTTTCCTTCCCTACCCCCACAACCCCAACTCCCTGCCTCTCTTTGTCTGGAGGAGTAACAAGATTGAAAAACTGTTGCTTTCACTGTCGTCCGTCCCACCAAGGCTTAATTTTAAGTGGTTTATGGGACTTAAAGAATTGTGAAGAATTATTCTTAACCCCTCCATCAGATTGTACTGTGGAAGGCAGCTGTTCTAAGCTAGAACCAGGACAGAACTTGAAAATGCCAGGCCACTGAATTACCAAACCAAGGGAGAGTTACTGAATAAGCTTTGTACTATAAGAGCTGGGTATCATATCACTCATATCTTCAGAGACAACAAGACAGAGGAACATGTTAAGTGAGCCTTAAGAGGAATGTGTTAAGGGAGTCTACACAAAGCCAGGCAAACAAATCTATATTGAGGGACATTCTGCAGAAGAACTGACCTGGATTTATTCCAAAGAAATGGCAAAAAAATAGAAAATGAGAAGAGTGTCTGGCTGGCTTGGTTGGAAGAGCCTGTGCCTCTTGATCTCTGGGTGGGGTATAGGGATTACTTAAATAAAATTAAAAAAAAATTAGTAAGGAGGAACTATACTAGCTTAAAGGAGGCATAAGACCCATAAAAACCAATAGCATTGGTATACTTTATAAAATAGGTTTCGACCTGTGTAATGGTGTATTTTTTTTAAAGATTTTATTTATTAATTTGACAGAGAGAAATTACAAGTAGATGGAGAGACAGGCAGAGAGAAAGAGGGAAGCAGGCTTCCTGCTGAGCAGAGAGCCCAACGCGGGACTCAATCCCAGGACCCTGAGATCATGACCTGAGCTGAAGGTAGCGGCTTAACCCACTGAGCCACCCACGTGCCCCTGTAATGGTGTATTTTAATGAGTTGTTACTCCATTCTGGATGAGAGATGACAAAGAGAGGAGAAGGGGAAAGGTACCCATCTGAGATTATTATCTTGAAGAAGGAAACTTTGAATCTCTAACTGCTGTAGATAGACAGTTACAAGTAGAGGAACTCAAAGGACTCAGATAGAGTGCGTATCACAAAGGTGTCTTTTGACACACTTTTCTCCACTGTTCAAAGAGAGGAATTCATCTTTATAAAGCACTTTCCAAGATGCCTAGCTGGCTCAGTCAGTGGAGCATGTCACTCTTGCTTTCAGCTCAGGATATGGTCTCAGAGTTGTGAGGTTAAGCCCCAGGTCAGGCTCCATATTCAGTGCAGAGTCTGCTTAAGATCCTTTCCCTGTGCCCATCTCCACCACTCATGCATGTGCATGCACTCTCTCTCTCACTCTAATTAAATACTTTTTTTAAAGATTTAATTTATTTACTTGAGAGAGTGAGAGAGGGAGAGCATGGGCAGGGGGGAGGAGCAAAAGGAGAGAGAAGCTGACTCCCCATTGAGCAGGGAGCCCAAAGTGGGATTCAATTCCAGGACCCTGAGATTATGACCTGAGCAGAAGGCAGAGGCTTAACTAACTGATCCACCCAGGTACCACTAATTAAACACATCTTTAAAAAAATTAAAAGCATTTTCTCTTTTTTTTCTGTTTTTATTTTTTTTAAATAATTTCAATCTTAAAAGTTTTAAGTGTAATTCAAAGGATTTTTTTCCCCTGAACTATTAGAAAGGCTGTTGCTCTCATAAGGTCATAACATCCCCTGAATACTTTAGCTTATAACCCAGACAAAACAATATATACATAACCATGGCACCATCATTAAAATTGGGAAATGAACATCTATTCATTATGACATGTAATCATCAAATCCCATTCACCTTCTACTCAATTGCTCTAGCAATTTCCTGTATTGCAAAAAGATCCAACCTAGGATTACATGTTGCCTTTAGTCCCACCCCCCCAACCCTGTTTCTTTCAATCTAGAACAGTTCCTCTTTCTTGGGCTCTCCTAACCTTGATGCTTTTGAAAACAGCACATTTCAATCTATGGCTTTTCTGGCCTTGATGAATAACTATGCTGTCTTAGGAGGGCAATTTCTCCATCTGGAATGATATTGTCTTCATTTATAAAAAGGTTTGAACATGGTGACCTCTAAAGCCCTTTCTAGCCTTAGAATTTCAAGGATCTGTCATAAGCTTACTCCTGTTTCACTAGACTGATTTCATGCCTCAATCCAGTCATTCGTCTTACAAAATAAGAGTTTGTGAATATTTAAATGTACATCTATTCATACTGCCAGAGGTTACCATCAATGGCACATTGGCGGCTTTCCTTTTAAAGGATAGCATGCCCATATCTTTAACAACTTCTCAATTAAAAGAAGACAATGTCAAAGACAGAAAGAGACAAAGAGTTCAGTTTCACAACAAGACTGAGTCAATAAATTTAAGCCTAAGAAACTAAAGGCATTATTGAGAAATAAGAACCTATCGACTGCAGCTGGATTCCGAATACACCTTTTATATAGCCACTCTACCCTTTCCACCAGAACTGCTTCTAACAGGAAATCTGCGTATCCTGGGGCAAACATAAAGTCTAAAAGAAGACAACCCCCCCCCCTTCTTCTCACCATTATTTAGAGGACTCTTCAGGTTACATTCAACCTGGAGGCCAGAAAGGAAGTTACCTCCTCCTCTTCAAATAAAATGCTTCCATGGCCTCTCACCTTGCTTGGGCACTAGTTTTGTATCAAGCAGTGGTAGAAAGCAAACAAATCCAATCCTCAGAGCTGCTGGTTTCGTTTTACCAGTGTGAACCCAAAGCATGCTATCCTATTACAGCTCTTGAAAAAAAAAAAGGAAAAGAAAAGAAAAGAAAAGAGTGGTCGAAATCAAATCAATCCCAACCCACACACACTCCCTCAAACCATAACACGGAATTACAATCCCAAGGTGGTCAAGTGGTCTGACCACAAATATCCTGGCAGCCTTGAGATCGGACTTTGGTTTACACAGCTGAAATGGAATGGCTGGGGCCTCTGGTTAACAAGGGGGAAGGAAAGACCTATAATCAATGGATTCCCACTGTGGGCAAAAGTTGTCAGATAGATAGGAGAGGGGTGAGGGGTGAGGGCAGTTTGTGCCTGAGCAAAAAAGAACAGTCAAAGAAAGGAAGAGGAAAACCCAGTCGCTCAGCAGATATTGGGTATATACAGGAAACTTCTAAGGTGGGTGGAAGGGAAATTGAAAGATGAAAAAGACAGGAATATTATCCTCTAGCCTAGGGATGACATAAAGTAGAAACTGCTAAGTGCAACAAGAAATAGATTAAATCTTATAGATGTAGTATGATATCTGGCATTGGTGAACTATTAGTAAATATATGATGGATGGAAAGAAGAAAAGAAGAGTAAATAAAAGTGCTCAGTTCTGGCTTTGGGAAGAGAAATGACAGGGAATTTATACTGAGTGGTAAAAAACAATACTATATTAGACCCTGAACTGATGAAGAGGAAACTAACTTGACTGCACTTGGTGTGTGTGTGTGTAGCCACTTGATTTGAAATAACTTGTCTTGGCTCTGCGTCACACTGGGTGAAATCCCTCACCCACTCACAAGAGGAAGACAGACCCACATATGTGGGTACCTCTGTCACTCAGAATCCAGCAGAACATGATTTGTTTCCAGGAGCAGCCTTCCTTATCCAAATGTGAGGTTGTTCCTAGCCTCCAGGGAACGCAACGCTAAGGTGTCAGTAGATACATAGATCACTTCACCTCGCTAGGTAATGCCTTTCACCCATCTGGAGCATGCCCTGCTGGCTTTAGGACTCTTCATCCTACAGCATACTGTGGGACTCCATCACTACTATCTCTGAACATCCAAATCCTATTCTTACTTTAAGGCTTGTTTCATGGTCAAATCCTCTTGGAAGTTTCTGTAACAGTAATCCTTACGCAAAATCTCCTGGCACCTTGTCCCTGACTTAGGACTCTTAGTACATGCTGCCCTGTTTCATAGTTTCTGGTACCTGTCCTACTTTCTCTATAAGGCTTAGGGGGCACAGGATTTGTCTTACTCATTTTTTGAAATTTTTAATTTCTATTCAGTTCCTTAACACATAGTGTATCATTAGTTTCAGGGGTAGAATTTAGTGACTGATCCATTACCTATAACACGCTGTGCTCATTACATCACGTGCCCTCCTTAATGCCCATCACCCAATTACCCCATCTCCTCATCCACCTCCCCTCCAGCAACCCTTAGTTTTTTTCCTAGAGTTTAAAGTCTCTTTTGGTTTGCTTCCTCTCTGTTCCCTTTTGTCTTACCTATTTTTAAACACCCAACACAAATCAAGACTAAAAAGGACTGCATAGAAGTCCAACAAATTTGGCAACAAATGAATAATTCTGCTTATTGTGTAACCAGGATAAGCTAGCTTAGGCTTCTATACAAATAATTCTAAATTTCAGCAACTGAAAATAGCAAAAATTTATCTCTCATTGATAATGCAAGTCCACTGTGAATTTACGGAAGGTTCTTCTCTACATCATTCTGACTCGAGTAGGCAAACTGACAGAGCCTTTGTTGCCCAGAACATCAGCAGTTACCATAGCAAAAAGAAAGGAACATGATGAGTCAGGAACTGATTTGTAAAGGTTTTTGCTTGGAGGTGACATATATCATACACCGATAGGATCATATTCCACTGACCAAGGCTAGTCAAAAAGGCATGTATTATTTTAAGAGGATAAAGAAATACAATTATACTATGTGACTAGAAATTCATCAAACAGCTCTAATGGTTACAAAAAGGCTCACAAGAAATTAACTTTTAGTCTCCAAGCTTGAGCTTCTCTTTTAATAGGTATGGAGAGAAGGCAGTGCCTACTAGTCTACCAAAAACAAACTCAAAAATAATTTACCTAGACTCCTGAAACAAAAATCATATGATTCCATCTTACTTTTTTTTTATATTATAGATAGCTACATAGTTAGGTAGATAAATAGGTAGATAGAGATACATGCATAGGTATAAAATTTTTTTCAATAAAATGGACCTATAAATCCATTAAATTTATTGTATATATAAGCAGTATGCTACCACTGGAAATAGATACACTGTTCTTAGTGAAACATATGAAACCATGAGAAAGCACTATATTTAATATAAATATATGTAATTTTTCAAAGGTTAATTAAACATTATTTAATAATAATAATAGTTATTATTATTATTGTTAGATTTTTGGTGTGTGTGCCTTGATAGCATAGGCTTTCAGAGAAGGTAGAAGTAGGAGAAAAGATTGTTGATGGGGTTATTGTAAGGCTGTATGATTTAACCTTTGACAAAGACAAGAGGTCTGTCAAAAGAAGATATAAAAGATTATAAAAGATATCATTTTGCTGTTGATCTTAAATATAAGTTGCTATTGACCTTAAAAATAAGTTGTTGAATTACTTCCAAACAAGTACCCAAAAGAATTGAGAGATTTCTAAGATTTTTTTGTCTTCAGTTTTATCCTAAAAAAAAAAATACACATAGATAGACATGCATTTCTGGATCCGGGGATGAGGAAACAAAATTAGCAGATGTACAGAGAGGAGAAAGGGGTAAAAGAGCTAGGAGCAAGGCACTGGACTGACCAAGACCTTTGGTTTAGAATTTCAGACAATCCTCCCACAGTTACCAATTCTTGGAGCAGAAGAAAGTTCTTATATAGAACTGAGAAACAAGTGGATCCTTAAGGGAGATAAATAGGACCGAAAGCCACTTAATGGGCATGGAGGGGAGAAATACAGTCTTGGTGATCAAAATGCTTTGTATCATATTGATTTATGAAGTATTTAATATAAGGCCCCCATGTCAAAGCACCACTCAAGTATCCCTAAAACCTTCTCCAAGTCCCTAAAAATGAAATTTCTCTCTTTTTATTTTATTTTATTTATTTATTTGATGGAGAGAGAGAGATCACAAGTAGGCAGGGAGACAGGCAGAGAGAGAGCAGGCTTCCTGCTGAGAGCCCAATGCGGGGCTCGATCCCAGAACCCTGAGATCATGACCGGAGCCAAGACAGAGGCTCAACCCACTGAGCCACTCAGGTGCCCAAAAATGAAATTTCTCCTAATCCACCCATGGATTCAACTAATTCAAGAAGAAATAGAGATGGAATATCTTTAAGCATTCCCAGAGTCTCTTTATTTGCTTCTAATAATCTTTAGCTACACCCATTAAAACAGTGTCTTCCTATGTCTCTCACCCTCGAGAAGCCTCAGAGGCTGTTGTAGTTCTGCTCCGTATAACCTGGCTCCACTCTAGCACTCATCCTCCCAATTGTAACCTTTTGATATGTTCTGATTTTTCTACAGATTTATTTTGTAAAAAAAAAAAAAAAAAAAAAAAAGATTCTATACTTCAAAAAAATGTAAGTTCTGCAATTCTAAAATGTTGCTTAGGGCAAATTAATTTCTTGGCCACAAAGATCATGGAAGATATGAGAGGAAGATGCATACCAGTGTGTGGGCTGGAGAATTCAGACCAGGGACCTGGCTCTGCTTTCTTCTCTTTTGCTAGACTGAGTTCTGTGGCTGAGGCTTCTGAGACCAGTGACAGCACTAAGGTGGAGAAAGCATTCTGAATGCCATAGTGCCTCAATGCCATCATTCTCAGACCTTGTGATATCATGAGCCATGACAAATACTGTAGTGTTCCCGATGACTACTACTACTGCATTACAGGTGTGGCACACAGCTGTCACTTTGGGGACCAATTACGACCAGAGATACCGTAGGGCTTCAGTCACATAATTTTATGAGCCCTGTCTATAAAAAGAATTTGATTTCTTAAGATGCACTATAAAATTCTCGGTGCCCTGAGAGGTATAGTTATTTATCAATGAAGACGGGAAACTGAATACAGAAGCGTTCATTAACGCATTTGTTTATTGTTTAGTCAATTGTGTTTGGAGATTCTTAAACTAGTAGCTATCTCGCCCAGAAAAGTTTCCAACTCCAAAGTGAATGGTTTGATAGTTTTAAATACTGGGATTGTTGTTACAAGCATGTGCTTTCCTATCTTGCTACCCAGAACTTCCTGGGAAGGAAAACAAAAAAGAGAAACAAAATTCTACATCATTACTCCTCTTTTAGCAAAAAACAAAGCCGTTCTTCCTCTGCAGTTTAATTTTCACCCCCTCACCCCCACCCTGGACCAACTTAGTTCATCTGCATGTGATGAATTATGTGTTTTCTGTCTAATCACCCCCTCTACCTCACTGTTCTGGGTGAGAAGAAGCTTCCAGCTCTAAATGAAATGCTTGTGATGAAACTCAAGGTCAGAAGAAATGCTGGCACTCAGCACCTGGTTTTTGTCAGGTGACTTACGTGTGCTGTGGTCATTTATCTCTTGATAACATATGCAACAGCATAATTAACCTCGGTCTGTAGATGAGGACTGTGAACCTAAGGTAATTGCTGAGGGAGGTCTGTTTCTCCCACTTGATCACTGCATTTGTTCAGGTCTGCTACTGTCTGAAACATGAAGGGAGGGGTTTCAGGCAGTTGTAAATATAAATGCAGACATGATCACCAGCAATTTCTCAACGACCGGAGAGCAGCATTATCGGGTCTTTTTGGCTGTCTTAATGTAATTCAGCTCTTGTATAGAGCTTTAGATTTCTGTGTGAGAATATGTTTCTGGTGAAATTCCTGGAATATACCATATGCACCTCAGTGGTAAATAAAGCCATAGTCAAAAGGGGGTTATAGAAATGACTGAGACAAGGACTTGAGAGCCCATGTCTGCTCTCAAGAATCAGTAACATATATTCTAAGACCCTTCACAGAAGATGCCCAATTACTCAAAATGTTAACTTCTTTAAACCTGTAATCCTGAATTATAGAAAACCGACGAAGGGTCTAAGTAGCTCAGATTTGTGTTTCAGGGAGATGCACTTACTAGGTCTACTTCCCTCCTTAACAGACCATTCTTTCCTCTTTTGATTTCCTTAGATAGGATCTCCACAAATATTTCTATGGCTAGAGATTACTTCTGAACTACAACTATACACATACATGAACATACATACAAACACATAAATACAAATGTACCCCCCCCACAGATGCCACGAATGTCCATATTTAAATTTAATTCACGCTTTAGTTTCAATCATCTTGGCTACAACTTTCAAGTTTTCTCTCTATGTAAAAATTGATGTAGGGTAAAGAACATAGAATTTTGGTACAAATAGCTTATATATGGATCATACTTTATAAGAGCTTTTATTTGCATTATCTCATTGCAATGATCCTCATAACAGGCTTACTGGTAGGTAAGAGAGATGTTACTAATTCATTTTTAAACAAAAACGGAAGCTCAGGTTCGCATCATTATTACACACAAGGTAATACAACTGAACTGAAATCCAGATCATCACAACATAAATTCAGCATATATTTTTTATCATAATTCTTTCTGAAAAGTTACCATGATCCTGATACCTGCATCTATAACTATGTATTTCGCTAGCTAGCTAGGTAGCTAGCTAGCTATCCATCTACGTATCCTATTCATCTTTTTGTCTATCAATTAATCACTCTACTTATTTATCCCTCTACAATCTAAATAGCCAGCCTTGTATTTTACTGTTTGAGGCTTTCCCAGAATGCTAGCAATGCTGGTGTTTATCCATTTTGGGAAAGTAATCCTCTCGCATTTGGCTGGACTCACAGAGCCCTTGGCCCATGGAGTTCCACCGATGCCCCTCAGGACTAGAAATCTTTTCTGCTCTCCTCAGCCACCGGGATGCATTTGGCCCACCAGTGTTATGCAGAAAATTTAAATACAAGCCTTTAATTTAGCAGATCCACCCACAAGGTTCCAGAAGCTTAAGTCAGCATGAGGCTTTGGGAAAATATCACTCTGGAAAAAATAGTACATGTGAGAAAAATACTGTGAATTTAGAAGCATTTGTTTTACAAACTACAGATGCAGAGTGAAAGAAAATGACATCTCGCTTTGATATGAAGCATTCCTCCATCACACATCCATCTGCAACATGTTTTGCAGCCACTTCCCCGCTAAACCTCACGGCACACAGATCTGCACATGAGGTACAATACAGCTGACCCCGTTTTACAGATGGAGAGGAATAGAAACATGGAGAGACAAGATGAATTTCTCAAAGTTTCAGGCACTTCTCAGACATCTGGCACTGGACAGGAGTAAGTAAGTAAGTCACAGTCGCCCTTTCCTAAAGCTGAAAGAAGGGAACAGTGTTGGTTCCAGGCTTTCTCTCTTAAGAGAGGCTGATTGGCTCAGAGCGGGTTCAAAGAGGATTTGTCTTGAAGCCATTTTTGTGTAACAAAACATGAGTCTTTAGTAGATGGTGTGTTTATTTGGGGCAGTTTTTGGGGAAAGGTGGGCCACAGTTTTATAATGGAGGGGGTCTGGCAATGAAAAAGGCAGGACTCAGATTTTGGTCAGAATCCTGTCTCCTCAGGCAAGTTTCTCTGTTACATTGTGCTTTGGTGATCTCACCTTTAAAATAAAGGAATGGACTAGACCAGCAGTTCTCAAGGTATGATCCTCAGGCCGATAGACTCAACATCATCTCAGAACTTGCTAAAAATGTGAATCCTCAAGTCTCACATTTGACCAACTGAATCAGAAATGCTAGGGGTGGAGCCTGACATCTAGTTTCTGAAGCCTTCAGGTGCTTCTGGTGTGCTTGCTGAAATTTGAGGACAACTGGATCAAAACTTCTCTATAGGCCTTCTAGAGCCAAGATTCCAAATCCATCATGTTATTGACACCATGAATTGAATCTCCCAGATAACCTTAAGAATATTTTGGGCTCAGGGTGCCTGGGTGGCTCAGTGGGGTCACCATCTGCCTTCAACTCAGGTCATGATCCCAGGGTCCCAGGATGGAGCCCAGTCTTGGACTCCCTACTCAGTGGGGAGCCTGCTTCTCCCTCTCCCTCTGCTCCTCCCCACTGTAGTGCTGTCTCTCTTACTCTCTCTCTCAAAAAATAAATTAATTAAATATTTAAAAAGAGAGACTATTTCGGGCTTTTCGAAGCTTATATTAGTCAATTTTCAAGTTCTGTGAAGAAAGAAGGTGTTAATATTCTCTCTACTTCAGTGGCAGAGAAATTGAGATACAAGCTTCCAGAGTCTATAGGGATGAAGATGTGAACGAGTATAGTATAATATCTCTCTTCCCCTCCTCCCCAAATAAAATGCACTTATCCTTTCTTTCTGCAACTGAGGTTTTTTAAACACAGTTGACCAAAAGAGAGAATGAGCAGACCTGGAACTCAAGGGTATTCTCTCATTTACTTAATGAGCTTAGTAAGATGGTATTAGCTGTTACCTCACAGTCCCTGGGTAAAATCTGGTGTAATATTAGTTGCTGGTTTCTACCTCTCTAGAATGATAGAAGGGTACATGAAATAATGTAAACTAAAGTTTTTATAATTCACCAGAAGCAAAATATAATTTAGAAATATTTCATGAGCACAGGTTTTACAGCAAGGCACCTGATTAAGGACTTTGAAATTTCCTCTTTCCTTTAAGAACATAGCCCGACATGTAGTAGGTGATGAGCAGATATGTACTGAATCACATTGGTCTATGCAGATTTCTGTGGGATACACAAAGAACAGTGTTCTGTTCTACATGTAACTAAAGGAACATGGCAAGTTGAACTGTGAACAGGTCAATCAGACCTGAAGAGATTTCAAACTCAGAGAGGGAACAATGAAAGAAATAGAAGACATTTAATCCAAGGGAAAAAAATGGTATTGGTGGAAAAGGAATGGCCATATTCAAACAGCAGAAGAGTAGAAGATCTTCCATCTAGAACATGAAGCAATGGATACAAAGAACCAGGACTCTTCTCAGCAACCATGAGTTTACAATTACTGACGTTTGTGCAGTCGGAGAGGATTGGAGACTGATACAGTAGAAGGGATATTAAAAGTTGGAAAGGTAGTGCTGGCAGTTGAGTTGGAGGAGAGGAGAATCGCTTGGATTACATGCTTGTGACACTTGGCCTTCTGTTATTAGGACTAATCCGTTCTCCTCAATTCCCTGCCTTATTCTGAGCCCTGGGAAATTGAAATCCCAACCTTATCACCTGGGGAGAGTTGCTTTTTGACTTCAGATTGGGTTGCAAAGTGGGAAATACAGATAAGAATTCAGACGGGAGAAAAGAGAGCACATCATGTTTTGATCTCATATCTGTCTCCTATCTCCTATATATGTGAGGGTCTAACAAGGGTCATATTGCAGAGACCCTCTTCCATATTCCAAATCTTGTCAGATCCTTAGAATAGCATTTGATCCCTGTTCTCTATTGGATTTTGCCGGTGGTGGGGGGTGGGTGGGTAACTCCTTCAAATGTTGCTAATCTTGAGCTCCTTTATTCCTTGCTGGTCCTTCTAAACTTGTCTACATCTAGACAAGTAAACTCTTCAATTACCATGTGGAATGGCATCCAATGAGCTGGTTGGTTGCTTCAGAGCAAAGGACTCTTTAATCTGTTGGAACCATGGGGAGGGCTTGTTAAACAGTAGATTACTAAACCTCACCCCCAGAATTTCTGACTCAACGGATCTGAAATAAGGCCCAAGAATTTCATCTCTAACAAGTTTCCAAACAATGGTGATATTGCTGGTCTGGGGACAATATTTTGAGAAAATATAGCCTGATAGTCATTCTCAAATGTGGCCACAAAGAAGAATAACTTCCTGAACCACATAAAAATATAGATTTTTGAAATTCCCTTTGGATCTCCTGAAACAGAACCTAGAAGTTTGGAGTCCTGGAATCCATAATCCCTAAATTTTCTCAGATGAATGCAATAAAGTTAGATTATCTCTCCAAGATGCTTCCAAAGTCTGAGATAATGAAAAAGTGATCTGGTCCTTACTTTCACCTTTGGCTTGAGAGTCATGAAAAGGCTCTGGCCCTGCCTGAGAAAGTAATAGGAAACTCATTCCTTCTCTTCCTACAAGACCCAGGTCAGCAACTTCAACTTTGGAGAGGGGTGGCTTCTCTGAATAGCTTAAGGAGAGATGACCTCATTCTCCTTTGTTTCATATCAGTACCCAGCACACACCTTTTGAGTAAGTGCACCCATCACACTGGCATTGTTGGCTCTTAGCGCTGTTTCCCAGGGAAAATGGTGTGCTCTTGGAGGACAGAGGTTGCATCTTATGAGTTTTGAAGGGGCAGCACTTAACCCTCAGCACATCTTTGTATCATCAAGACAGCTGGCCTGACAAAGAGTGAGTTCTAGGTGTAGGGATGGGAGGGGAGATTGTTGAATAAATGAATGAAATGATGGAATGAATGAATAGACATTGTTCTTCCTCGTCTTTTCTATGACATCAACACAAAATAATGATAAACATTTATTTGGCCTTGAAGGCTGATTTTAGTGAGTAACTTTGCTAATGCAGAGGGATTTGAAATGAGTCGGATGCCCTCATATATCTTTTCTGTCTTTTAACTTTTTGGTTCAAGAAGTAATTGAAAGGAATCAATCTCCCTCTGACTGACAGTTTTGACAGCTGCTGTTCTCAGGATGTCAGTGGGTAATCTGTTATTCTTGCCAACTAAAAACTGAACAGAGACATATGCACTGTCAGTCTCACTTCTCTGATCTCACTCCTGGTGCCCAGTTCCCCCACTGCTGCCCTTTGGTATTCTTCCCTCCCCTCTTGTCAGTGAAGTGCCTTTACACTCTGAGCTAGAAGCTGGATTCGAGAGCTCGTCTTCTCTGAGTATTATTACAGTGGAGTCTCCAGGTTTGCAAACGAATAGAGCATCATAAATGCAAAGCTGTTCAAATAATACATGCATCTTTTCTCTATGCTTAGCCAAAAGTGGATATTAAAATGAATAAGAGTAATGATATAAAGGGAGCTAACAGCATGGGTATAATTAAGCCAAATAGCGCTCTCTCTCTCTCTCTCTCTCTCTCTCGCACACACACACACGCACACATACACAAGCTCTGAACATTGACTTCCTCTGGGGCACACCCCAGTACACCCAAACCTCGCCTCAGAAAGGTATGCAACACCTGTCATCGTAATGTAAAGCACACACCTACGTTCACCCTCCTGTCTACAACCAGGAAATAAATTTGACTTCCTGAGTCAAAAACTCTTTCAGCCCCTGGGAGAGATTAAAAAACAAAACAAAACAAAACAAAACACTATTTTTTCCTATCCTCCTATCCTCTTGAATACTGATACAAATGCAATTCCTTCAGTTAAGATGACAGGTACTAAAAGATGAGGATCGATACAGGGGGATTTGATTTGTATTCGATGCTATAAGCACGTTTCATCAATGCCGGTAAAATTAGCTAGCGGCATCATAGGGACGATTTGACCCTCAGAGCTGCTCTATAGATCCCCTACGGGGGTGGGGGGGGGATCTTCTGGAGAATTCACTGGGGAGTATAAGCTCTGTGCAGGCTCAGGCACTCTGGGTGGGGCTGCTACCATCTCCACTTTCTCCCCTGGAGCATTTAAAACCCTACAAAGAACCAGTCACGCAGACTGGGTTACACCTACCTTCCTGTCTCAAGAGCTCTGGGTCCAAATCACCCTTAGGATGAAAATTAGGAAGCATTTCCTCATTACCTTGGTAAGCCGATCCTGTGAGAACACAGTCTCCAGGTTACTTTTTCATTTGGAAACTTTGTGCATTCCTGTAACCCTTTTCCTCCAAAGAAGTTAGTCACACAAAAATCTTTCCTAAGATTATCTCCTTTTAAGGAAACAACATATTCCCTAGAAAATTAACTTGTGTGTAATGTGTATGACTTTGTTAACCTCAGAAGCTTCTCTTGCTCTTTGCTTTCCTGTACTTTGGAGACCCATGTATCTTCCATCTAGCGAAGCACCGGGAGAAGCCCACACATTTCCAAGGAACTTAGGGAATCAATCTCAAATGACTTCTCTCATGGCCCTTTTCAACCTGGCACAAAATGCCGCTGAGATGGAGCCTGGGTTGGTAAAGAGTTTCCTTTCTGTTTATTAAATAATCATGGTCAATTTCTTAGACTTCAAGCTGCTGGTTTCATAGAAGAGAAGGTCCTACAGAAAAAGAGCTTAAAGGCCCTGGTTATAAATGCCACATTTGACAGGTGGCAGCGAGAAGCAAAGAGAAGAGATTTGTCTGATATCATTAAAAAAGCTCGTTTCATTACCCACCTTTTGTTAGTCTTCTCTTTTCCTCTTGTTATTGTTATGTCTTTTGTGTCATGCTTAGTATTCATGATAATAACCAAACGTATCATGGACTTTGGAGATTTTAAGCCTAGGATAAAGCAGAACTGATTGCTCAGGGTATATTGCAAATCTTCCTTACCAGTTTTGTGATCTTGAGAATGCACTGGCCTTCTCTAGGTCTATATGTCTCAGTTAATAGGACCAGTGGAGCAGGGATACTGAATGTGCCTTCAAGCATTAATTCTCTCTGGGTTATGCTCTCAGTGACTGATAATTATTAAGGTGATTGTTATCTCTAGTGGCATGGATAAACAAGAGTTAAATGAGTGTATTTATGCACACAGGATTAATACACATGTATTATGCACACGAGATAATCTCTAAAAGCATATGCCTTAACATTTAATTAATTTTATATTATGATTTATTTTATTCTATAGGGTTAAATGAAGAGAAATCCTGATTTAGAATTTTGAGTCTTAGTTTCATTCTAGCATTTCTATTTAATTTTACTGTATGACTGTAGGCAAGTCACTTACCTTTACTAAGTTTCAATGACTTCATCTGTGAAATGATAGCAGATGTACCAATCTAAGGATATATCTATCTAGGGAAAGAGGAGAAATTTTATACTGCATTTCTCCAAACGTCCTTCTAATTCTACCATTCAGTGAAATCTGATCTAACTCTCTAAATATGCCTGTCTTTATATATGAAATATCTAGATTATTTGGGCATCAAGACAAAGAGTGGGGGTACAAAAAAAAAAAAAAAAAAGCAGAGACGATTGTAACAACAGAAGTTCCAGGGAGTTCCCTCCTTGGTTGAGAATGCAAGGAGAGCATGATGGAGGCAGAAAGAAGCCAGTGTTAATGTGAACCTTCTCTTCCTAGGACTCTGAATCTGGTTTGCTTTAGATTTTTTGCAAAAAGCCCCTGGACAGCCATAGTTGGTACTCTTCATTGAAACACAATTACTGTCAGAGAAAGCCATATTCTTCTAAGGTCTAGCAATAACTTTACAAACCCTGAATTTAAAAATTATGAACTCATAATTTAAACAAATTAATTCATTTACATTAATAGTGATTTTAGCTAAATGACTTATTGATTTTTTTTTTTAGATTTTTATTTATTTATTTGACAGAGATCACGGGCAGACAGAGAGGCAGGCAGAGAGAGGGGAGGAAGCAGGCTCCCTGCTGAGCAGAGAGCCCGATGCGGGACTCGATCCCAGGACCCCGGAATCATGACCTGAGCCGAAGGCAGAGGTCTTAACCCACTGAGCCACCCAGGTGCCCCTGATTTTTTAATAAAGGAAAAACATAGAAGGGAAAGCCTAGTAAAGACTTGTATCTATACACTGAATTATAGCTTTGTGGTACTGAAAGATAATTTCTTTATAAAGTTTTTATTTATTTATTTGACAGACAGAGATCACAAGTAGGCAGAGAGGCAGTCAGAGAGAGAGGAAGGGAAGCAGGTTCCCTGCTGAGCAGAGAGCCTGATGCTAGATCCCAGGACTCTGAGATCATGACCTGAGCCGAAGGCAGAGGCTTTAACCCACTGAGCCACTCAGGTGCCCCTGAAAGATAATTTTTAATAGAAAACCACTAAAGTACATTGAAAATGTGGAAGAAGTTATTACCCCCCAAAAAACCCTCTATTTCTTAATGAACATCACATAAAAGCAACAAATAAAATTTGTCTTGCTCTCTGGCTTCGGTACAAGCACATACCGATAAACTGAGGGCTCTTGGGCACGAGGTCGACACTGACATAGGTTAGTTTGCTTAGAAAGTTGCTACAGTCTCACACGTGGTGACACATACACACCTACCCAAACCATCGAGAAATGGGGGCAGAGGCATACTAAGAGAATTTTTATCACCAGACCAGTCAGGATAAATACACTAGATTACCTAGGAGTGCTCTTCAGCACAGGAATAAGTCACGTTCCAGTATAAAAGATGCATTTCACAGACCTGTACCCCTGGGGATAAAAATATATGTTTATAAAAAAAAAAAAAAAAAGAAAGAAAGGACCAATACCCAACTTTTGTAGCAACATGGACGGGACTGGAAGAGATTATTATGCTGAGTGAAATAAGTCAAGCAGAGAGAGTCAATTATCATATGGTTTCACTTATTTGTGGAGCATAACAAATAGCATGGAGGACATGGGGAGTTAGAGAGGAGAAGGGAGTTGGGGGAAATTGGAAGGGGAGGTGAACCATGAGAGACTATGGACTCTGAAAAACAATCTGAGGGTTTTGAAGGGGTGGGGGGTGGGAGGTTGGGGTACTAGGTGGTGGGTATTATAAAGGGCACGAATTGCATGGAGCACTGGGTGTGGTGAAAAATAATGAATACTGTGATGCTGAAAATAAAAAATAAATTAAAAAAAAATACAAAAAAAAAAAAAAGAATAAAATACTAAAGAATAAAAAAAAAAAAAAAAAAAAAAAAAAAAAGATGCATTTTGATGGGAAGTGTTCTTTATGGAGAAGGGTGTGGCAGGATAGTTTACTTCTCCACAATTTTTTTTTTTTCTCCTCTCCCAGCCATAATCCCACTCCTTATGGCAAACAGGCACATTCTGATTTGCTGTAGAGGGCAACGGAAGTCAGCATCCTGTATTTTAGGACCTAACTGCCATAGATTAGCTATTTATTATGTGAGCAGCCTGAAAATGATTTAGATAATAACAGAGCACAATTAACTACGCAGAGGTATTTTAATCAACCACGAGTCAGCATGTGTGGTCGAAAGACAGTCTCTTTGCTTAACGACCTTGATGAGGTTACTTCCTTCTTCAGGGTCTCAAAGGGACTGAACCAGACCAGGGGTGCTGAACATTAAAATGCCCTGGGAACCTCCGAGAACTGCTGATGCCCCAGCCCTGACACCATACCCCTAGCAAATCAGGCTCCATGGTGGTGGGGTCTGAGCACTGGTATGTTTTGAAGGCTCCCCAGGGATTCTGATGTGCAGCCAAGGCTGAGAGGCACAGGTTTCTTCTCAAGGCAAGCAGTGGAGGGCATCAGTGACAGGAGAGAATCGACCTTGGAGTTAAACTTTGAACTCTAGCATATAAAAAATAAGGATATTTGGAAGTGGACATGCATCTGTTGGGCCTACTCATGGGGAACAAGCTCCAGAATCTTGCCACTGGGCAGATGATAAGTTGAAACCCCCAAAACTGGTGTGTTTGGGTGGCTCAGTTGGTTAAATATCTGACTCTTGACTTTTGTTCAGGTCATGATCTCAGGGTTGTGAGACTGAGTCCTGAGTCAGGTTCTGAGATCAGCATAGAGTCTCCTGGTGATTCTCCTTCCTTCTCTCTCTCTCTCTCAAATAATCAATCAGCCAATCATTGAAAACCTTAAAACTAAAGTCTCAAAAGATCACTTAATGTGTTTGAGGGAAACCAAGATTACTGTTTCCCATGGTAATATTCAAATCCTAAAGTTTTCTTTTCTTTTCTTTCTTTTTTTTTTTTTTTTTTTTTAGTTTTTCTTGAGTGAAGTTGCTTGAGAAATAATACACCACCCAGCAAAATAGCACCCCAAAAGTGCTATTGCCTCATTCTGGCAAGGAAAACTGTGTTTTCCCTTAGGCCTTGCTTCGTAGGCTGGAGTTGCCATGGGAAGCAAGGCTTTATTGGGATGCCAGAACAAACAGGCTCTGAAACCACCTTAGCACAACTTAGAGAGCTGCCTATAAATCAAAGAAAGCCCTAGGGTCAAAGCCACTTAGACACACACACACACACACACACTCACACATACACATACTCCCAGAAAAATATTACAAAGGAGAAGGTGTGTCAGGGAAATCCAACTAAAATTACTGCACGTAAGTAATAATAACTGAAATTTATGTGTCCCTTTCATCCACAGTTCTCAAAAGACACAGAATGTGCTAACATCACCTGTCTTTTGAAAGTTTTCCAACATTCTGAGGGATAAAAGAGGAGGGAGTCTGCATATAAAGTCAGGCAGGTAGAAGTGGCTGTGAGGGGCCATCCACTCTTTTCTTCTGGGCTCAGGCGCAGTTACAGAGAAACCAAGTCCTCTCTCCCTCCCATTGGCAGCGTCAGTTCTCCACCACTCCAGAGTATCATCTTCCACCCACTCTGTTTTTCTCGAGGGGACTTCCTACCGGTAATCATTCTGCTGGGATGAAATTGTAATGCAGTATCTCTTAACACAACACTCATGTGCCAGTGTGGGCTTTAGGCAGGTTAACGTCCTTCAGCCTGGCCACCTCTTTTCCCCATTCTTCCCATGTACTCAGTTTCCTCCTTTGCCATGAATGCCCATGATCCCACTAAAGAGTGAACTCTTTTGATGCTAGGAAAGAGTACCTTGTTATCCTTAGAGACCTAGCAATACCCAGATAGACTTGATATTTAAAAATATATATTTCTATCCCTACCCCATAATTCTGATATTCTTGTTCAAGATCACATGATTCTGCTCTACCATCTGTAGAAATGCAGAGAGCGGCCCCATCCCCAGCTAGATGGAACTCAGTAGGTTCCTGCACTCCTTTCCCTCAGGCTGTTCTTCTTCTTCTTCTTTTTTTTTTTCTTAATTTTAATAGTGAAAAAATTGAAACAAGATTAAGTTTGGAATCCTTACAAGAAGTGTTTCAGAAAAGAATCCCATTTTTCCATTTAATGAAGGATTATTTTGTTGTTTAAAAGACAAGGACAATAGAAAAAATAAAGAAAGAAACAAAATAAAAGACAAGGGCATTTGCAGGAAGGAGATCACCTGTAAAGGCTGCCTGAATGGTTTTGCACTCACACGTTTGCCCAGCCTGTCCCTAGCTTCTGCATCACCCACCTGAAAAGTATGGATTCAGTCTCACTCAGAGCTCTGGGATTGAGCCTGACTCTAGCCATGCGGTTAATTTAATCTAGTTCAATACCGTGGAGTAGTATCTCAAAGAAGATTCATTGTCAACCTAACCCTGACGTTGAGCCCTTAATGTTTAGAACTTACTTTCTGTCTCATCCCTGACACCCAGTCAGCACCAGAAGCCGAGTCCCTGTCACCAGTCTTGTGCCTGGTCTTTGTAAATCTCTTAGCATACCAACTTCCCTAGGATTGCATTCTTTTGCCATCTTCCAAATTCAACACCTTTTGACTGATGTGAAGACCATATAGAGCTAATGATTGTGGAGGCAGCGGACGGATGGGAAGCAAACTTGGAATAATTCCCGAGTCCTACTGCAGACTTTTGCATAGGTCTTCATTCTGTTCTCATTGTGCTTGGCTCTTGATTGGATATTAGTCTAGGTGGAGCTTCACCAGAATATAAACTCTTAGGACTAGGGAGATTTTTTAAAAAAATTCTTTATTCCCTCCTTATATCATCCATGATTAGACTGGTGTCTCCTTTCTCCGTTTCTCCCACTCAAGAACAGAGGCAGCTATGCTGTCAAGAATGATATCCGCACTACTTGTCTGGATAAGTTCTAATTTCTCTATTCATTGGTAGAGAGAATATGGACAAGTTGCTTTATCTCTCTGAGCTTCCAATTTACTCAACGAGTAACTCAAATGAATTGTGAAAGCTGTATGTACAAAAATATGTCGGCTATTTTTTTCCTTTTCCCCTAATGTTATGAGAACAGAGTGGCAACACATACAAAATCTTCTTAAATATTTCCTCAGAAAAATTTTAGAGCAACTTGGTGAGGGTTTTTTTCATTTTGTTTTGTTTTGTTTTGTTTTCTCCTGCCCAATACTACTTGGGTTTGTTTTGGTCACAGACTCTAAACCACAGTTTGATGATCACTCATACAGTGCAAAGATTTGGTACCTGCAATTCTTTCTCCACTGTGTATTTTTCTCAGGTCTTTGACCCGGCACTTTAGCTAAAATTAAACTTCAAAGACGCCCTAAGCTAGTGGGAGAACTTCAAAGTCTTCCTACAGGGTCAATTAGCACCTATAAAATTTATCTCTGTTGTCACTAATGACTATTAAACCAAAGTGGGGGCTAATGAGGACTGATCACCACCACCTCCTGAGACTGTTGTTTTCAGTGGAGAATAATCCTTCACCGTCTACATTGACTCTCCAATGTGTGATTGGTGTAAGATTTATTAAATATTTTAGGTTGGGGTTTTTGTTTTTGTTTTTGCTTTTTTATGATTCTTTCAAATAAGGAGTTTTGGCCCTTAGGAGAGATTGGTTTGGCCACACAGCAGGTCTGGAAGGAAGGTTTGGCACCACTGTTTTCAGATAGGAAAGATGGGTTCCTTTTGTAAAGGATTCAGTCCCTCTGAAGCAGGGCTTCCTGAACTTAGATGTAAATTAGACTCATCTGGAGAAATTTTAAAAATGCAGATGCCCAGCCCTCTGTCAACTTCTCTAGTAATTAATCAGGGGTGAAGGCTGACCTTCAATTCAATCTGTTGTTGAAGCTCCCCAGATGATTCAAATGTATAGTCGGGGATGAGAATCCTACTCTGAAGAGGTTGAAGAATCCAAAGAAAGTGGAAATAATAATAAAAAAATCCAAATATTTATTAGCAAAATAACCAGTAATTTTCTCACATTTATCAGAAATTTCATGTATATCTAAAACACTTGTTTTTATTTTTATTTCAGTAGTATTCCTGATGGTAAAAATTGTTTAAAAGATAAAGTGACAAAATAACAGATGTCTGGGTAATTGTATATAGGTGGAGTTGTTTTTTTCTTTTTTTTCATGTTCCTTTGTATTTTTTGTTCTTCCCAAACAGATTTAGAACACGCTAATTTTATAATTAGAAGATATAAATAAGACCCAGAGCAAATATCTGCATGTTGAATCATTTTATCTATATTATATAGAAATATATACCTATAATTACATGATAATTTGAGAGAGATATTCATATAAGAAAAGATTGCTAAAACATAATAGCAATTCAAACTTTAAGACCATTTTTACCATTGGCTTTAAATATCATTTGCCTTTATTAATAAAGAAAATCCATTTACAGGGTCACCAAATGCTAGTGATCCCTAAGTATTTTGTATTCATCCTTTTCACTCACTATAGCCTCCTTGTATTTTCATTAGCTCCATCTTACAAAGGCACAGATGGGCCAATGAACTTGTTCAAGATCAAGAGACTACAAAATGGCAGAGGCAAGATTTGATTTCAGCCTTGCCTTATGACCTAGATAATGTGTCTGGTATTGATGTGCTCACTTGATTTTTGGATCTCACATACATCTAGAAGGTGAGTTCTCATTTCATCAGGAAGCCTTGGTAACTTACTTTAAGGGCCAGGCAGTCCCCAAAGCTATGCTTTTTAGCAGGTACACAGGAATATGGCAAAACTTATAAATCTTGAACTATAATTCAGAACTATAATCCTTAGCTCCTTTGCTGGACCCCTCTATACCCTTCCTTCTCATCACTGGTCTTTGGAAGGTTACAGGTTACCACATATAAGTATATTTCATTTTAAAAAATAGAGCTACCCTATGACCCAGCAATCACACTACTGGGTATTTACCCTAAAGATACAAATGTAGTGATCCGAAGGGGCATGTGTATCCCAATGTTTATAGCAGCAATGTCCACAATAGCCAAACTATGAAAAGAACCTAGATGTCCATCAACAGATGAATGGATAAAGAAGATGTGATATATATATATATATATATATATATATATATATACAATGGAATACTATGCAGTCATCAAAAGAAATTAAATCTTGTCATTTGCAACAATATGGATGGAACTAGAGGGTATTATGTTAAGTGAAATAAGTCAATCAGAGAAAGACAATTATCATATGATTTCGCTGATACGAGGAATGTGAGAGGCAGGGTGGGTAGGTTGTGGGGGTAGGGAAGGAAAAAATGAAACAAGATGGGATCGGGAGGGAGAAAAAACATAAGAGACTCTTAATCTCACAGAAAAAATTAAGGGTTGCTGGGGATTGCGGGGGTAGGGAGAGAGTGGTTGGGTTATGAACACTGGGGAGGGTATGTGCTATGGTGAATGCTGTGAAATGTGTAAGCCTGATGATTCATAGACCTGTACCCTTGGGGCAAATAATACATTATATCTTAATAAAAATAATCTTTAAAAATTGATTAGTTTGCAAATTCTTTTTTCCTTCACAGCTTTTTCCTGTCAAGTTCTCCACCCCCAAACTCTTACTCTTCAACTTTAACACTGCCCTCTCCTGATTTACTAGGCAGAATGATATCATGAAGGAAAAATAGTGTTCAGCAAGAAGCTGGTGGTGAGTTTGGTTCTCAGCCCTACCAGCCACCGCATGATGGAAGGACTGAATGAGTAACACACTGTAAGCCCATGGGACCCTACATAGCACATTCTAGGAGGAACTGTTTTGTTCATTTCCCTTTTCCCCCTCTTCTACCTCTCTTTTGGATCCTTTCCCAGAGAAGATGGATACTTTTATTCACCAGAGTGCTGAGAGAATGTTTCCTAGAGAGACATTCCTACTCCACAGGGGGAAGCTGACTGTACTGACTGTCACTCTTTTGTGAGGATGAGCCACATCACAGAAAGAAGGAGAACATGGGAAATAAGAGAGTGAGAGAGTGATGGGCTATGGTAATACCTCTATGTCCTCTTCAAGAGAATGTAGTCTATAACTGCATCATTTTTTAAGGTTTCTTCACCGTTGGATTTTTGGTTCAGTTGGTTAGTTAGTTTGGGGTTTGGGGAAATATGTGGATGGACAGAAGCTGTCCTTAGGGCAACCAAACTACATTCCTCTTCTCTCCAAAAAACAGACTAATTCCAAGTGTAGCAATCACTTAAAGAGTTTCCTGAGGGTTTACTACATGCTGCTCTGTATTGGTAAACCTCAAAATGACACTCTAAGGGAGGATATATTCTCTAACAAAAGAAAACTACTCGTGTTTCCCATGTATATGGCATCATTTTCCACCTCAAATTCTTGCTTATGCTTCCTTTGGAAAGACTTCCTCTTCATCACCAGAATTCCAAAAAAACTTCAAGTCTTGATAAGAATACATTCCTCTTCTAAATGCTCTTAACACTGACCTATAGTTCTCTTCATTTCTAATCTCTTTTTTTACTTTCATTTGAGTTCCAAAGTCTCATAATGTTATATAAGTTCTCTTAGACTTTACTACAATCTTCATAATGTGATTTTATAGCAATGCTCACCACAGAACACATAGCAGGTACTCGATGAAATTTTTTTAAAGATTTTAATTATTTATTTCACAGACAGAGATCACAAGTAGACAGAGAGGCAGGCAGAGAGAGATGAGCAAAGATGCGGGACTTGATTCTAGGACCCTGAGATCATGACCTGAGACAAAGGCAGAGGCTTAACCCACTGAGCCACCCAGGTGTCCTTGATGAATATTCTTTAAGTGGGTATTTTTTTTTTTTTTTGTACTTAAGCCTACAAACCAACCGACCAAACTGGTACTATTATCACTACGCATTAAAATACAAAACATCTTTCTACAAATACCAGAATGATGAACAAATGAGCAATTGTAGTAAATCAGCACAGGGGTAGAGGAAATCAGTGAAGCACATTATAGTTTAACACTTTACCATAAAAATTGAGGTTATTAACAAGTAAAGATTTGCAGTCTCAGAAAATACAAATAATCCTTCATCACAAGTCCTTATATTTTTACTTCCTATTCTTGAGGTTAGAATCTAAAACCTAAAGATATCCAAATTAATATTATATCTAGTTATCTCTAGCCAAGAACATCTTTCATCATGTTGTCCATAGAAGCCAATGCTACGGAAACATCTTTGATTAGACTCTAATTTTAACCCCTCAATGGATACAAGAAACATAATGAGAAACAGACTATCAAGGCAGAGATATGGGACCACAAATCCTAGAAGTACTACAGCCACTGACTAAATTGAGATTGAAATATATACTCATTGTCACACATCTGTAGGCTATAGGTTCACAGAGTAATATGGGAATAAATCCATTATTTGCAAGGTACTAAAGAACTAGTGGATTATTTTGTTATCCTATGGCTATCCCTAGCAGTTTCTAAGATGGAATCCAAATCCCTGGCAGAATTTTGCAGGAACAGGATCTGGTGCTGCAAGGATTCCTGTCTATAGTTGTGGAGCTGATTGTTCCAGGTCTAGTTTTTCCAGGCTTGGGAGCAGCAGGTCTGACTGTTCCAGAGATGGTTGCTCTAAGACTGGCTATTCCAGGTCTGGTTATTCCATATTGGAAAGTTTCCAGGTCTGGTTGCTCCATATTGGAAGGTTTCCAGGTCTGGCTACTCTATATTGGAAGGTTTCCGGAAGAGTTGATCAGGTATCCTGGTGAGAAGAACAGAAGCCTGGGTATTCTGTAGTTGCTGAGGTGTTCTTAGTCACAGTCTTGCTATTCTTTGGCTAGTTGTTTTTCTGCAACCTTTTACATTTCATTCTCTGGTTCTAGAACCAGGTCTTAACCTTCTTATCGCTAAGGTTCAGAATGTTGGAAAGTTCTTACATCTTCTGGAGACTGAGGTATTTCTGTTTCTGTAATCTAGCATAGAGGACATACAGCTGGGTCTGACAGAACATGTTTGTGCTTGTTTTGTTTTTTAAGATTGTATTCATTTATTTCAGAGAGAGGGGGAGAGAAAAAGCACAAACAGGGCAGGAGGGGCAGAGGGAGAGGAAGAAGCAGATCCCCTGCTCAGCAGGGGCCCGGACACAAGGCTCAATCAAACCCCAGGATCATGACCTGAGCCAAAGGCAGACACTTAACTAACTGAGCCACCCAGGTGCCCCAAGAGAACAGAATTCTGATCTGTTTCTTGCCCTGGGCTGCATCTTTCTGCTTCATCATGCTCTCCTCTATAGAAGAGAGTAGTAGTTTTACTCTGAGACTGGTGAAAAACTCAGGGCGGGCCTGAATAAGCAGATCCATGGAGGGAGGAAGAAGAGAGATAGTTCCTGAGTGGGGTGTTTCAGCTGATGACATTTGCAAGGATGCATAATTTTCTTCAGGACCATAAATTTCAGGCATTGGAGAAGAGCCCCTAGAATTGGAGGCTTTGAGGCAAGGTGGGCATTGGGCCTGATGCTGGTCCCACACTCATGTTGCCTTTCGAATTCTCAGTTAATACTATCTCTCAATAAGTAGTTTTTGAATTAATGATATTCCCAGTAGCCCATAGTTATCATTTTTTTCTCCTTGCCTTTAATGAGGTTTATAAGAGTATGACTAAAACGTAGCTTTAAGACCTTAACATTTCTCCTGATAATAATGCTTATTATTGCTATTGTTCTAATTCTTATTATATGTTATTGAATAACAATTCTTACATGCAATTTCTTGAAAGTTATGAAAACAAAAAATTCCTCTCAACATTGGCTAAGCCAAAGTTAGTTCTTTCTTGTGTTGGTTCTTTCCAGTTTGGCGACTGTGATCATTGCTGCTATGAACTTTGGGGTACATATGGCCCTTCTTTTCACTACATCTGTATCTTTGGGGTAAATTTCCAGTGGCACAATTGCAGGGTCATAGGGTAGCTCTATTTTTAATTTCTTAAGGAATCTCCACACTGTTTTCCAAAGTGGCTGCACCAACTTGCATTCCCACCAACAGTGTAAGAGGGTTCCCCTTTCTCCACATCCTCTCCGACACAGGTTGTTTACCGTTCTTACTAATTTTGGCCATTCTAATTGGTGTAAGGTGGTCTCTCAATGTCTGATTACTTTCTTAAGTTCCACTTCTAGGTATGAAATTACCATCCACTATTTCCTTTTTAGTTTGGTAAACCTACAAAACTAAAAGATAATGTGAGTGGTGATCTTTAGCATTGTGGTTCTTTACCAGGATTGAGTTTCAGAGCATGATAGGATATAAAGAGCTGTGGCCTAGAACCCAAGAGAATTGGCTTCTAACCCTAACTTGACCTCCAGCCCACAGGAGGAGCAGGAGTTCTTGCTCTGCCTCACCTAGGTGAAGTGTGGGACACTTCTGAGTTCCTCACTTTGGACCAGTTCGAGCAGGGAATTTCTGAACTTGAGTATGTATCAGAATTATCTGACAGGCTTATTAAAATGGAAATTTCTGGGCCCTAACCCAAGAGTACCACATTCACATGTCTGGCTGGAGTTTAAGTATTTGCATTTCTAACAATTCCCAGATGTTGCTGATGTTCCTGGCTGAGGACCACACTTTCGAAAACAACTGAACTAGAGCACCTGTTCAGAAAAGATCAGGATGGTGAGGATGCAAGGGAAATGCCTTCACATTTCAAAAATAAAACATAATATATACAAATCAAAGCAAGACCAATATCTCAAAAAGTACAGAGAAAAAGATCACCAGATTCTTTCCCCTTTAGCCCAACATGCCCCCTGGGGACTCCTGATTAATTTTTTTGCCCATAATGCTGCATCTCAGAGAAGAAGTGCTTACCCTTTAATATTCTAGGACAGATGTGACTCCATACCCCATCTCTTGGTTACCCAGAAAATAGCCGAGATAAGATAGAATTGTTCAGAATTGAGGCATCCAAGTGGCTTAGTTGGTAAGCATCGGACTCTTGGTTTCAGCTCAGGTCATGATCTCAGGGTTGTGAGATCATGCCCCATGTTGGGCTCCATGCCTCAGTGCAGAGTCTGCTTGAGAGTCTTTCCCTTCCTTCTCCTTTTTCTCTCCCCTTATTCATGCACACTCGCTCTCTAAAATTAAATAAATAAATAATATCTTTTTTATTTTTTTAATTTTTTATTTTTTATAAACATATATTTTTATCCCCAGGGGTACAGGTCTGTGAATTGCCAGGTTTAAATAAATAATATCTTTAAAGTATTACTTTATCGATACTAAAGTTCAGCTGGAAGAGAACAAAATAGAGGAAGCAGAAAAAATTCTAGCTTACACAGTACAAATATCTGACAATTTTATTAGTAAATAGGTTTCAAAAAACTGTAGCCCTGAGCTATTGCATGCCAGTCTCCTGAAAGGGCTACATCATAGCTGTGAGTCCTTAGGAACTTCCTAGGCCTTTTGTCTGATTCCTCACTTTCCAGACAGAGCCCCATCCCTCCCTATGGCTGGAACGGGGACATGTCCCCATTCACCTAGCCTATGCTTTCTTCTGGTCAATGTGTGACTAAAGCTATTTAGGGGTAGCCTACTTGGGTTAGCTTGAGGGACATACCTGTTTCTCTAACAGCTAGTGGGATTTGATAGTTGATAAAGCACTGACCTAGCCTAAGTCACCACCAACACCTAGGCCCTTATCGGTACATTTAGTTAGGCAAAGTCCAATAACACTTTAGTCACGGTGTGGTTCCAGCATATGTGTAATGAGAATTATACACCTACAATAATTAGGCTGTGGGGCAGGGCAATGGCTGTTGTCCTGTCACTAAGTAAGTATGAAGTTGTGCACACTTAGACTAATTAAAGGAAAAGAGGATGTTCAGTCAGTTTCCATACATGCAAGGTGTTATAATTAGCTCTTTTGAGTATGACCAAAAAGGAGGAATCTGTAACACTTATTAGGCACTTACTATATTCTGTGATTATAGCATATAATTTCTCAGAGATAGGATTGTCTAAAAATAAAGTAGGTTACCTGAAAAGATAATGGGTTAGATGCTCCTGGATTCACTCAAACCAGATTCATGTTCAAGTTCCACTTCTTCTAATCAGACTTCAGGTTACTCCCATTCCCTGGATCCTAGGCTTTGAATTACCCTGAATCTCTTATTTTATATTTTCTAACTCATCTTTCTGCTTCTACTCTAGCCCTTATAATCCATTGCAGTTAGAGCAGTCATTTAAAAATGTGACTATAGGAATGCCTGGCTGGCTCCAATGGTAGAGAATATGACTCTTGATCTCAGAGTCATGAGCTCAAGCACCACACTGGGCATGGAGCCTACTTAAAAAAATAAAAATAAATAAAAATGTGAATAATACCATAACTCTACTTAAAACACTTCAATGATATTCAAATATACTTGGAATAAAAACTGAACTCCTTAAGATGCTCTGGATGACCTAATGCCCAGATTTCTGCTAAGAGATTATTCTACTCTCTTCCCTGTACACCATACTCCTGACCTCAGGCCTTCATTCTGTTTTATTTTGTTTTGTTCGACCAACCCATACTCATGCCTCCTGCAGCCCCTTCACTTATGCCCTGTCTTCTTGGTGATGTTCTCCCCAGAACAAAGCCAGTCCCAGTTCGTCATTCCAATCTCCAGCAAAATATTTCCTCTTCAGAGAAATCCATCCCAATCACCCTCTTTAAAATATAAATGCCTCTGCTTGCAACTACCAATTTTAAAGCTCTTTCCCCACTGTATTCTGCCCACAGCCCCTATTACCACTTTAAATTACTTCATTTATTGGGTTATTTGTTACTACCCTTTTCTTTTCCCCCATGGAAATGTGTGCTTCATGACAAAAGAAGACTTGCCTATTGTATTCACAACCCCCCCCCCCCAGGACCTAAACTACTATCTGGCTGGAAGAAAAAGTGGACAGGGGAGAAGGAAGGGAGCAAAGGAAGAAGGGAAGAAGAATCAAAAAAGGAGTTAAAAGATTCCTTTCAACATTTCAGGAGCCAGGACATGTTTTACCAGCTACTACATTTTAGTTTTTAGAGGTTTTGTGTGGATTTTAAAGACCAATAGACTTATACATAATCCATTTCAGCTCCCTTCTCCTCCGAACAAATTATTTTCTTCAATCACTCTGTTACAGAGATGGAGAAAACTGAAAATTGGTAAGGCTGACTTGCCCAAGGTCACGTGGAAGATCTGAGACAAGTTCTTTCCACTGTATCACCCTGGAATTTCTTAAACACTCCAGCCAGACTTACACCTTTTCTCTAAAGAAAGCAAGAGAGAGCAGAGTCCTTATTTTTAAACCTGCATTAAATGGAAACCTTTGGAAGAGCAGGTGGTGGTAATGTTATGAATCTGGCTCAGCAAGGGAACACTGAGGTCATGATATTTTTCACATTTAGTAACTTCAAAAATATAGGGATGATGTAAACTTCCAAAGACTTGTTGCCAACCTAGTGATACTGGTAACTTTGGGCAGGAGGTTGTATCATTGGTCAGGGAAAAAACATTCATGGCCAATGAGCTCTCTCCTGTCAAGAGAGATGCTCTGGTAATGCTTTCAGATG
This sequence comes from Mustela nivalis, assembly GCF_964662115.1. Classification (NCBI taxonomy): domain Eukaryota; kingdom Metazoa; phylum Chordata; class Mammalia; order Carnivora; family Mustelidae; genus Mustela; species Mustela nivalis. Next base: position 108,886,023 of record NC_139020.1, on the reverse strand, counting down.
GCTGTCTTGGATTCACATCCTGCCTACAGTAACACTAGCAAGGCTGCTTAAGTTTCCTATTAGATACAAGACAAAAATATCCTATGATGTGAAGAAGTTGCTAAGACCAAATAGTACCTACTTCATGGAGTTGAAAGATTTAATGAGTGAACACATTTATTAATGTGCTTCGCACATACTCTGGCACTTAGTAAGTACTCGTTAAATGTCAATTTTTAAAATGAGGGGGAAAAAAACAGATTGAAATGAGAGTGAATTTGAATGTTTGATTTTCTGAGTGACATCGGGCCACTCATAATTCAGCCTATTTTGAATTCTGCTTCAAATATCTCACCCTCGATGGAAGAACCACACGATCATAAGGTCAGAACTTAGAGGACATTCATAGTGATCACCTGGTTACAAATGAGGTAACTAAAGCAAAATACCACCAGCATCAGCAGGGACAGAGAGACTTAATCCAGGGCAGTGAAAGACAGCAATTTAAACCCAGATCGATTTTTCATCAATCCATTGCTTTCTTCTCTGCCCCAGACATTGATATTTATTGCACTTTGCACCTGGCCCATTTTTTATTTTTTTATTTTTTAAGATGATTTATTTCAGAGAGAGAGAGCATGCATGTGTGTGCATGAGTGGAGGAGCAGAGGAAAAAGGAAGGAGACAAGCAAACTCCCTGCTGAGCTGGTAGTCCAAGGATGTGGGATTCTCCATCCCAGGACCCTGAGATCGTGACCTGAACTAAAATCCAGAGTCCAGTTCTTAACCAACTGAGCCTCCCATGTGCCCCTGGCCCATTTAAAAAATTTCCTTCTACATTAAATACTTTTGGGTCCTTGAGGATAAAATATATAGCTCCAACTTTAAACCAGAGGCCCCCCAGTACATTTGCATTCATTCAACCTATTCTACTAGAAGATCTCATGACCACACTCTAGATATTTCATCACATGGGGGATCAGAAACAGCAGATCCTATCCAAAGACACTTCCAGAGGTAACATTCTATGATTCTTATTACTAATGATGATTCCAACCCAGTTATTCTTTTTTTTTCTAAATAAACATATAATGTATTTTTAGCCCCAGGGGTACAGGTCTGTGAATCACCAGGTTTACAGCACTCACCACAGCACACACACCTCCAATGCCCATAACCCCACCACCCTCTCCCAAACCCCCCACCCCCCAGCAACCCCAGTTTGTTCTGTGAGATTAAGAATCTCTTATGGTTTGTCTCCCTCCTGATCCCATCTTGTTTCATTTATTCTTTTCCTACCCCCCAAATCCCCCACGTTGCATCTCCACTTCCTCATATCAGGGAGATCATATGATCATTGTCTTTCTCTGATTGACTTATTTCACTAAGCATAATACCTTCTAGTTCCATCCACGTCATCGCAAATGGCAAGATTTCATTTCTTTTGATGCCAACCCAGTTATTCTTGAATGGTTCCCAAATATACTGTTTAAGATGGAAGGGAAATAGGTTAAAATGGTTATATCCAAACTGATTTTTTAAATGCTCTTTAAAAAGATGTGTCAATGATTTAGAATTACATTCTATGCAATATTTTTTCCCAAGAAAAAAGTATAAATGATGAATGTCTATAAAGGACAGAGAATTTTAACCTTAAATGTGTGTTAATAATTCTTTTGTTTAAATATTCCAAATTTGATGGAATTAACATTTTCTATTCATTAGGAATGATTTTTTGGTTAATTGGTAGCCTGTCGTTCATTGTTTTGTAAAAAAAAAAAAAAAAAAAAAAAAAAAAAAATCCCCAGGAATGTATAATCAGAGCTAAAAAAAACTAAAAATTATTTTACCTGAGTTTACACTAGCAATGTGCCCTTGTAGTTTTTTTTTATATTTTATGACATAAATCAACTAATTTTTACTATTAAATTATGTAGAAAACACATTTAGCTCCATTTGATGGAACTTCAGCTTCCATTTAAGATTTAAAAGGAAAGTTAAAACAATTCACTTTATTTCTGTGCAGATGGGGGTAGACAAAGCTACTGCTCACTGTGTAGCTATTAGTGATGCCTGCCTGAATTCTCAACAACTTCTTTAAAAAGAGTGTTTAGGTGATCAGTGAAAATCCTGGGTTTGAATTCTGGCTCTAGTGTTTCGCACACCCTCTGTTTCTGAGATAGGTCACTTCCTGATTCTGAGTTTTGTCTTCATCTGTAAAAAGAAGGTGGAATCTACTAGATAATTCATCCTCCTCTCCCGATAAGTCAAGGATCTGTCGATAAACACCAAAAGGTTTAGGAGATAGCACAATTAAATTCCTTCTACACTCCCACGTGCTGAGGAATGACTTAGCAGCAGAAAATAACCATGTTCCTCTCAATGTGGGTTTAGCTTCTTCCAACTCCAAGCAGCTGGACGGGTAAGCAGATGTATTTGTGCTACTGCAGAAGAAAACACCAAGCCGCCTGTACTCCTCAGTGTTTGGCTGAGAGATAATTTAGGATTTTTCACTTCCACGCATACTGGTAGTCCCCAAACCCTCCCAATTTGGTGTATGCTTGTGCATTACATTTCTTGTGGGGCTTCACTCCCTCCCTCTAGCACACAGACAATGAGAGTTCAAATCCTCAGCCTGCCTGACCTGAATCACTACAATAGCTTTCCAGTCTCTACTTAACTTCCCTCTTCCTCTGTCTATTTTCATCCCTGTCCCAGTGAAATCTCTAAAGCAAAAATCTGACCACAGCTAAGACCTGTTTCAAAAGTCAATGGTTTGGGAACCTGGGTGGCTCAGTGGGTTAAGCTTCTGCCTTCAGCTCAGGTCATGGTCTTGGGGTCCTGGGATCGAGCCTGCATTGGGCTCTCTGCTCAACGGGGGACCTGCTTCTCTTTCTCTCTCTCTCTCTCTCTCTCTCGCTCTCGCTCTGCCTGCCTGTGGGCCTACTTGTCATCTCTCTTTGTCAAATAAATAAACAAAATTAAAAAAAAAAAAAGTCAATGGTTCCTGATTGCCCTCAGAATAAAACCTAAACTATTTAGCTTTGCTTTCACACAATTTGGTCCCAACTTATCTTTTGGATCTCAGTTTCCTCACAACGTTCTTACCCAGACACTCTGTGTTCTACCTCAAGGAAATGTGTATTTCTCTTGAATAAAATCAGACCATATTTACTGAGCATGCTCAAGGAGCCAGGTGCTTTTACATACAATAGCTCATTTAATCAAAGAATATTCTTCAAGACAGGTATTAGTATCCCAGTGTTCAGGAAAGATTGACTAACTTGCCCAAGGTTCCTCAGTTTTCAGAGGAGTGAGTGGGGCACAGACACAAGACTTTCTCTCTGTGCTTTTTCAACTTGCCCATCCTCTCTTCCTGAGACAGTTTGCACTTTCATTTCTTTGCACATACTCTTTCATCATTCTAGAATGTTCTTTCCATTTCCCCATTTATTCCTTAGACCTATCTAAAATGTCATATTCTCTGTGAATAGAATAGTTTTTGTTTTCTTCTAATGGAATAAACATTCTCTGTACTCCAGTACTTTGCTTATAGACACACATAATATTTTAAATTATAATAGAGATATTTGTGTGCATAGCTTAGACTCCTGTGAAAATGTAAGCTTCTGGAGGGCAAGGGCCATGTTAACTCCACACCTGTCATTTAGTACAATGCCTAGAACACGGGAGGTATTCATTAAATGTCTTTTGGAATGAATGAATGAATTTTTATTTTATTTTTACTATTCTCATGTCTAAATTTAGATCTGAGAGGGATGTAGCAAAATCAATCACAAAATATTACCCAGTACTAGGGGTTGGAAGAGAAGGAATACTTACAACAGAGCAGAGCTTATATTTCAAAAATATCTAATTTGTACTCAGAAACGTTGTACTCCCTGTAATAAAACTGATTACTTCTAAAATAAACTGCAGCCATTTTCTTGTAAAAGATGAAGAGAAGGAGAAGAAGAAGAAGAAGAAGAAAGAAGAAGAAAGAAAAGAAACATCTCTACTGATACCATGGTTAAAAATAGCCATTTTGTCTAAATTGCTCCAGCATTAGTTGTATTCCAATCTTGGAGCAAAATAGAATTGCAGTCTTTCTGTCAGGATAGATAGTGATGTTTTCTTGCATGAACTCACATCCAGGCAGAGTGTTGGGTGTGTTTCACGGTGAGCATCAAGGGAAGAAAACGCTTCAGCAATTTAACATGCCAAGTGCATATCATTTGTACGGAAACTGCACGCTATTTTAGAGAAGGTAAATAAAAGCAAATCAACACCAGCAAAGCATGTTTCACATCTTTGAGATGGCATTAATGAAAGGGAAAGCTTTCTTTTGGTAATATTTGTTATATACAGAGAGGCCCATAGGCCTCGCAGTTCCCCTCCACAATGTCACTGCTCTCAAGGCCCTCCCACCTCTGTCCCAGCAAGGAGGCCACAACAGCGGCCCTGAAGTTCCCGCCGCTTCTCTCTCAAGTCGGGGCCCAAACATATTCTAAAACATGGATTGTATCATGTCACAAGTTCTCATATGAATCTAAAATAATTCACACTCACTGCCTAGAAAATGAAATGAGGCTTTTAAGGCCTACCTCACTTCTAGCTTGAACACCCTCCCCCATCCCATTAAACACTTAACAAGACTACATCCTTCAAGGTATACCTCAATTATCACTTTCCCAAAGAAGCATCCCAGCTTCAATTTAGAGGAAACCTTTTTCTGAATAGCTCTATCTGTTTTTTGTTTCTGTGCTTTGTGTTGAGTTCCCCGGTTACAAATTGTAAAAGCCTCAAGGTTAGAAACCACATCTTAATGACTGAACAAATGAGATTTTTTTTTTTTTTTTGCAGTTAAACATAAGAAGGATTTAGGCATGGCTGCCTTTTCTGCATAGAAAAATCTCCTGATCTCCAAGTGTAATCTCAATAAAGAAGATTCAAGTCAGGTTGTGGGGAAATATCATAAAGTCACAAACATTAAGAGACAAGAAATCACTTCATAACAATGGACCACATTCATGGTTCCAAATGGGCTTATGGAATTCTGCTGGTTCTGGGTGTCTTATCCAAAACTGATTTTAAAAATTCAGTAAGCTAGGCTTGTAAAGAATTTTTTCAAAGATATGAAGAAAAGATGAACTTCTTGGATTGTAAAATCATTAAAAGTGTTTGCTGGTAATTGTTTTCCAAAAATGGTACTTTCTCCTCCTGTCTCTCAGAGTCTTTTGGAAGTACAGCATCCTCAGCGTTTCATGTTACAGTCGAAGAAACAGGTGCAGAGAGATTAGCTCACCCAAGTCCAGGGAACAGTAAGTGGTGGAGAAACAATATGAAAGCAGGAGTTTGACGTTGGAGATTGACACTGGACTCTTGCTATGATGTCTTATCTAAGCTAGCTTTCCATTGCCTCCCTCTTAAAACAAGACTATTCATCTGTTTTCTTTGTTTCTCATGGAAGTGATAGAAGAAGGAAGCTTAAGACCTTTCACTAAACTTAAAGCCTCTTCAAGAACCTATAACTCTGGAATGTATTCTTGGGTTTTTAAGATATATCTTGCACATATGTGAGCTCTGACTACCCTAAAATGTACTTTAGTTTAAAACATGTTTATGTTGAAATAGCAACATCCTAATTTTGCAAAAGCTCATTATATTTATTTACTCTCCAAGACAAATTGCATATTTTCCCAATCCATTGGTAATTGATTATACCTTCATTTAATCCATTCTGTTACTTTTTTTCAAGTTCATTTTATAGGTGTCTTTCTAACTTCTTACCTTTTATGCTTGGTGACTTTCTTTCCTGATTGATAATGAGAGCATTAAGAAATAGTCTGCTTTGAGTATAGTTTTGATTCCAAATCATAAATAAATT